>NC_046161.1:17779474-18093224 GCF_011064425.1 Rattus rattus | reverse complement strand
TGCCCCAGCTGACTGGCCGCCTCTGAGTCTCCTGTTCTAAGATGAAGTTAGGTAGCACACCAAATTTTCAGCTGCCTGCCTGTAATCTCAACACTTGGGTGGTAGAGGCAGGAGTTCAAGGTCATCCCGTGCTACATAGGAGTTTCAAGGCAGCCTGGACTACATCGTATCTTGTCTCAGCAAAACAAAGCAAACAACAAAACGCTCAGTAAAGTGCTCAGCACCATGGTCTGAAGCCTGGGCATCAGACTCGGTGCAGTCTCCTTAGGAAGAGCAATCCCTGGGCCGCAGTCCGCATCCCCGAAATAGACACCCGTCCATCAAGTGAGCAGGCTCAGAAGTGCTGGTAGAGTTGCAGTCGACAGGCGGAAGCTGGAGCTCAGCGAGTAGAGTGCCAGCCTAGCGTGCACAGAGCCCTGGGTTCCATCCCTAGCACCACACAAAGCAAGCATGGTGGCACATGCCTGTAACCTTAGCCTTTGGAGACAGAGGCAGGTGGGTCAGTGGTTCAAAGTCATCCGTGGCTACATAGGGAGTTTGAGGTCAGCCTAGAAAACGTGAGCTTCTGTCCCAAAAGAAAAAATGATTGGAATGAAGTTCAGTGGTAAATCATATGGCTTCGTGGTTGGTCCATATTGGGCTAGCAATGGGACTCAGGACTCTGAGCAAGCTAGGCAACTGCTCTCCCAGCCCACACCCAGCATTTAAGTCTACACGTCAGATGTGTTTTATGTGCATGGGTGTTTTACCTGTGTCCCTATCTATGCTGCACTTGCCTGGTGCCCTCTAAAGTCAGAAGAGGGCATCAGATCCCCTGGAACTGGAGTTACAGACAGTTGTAAGTCACCATGTAGATGGTGGGAACTGAACCTAAGTCCTCTGCAACAGCAGCCAGTGCTCTTAACTGCTGAGCCGCATCTCCAGCTCCAACCCCTAGCATTTTCATCAGGGTTGCCCTCAATTTCCTGAAGGGTCAGTTAGGACTTAGTGGAGAGCCAAGAGGAGGTGCCGAGGTAGAAGCAAGGTGCTGTCCCTGGCAGGAAGTGGTCTTTATAGTGTGTGGCTAGACCCAGACATGCCGAGTAGCCAGTGTGTGCTGGGCCCCGGAGCCTGCAGGGCACTCAGGTGCCAGTGGCAAAGCCAGCCCCACCATTGAGTCTCTTCTCCTGACCAGGAAGCCAGGCAAGGGACATGAATCCGTTTCATAGAGAGGGTTGCTGAGGCCCTGTGAGGCCCTGGCGAGGCTGGGGCAGGAGGCCAGGCCTGTTGTCCAGGGTGCTTAGCACATACCATCTTCACTGTCTTACCTTCCTTCCGTGCTGTCTGCTGTCTACGCGCCTCCTCCATGCCCACCTGTGGTCCAGCCCTCCATTTAACTCTTGAGCTCATCCGTCCACCATGTGCCTTCCCCTGTCTGCAGTGGCGCCCTGACTTTTGGCCCCGCCAGCCAGAGCCCATCCCCTCCCCGACCCCTCTCCCCACTCAGGCTCTGCTGTGCCCTCTGCACTCACCCATGTCCGCTCACCCCACCCCATCACCATCTTCACTGATAGTCTCGACTCCCTCTCTCCCACTTGCACCCTCTTTTCTCTCCCCAAGCCCTGTGCTGGGGGGCAGAGCCCGGAGCCTTGCACACGGAAGGCAAGTGCTCTGTGCCAGGCGCAACCCCAGCCCTTGTTTTCATTGTTTGTTCTGTTTGGTTGTTGTGTTTTGAGACAAAGTCTTGCTCTGTAGCCCACAATGGCCTGGAAGTCACACCCTTCCTGCCTCTGCCTCCAGAGTGCGAGGTGACAGGTGTGCCCACCACATCCAGCCCCGTCTCCACTCAACACATCTGATTTTAACTGCTTCTGTAGCTCGTCCCCACCGCTCCGTGTCCTCCCTCGGCGCCCTGGTCATCCACGCACCTGTGCATAGAGGCCCGCACCTCTTGCATCTGCCCTTGTTGCTCACGTGCACCCCTCTCCCAATCAGCTCAGGACATTTTCTATTGCTAGAACAACGTACTCAAGACCGGGTCATAACAACAATAACTATTTACTTCACGACCCCAGAGCACAGGCCTGTCTTGCTGTATTTTGTGGTGAAGGATGGTCCATGGTGTCAGGCAGTGAGCTAACTCTTCTCCCCCTTCCCCACTTTCGTCTCCCTCCCTCTTCTCTGCTGTCCTCTCTTCCTTCTTTCCTTCTTCCCTCCCTCTCTCCCTGCTTCTTTCCTCCCTCCCTCCTTCCTTCCTTCCTTCCTCTTTGCTTTATTGTGAGACAAGGTCTCCCTTGACCTGGAACTCACAGTCCTCAGCGTCTTCAGAGGTTGTGGGTGCATTCTCCTTGCTTGCCTTTCTCTTCTGAAAGGTCCCACCCTCATACCTCACCTAATGCTAGCCTCCTACAAAGGCAACCACCAAATGCCATCATGGCCAGCCTGGGCTACATGAGTCTCTGTCTCAAAAAAAACCAAACACAAAATCTCTAATCCGTGAACAAGGTTTCTGGAGATGTATTCAAACCATAGCAGCTTCCTCCTGTGTTCATGCTGATCCAGACCCATCGCTCCTTCCCGTGCCCATGTGGACCGATCCTCCCTCCCTCCATGTTCTTCCTGTGCCCCATCCACATGACTAACTCACTTCGCCATTCCATGCTCTCCATCCCATCCTGTCCTAGGCCATCGACCGCAACTCTAGCCGGGCCTCCTCTTACCTTGAGGCCTCTTCCTCGGCCCTGCCAGCCCCTCAGCCGAGACACACTGTGCAGAAGGTAGAGGGAACAGTAGGGTGGCTGATCTGATGTCTGCCCCACTGCCCCATGGGAAAGGGGTCCAGCGCTCCTCCCCACATCCAGAGCCCAGCAGGGACTGGAATCCACCCTCATCCCATCCTGCATGGCCTCCCGCTGCTCTGACCCCCAACCAGGCTTCGGGCTGCATCCCCCAAGGGATGCCTTCCTAAGGGGTGTGTGGGTGGGGTGGCTTGTGGCTCTTGGTGACCCTAGCCCTACCCACAGCTGCTGCACGAGGAGCTGGCTCTGCAGTGGGTGGTGAGTGGCAGCGCGGTTCGCGAGCTGGTCCTGCAGCACGCCTGGTTCTTCTTCCAGCTCATGGTGAGGACAGCCCCGTCCTGGGAGACCCTTGAGAAAAAGAGCCTTGGAAACTGCAGCGGGAAACCCTAAGAAATGGCCCTGCCCACAGTCCTCAGTGCACCCGCTGGAGTCAGGACCCCATAAGCCCTCTGTTCTAAAGTTCCGCCCTTTCTGCCAAATCCAGATCACCCTTCTGCTACAACTACTTAGCTCAGAGCCACCCACACCCACTTCCTTGCCTGTAGAACCCCACCTGTGGGCACCAGGTTTCCCTCAAGCCCCATCAGTGTATCTGAAGCTCCTCCCACAGCCCTGAAGCACCGCCCACGTGACAGCCCTGCCCACTTGCCTCACTCCCAGGTAAAAAGTATGGAGCTACACTTGCTCCTGGGCCAGCGCCTGGACACTCCCCGGAAGCTGCGCTTCCCTGGGCGCTTCCTGGATGACATCGCGGCCCTGGTGGCTTCTGTGGGCCTGGAAGTCATCACCCGAGTCCATAAGGTGAGGAGGGCTCGAGGCCTCTTAGAGAAGCATGACCAATGCTGTGGTCAAGAATGCAGCGGGCCGCGTGGATCTGTTCATCCATGTCCTCTTCCTAGAGCACCTATGGTATTCATGACCCTGGCCGAATGTAGAAACATAGCCATAAGTAAAACAGATCAGGTTCTTGCCTTTGCAAAGCAGCTTCTTTAGAGGGAGAACTGGAAGATGAAATGGGTGAGGCCTGGGAGCTCCAGGCAGGAGGAGTGTTGAGCGCAAAGATCCTGAGGCAGGTTCGCAGCTGGGCAGTGAGCATGGCTGGAGTGGAACAATCCAGGGACAAATACAAGTTGGCAAGAACCTGGAGGGTGTGGGGCACATCCTTAGCACAGTACAAGTATACAGTAGGAGCATAATAAATAGATGTTGCATTTCTGAGACCCTGATGATGGTCGAGGCTCTAGGATCACCAATTCCAGTCCCCACAGGGATTAGGCAAGCAGCAGTCATGATCAGAGTGTTCTTAGGGAAGCATTTATTGATCGCCTGCTGTGTGCTTCCATCAGGATCCTTAAATCTTACCAGTCATCCATGAAGAATTAATGTTATCTCCACTTCACTGAGAGGGAAACTGAGGCAGAGCCTGGTGCCATACCACTGGAGAGGAAGAAGCAAAAGGGTTTGAATCCTAGTCACTTTTGTAGAGTTGTATGGAGGCCAGAGAGTAACTGTCTCCTCACACAGAAACAACCATTGCGCTGCTCCGTCCAACCCAGGCCCTGCAGAGGCAGCTCCTAGTTTCTTCCTTCTCGTTTTTTCATTTTGCCTTTTTGAGACAGGGTTTCTCTGTGTAGCCTAGGCTGTCCTGGAGCTTGTTCTGTAGCCCAGGCTGGCCTCAGTCCATCTGCCTTCACCACTGCCCCAGCCCCTGCCTCTGGAGTGTTGGAATTGAAGGCATTGACCACCGTTACCCAGCAACTCTCCTGGATTTTAAAGAGAAATGTCACCTGGAGATTTGATAGGAATATTTCAGATTTGGAAAATCCGGCCCAAGTTACACAATCCCATTGACCTCTTGGCTGGTCCAGAGGTCCCAATCTTGGTGTCCTTGGAGTAGTCCCAGGCACTGACATTAGTGTCACTGGTGATGGCACTACCCATTACATTAGTTCACTCCTTTAGCATGTAGTGAGCACAACTGTGTCTGGATCCATATTCAGGGCAGCCCCAGCCAGGCGTGGCGGTGCACGCCTGTGCTCCCTGCACTTGGAGATCAAGACAAGACAGTCACAAGTCTGAGGATGGCCTGGGCTTTCTATGTAATGTCAACTTGTCACTTGTGTCCCTAAGACTCTTGGACAGCAGCCAGGACAATGTGTTTTCTTCACTGCTTTGCACACAGTAGGTGCTCAATAGATGCTCGTTAAAGGTTTGATGACCGTGTCCAGTCGAGCACATTAATTTGCTGGAAGACATGATAGGCATTTAAACAGAACCGAAGTGTTTCTCTGCACATAAGTAGGCTGTGGGGCTTCCAGAGTTTGGCCCAGGCTCTCCCAGATCAGCCGGGGTTTCAAACAATGAAAGAGGGCTTTTCACCTCCTCTCTAATTTCATTGACCAGAATGTGGTCAACTAGCTCTCAGCTGCAAGGGAGCCTGGGAAATATATTCTGTTGAGCTCTGAAGTCAGGATGTAGAGGGTGAGTTACTCAGCTGTGGGTGGGAGGAGAAAGAGAAATGGATTACGGGGCTGGACGTGACATAGTAGTGCAGGCCTTTGATCCTAGCCCTGGGAGGCAGAGTCAGGTAGATCTCTGAGCGTGAAACCACCCTGGTTTACACAGAGAGTTCTAGAACAGCTAAGGCTGCACAGTGAGAACCTGTGAGGTGAACGTCTTGTGAGCGGGTGGAGGGGAGGACGCAGTCAGGAAGAGGACCTGGATCACAGAGCCAGGGCGTAAGGACCTCATGCAGAGGTGGCCTTGTGAGCCAGGCTGGACACTGTGAATATGGACTGACGGTCCCTGTGTCTCCAGGACATGGAGCTAGCTGAACGCCTCAACGCTAGCTTGGCCTTCTTCCTCAGTGATCTCCTGTCCATAGCGGACCGAGGCTACATCTTCAGCCTGGTACGCGCTCACTACAAGCAGGTAGGTGTGCGTGGCAGAGGGGGTGGGGGCGGGGCGGATGACGTGCCACGGGACCTGTGCGGTGTGAGCACGGTGATGCCGATGCCACCGGGACATTGCCTCCCTTGCAGGTGGCCACTCGGCTCCAGTCTGCCCCCAACCCAGCTGCACTGCTCACACTACGAATGGACTTCACCCGCATCCTGTGTAGCCACGAGCACTACGTGACCCTTAACCTCCCCTGTTGCCCCCTGTCACCTCCAGCCTCCCCCTCCCCCTCGGTGTCCTCCACTACCTCCCAGGTAGGCGCCCTTCCCCCGCCCCAGCCCTCTTCCTTTCACCTTAAGTGACACACCTTCAACCTGTTAGCTCCACCCCTGTTCTATTCTTTGTGGGCTGCTGGCCTGGTGGAGCCTTAACCTTTGACCTTTGACCTCTGAGTCTTCACCCATGTCTTCTCAGAGATTTCCTAGGAAAAATGGCCCCTTCTGGTCCCAAATTCAATTCCTAGACTTGCATTCAATGTGCTGTTTCTCAGCCCTTTGAGTTCTGACTCCACGCCCTCCTACTTCGTGGATGGGTTACCCTGACCTCTCACCTCTGACCTTTGAAGATGTATTAATTTTTATTTTATGTTTATAACTTTCATCACATACGCCTAGTGCCAGTGGAGGTCAGAGAGGGCACTGGATGGTTGTAACCACCATGCGGATACTGGGAAATGAGCCCGGGTCCTCTGGAAGAGCCGCCAGTGCTCTCAACTGCTGAGCCGTCTCATATCTCCAGTTCCTGACCTCTGACCTTTAACCCTATGCCCACCAACATGACTATTGCACTGACATTGTCAGCACACAATAAGTGAGCAGAATAATATCGTGATGACACTGTCGTGAGGTGTTTTCAGTTTACATTCGTGTTTATTTAATGGGAGGCATGTGATGGTGCAGTGGTCAGAACAACTTTCAGGATCCCATCTTCTCCATCCACCACGTGTGCCCTGGGGCTCAAATTCAGGCAGTTAGGCTGGATGAAGGAAGAGAGGCTTTCATGGCTGAGCCCCTGGCCGGCCCCTTCTGAGGCACTTTTAGGAGAGGAAAATGGGAAATACGCAGATTTTGGATCTATGTCTCTCCCATCTCAACCAGTCATCTCCAGTATCTTGATGCTATTTCCATGGTAGCCATGGTGGTGACCTTTCACCTCTGATCCTTGACCTGGGCATCCACTCTACCATCTGCAGAGCTCTACCTTCTCCAGCCAGGCCCCTGACCCGAAGGTGATCAGCATGTTCGAGCTGAGTGGGCCGTTCAGGCAGCAGCATTTCCTGTCCGGACTCCTGCTGACAGAGCTGGCCCTGGCCCTGGATCCAGAAGCTGAGGGGTGAGCACGGGGCCTGGGCATAGCCCAGGGACAGTGGCATGGGCCAGGAGCCATGTCTGCACCATGCTGAGCACCCGTCACTCCACAGGGCATCCCTTCTGCACAAGAAGGCCATTACTGCTGTGCACAACCTGCTGTGCAGCCACGATGTTGACTCCCGCTACGCAGACGCTACCGTGAAGGCCAAGGTGGCCGAGCTGTACCTGCCTCTGCTCTCCCTCGCAAGGGACACCCTGCCACGGCTGCACGGCTTTGCCGGTTAGAGGGCTGGGGAAGATGGGGTTTCATGGCCAGATCATGGGGTGTGTGTTAGCCTTAGGGCGAGCAGCCTAGGCCAGACTCCCCATGGCACCCGCATCAAGCCAGTCTCACCGGGAAAGTGAAGCAGTGTTGGTATCCATTATGCTAGAGAACCACGCATTTAGAGAACTATCCTGATATTGGCAGCCCACGTCCAGAGGCCTCCTGATGACGTGTGTTATTCTCTGAGGGGAAGGTGAGGGCTCAGTGGGAAACAGCAGGCAAGAGAACTATGCTCTCACCCATTCATAGCTGCGAGCGGCCCTGCACAGCTCCCTCCTGGGGACAGCCTAGGGTACTGCTTGTGTGGCAGGACCTGTCAGTTCAGGCCTCTCACTAGTGTTTTCCTGCCTATACTTCTCTCTCTCCTCGGCCTCCAGTGACGATGTATGTTAGCGAGTATAACATGCCTGCTGTTTTCAAATGCTTTCTGTTCTCTGTCCTCTGCCTCATCTGGGCAACAGTCTGTTGGTCTGTGTTTAAACTCACCAACTCTTCAATCAACACAATCTATTTAGTTCTTTGTTTCTTCATTTTCTGTTGTGTGTATGTACGCACATGTGTGTAAAATGCATGTGTGTGTATGTGTGCACACTAGTGTATATGTGTGTGCCTGTGTGTGTATGTATGTGTGCACGCTAGTGTATATGTGTGTGCCTGTGTATGTATGTATGTGTGCATGCTAGTGTATATGTATGTGTATGTATGCACGCTAATGTATATGTGTGCATATGTATGTGTGCGTGTGTGTATATGTGTGTATGTATGCATGCTAGTGTATATGTATGTATGTGTATGTGTGCATACTACTGTATATGTGTGTGTATGTGTGCATGTGTGCACGATAGTGTATATGTGTGCGTGTGTGTGTATGTGTGTGCATGTGTATGTGTATATATGTGCACGATAGTGTATATGTGTGTGCGTGTGTGTGCATGTGTATGTGCCCACATGAATGAGCATGTACACAGGCACACTGCATATGCATATGTATGTGTGCACATTAGTAAATATGTGTGCATGCATACTAGTGTATGTGTGTGCATGTGTATGTGTGCACATGGGTGAGCATGCACATGAGCATGCACACAGGCACACTGCATGTGAAGTCCCAAGGTTGATTGATGGCAGGAGTCAGCCTTGACCACTCTGCACTGGGGCGGGTCCTCTTCAGTCAGACTTGGAGCTTGCTGACAAGGACCTGGCCATCTTGCTCTGACTGGAACTACAAATGTGTTTTCAGTGTATGTCTGGCATTCTGTGAGCGCTGGGCTCCTGAACGCCATTCCTCATGCATACCTGGCAAAGGCTTAGCTATGAGCCACCTCCCAGCCAAAATTCTTAATTTCAGACACTAATTTTTTAACTTGTAAAATGTCCAATTTGATTTAATTTTTTCATACTTTCAATTTTATTTCTTTTATTTTTGTCTTTTTTATATTCTTTCATGAGTATGACTTCTGCCTGTGTGTATGTCCATGTACCATGTGCCGGCCTGGTGCCCACAGAGGCAGAGGATGTGTGGGTGCTGGGAACGGAACACGAGTCCTTGGGAGGAGCATTCTGTGCTCTTCACCACTGAGCCATCTTCCTGCTCACTCACACTCTTCTCTGTGCTACTTGGAATGTCCGTGCCACTTGCCCATTTCTCCCTGTCTCCTCACATGTCTTGTAGCTTTGTGCTTTCCTTGGACATGTATGTATCTGAGAGAACCATGGCTGGAGTGGTGCTGCCCTCCCATGAGGGTGCACTTTTTAGTGTCCGGGCACATGGACATCTCCTATCTCCTCAATCAAGCTGGAACCTGGTGCGGCCAGAATTTCACTTAGGTTCATTCTCTCTTCTGTCTGTCTGGGCAGCCAACTGTGTCATAGCACACACACAGAAAACCAGCACTCAGGAGCCTGAGACACACTCCCAAGCCCTCACTGGGAGATTTTGTTGTTGTTTTTCAAGACGGGGTTTCTCTGTGTAGCCCTGGCTGTCCTGGAGCTCACTCTGTAGACCAGGTGGGCCTTGAACTCAGAGATCTGCCTGCCTCTGCCTCTGCCTCTGCCTCCCAAGGGCTGGAAATAAAGCATGTGCCACTGCTCCTGCCCAAAGTGAGGTGCTCACCAGCGCCTCATTCTTGCCATCTGTTCTGCTCACAGAGGGCTCGGGGCAGCGGTCAAGGCTGGCTTCCATGCTGGACTCAGACACAGAAGGTGAAGGGGACATCGGAGGCACCATCAACCCATCTGTGGCCATGGCCATCGCTGGGGGACCTCTGGCTCCTGGCTCTCGGACCAGCATCTCTCAGGGACCTTCAACAGTAAGTCCAAGGCTCATGCCATAGATACCTTTGAAGGAAGCCCGTGTCCCTGGCTGGGACTGGAGCTCGGTTGCTAGCGTGCTCGCCTGGCGTGCACCGAGTCCTGGGTTCTGTCCCTAGCAGCACGTGGATTGGTACACACGTGTGATCTAAGCCCTGGGGAGGTGGAGGTGGGAGGATCTGAAGTTTAACGTCATCTTCAGACTACGTCAAGAGTTTGACACCAGCCTGTGTCCCAAACAAAACAAAAGAGAAAGGAACGCGTGTCATAAGATACAGTTGGCCACCGTTCCCCTTCTATAAGGAAAATAGAAATGGATTCTGTTCCCTCTCTGCACCCAGGCAGCTCGTTCAGGCTGTCCCCTCTCTGCTGAGTCCAGCCGGACCTTACTGGTGTGTGTGCTGTGGGTCTTGAAAAATGCAGAGCCTGCACTCCTGCAGCGCTGGGCTGCCGACCTGGCCCTGCCCCAGCTGGGACGCCTCCTCGACTTACTCTACCTCTGTCTGGCTGCCTTCGAGTACAAGGTGTGACTGGGCGGGTGAGCCTGGGGTGGGCGAGCGCAGCATTCCTCTAGAGCCCACTGCAGCGGAGCCTAGGGAAGGGGCAGACTGTCTGGACACGGGCTTCTGTGAAATGAGGCTGAAGGGTGGACTGTGTCTATCCTCAGCTCTCGAGTAAGGTGTCACATGACTTCATCACCAGACTGTTGCCCTGGAGATGTGCTCAGTTATAGTGTGTTGGGCTAGCATGTATAAGGTTCATTCCCAGCATAGAAGAGAATGAGAAGCAGCGGTGGGGAGTCCACATAAGCCTCTTGTACCTAGCACTTGGGTGGAGGAGCAGGAGCAGGAGTTCAAGATCATTCTTGGCCACATAGTGAGTTCAAGACCAGCCTGGACTCCTGGAGGCTCTGTCTTAAAAATAAGGAAGTTAGAGAGGGAAGGAAGGAGCAAAGAAAGGCAAGCTACAAGGGAGTCTGGAGGCATGGTTTTTGGCTTTGTGGTTATTGGAGGAAGTGAGGAAGGAAGGGAGGAAGGAAGGAAGGATGTTGGGAAGGGAGGAAGAGAATTTAGAGGTGGTGAGATTTTGGAGAGGAGACTGAGCTGTGCTTCTGGCAAAAGGCCCCGGAGATAGGAATTGCCCAAGGCGGAGGTGGGAGGCCTAGGCTGCCTCGGGTCCCAGCAGAAGGAACACGTCACCCAGTTCTCTGCTTCCCCAGGGGAAAAAAGCCTTCGAGCGGATCAACAGCCTCACGTTCAAGAAGTCCCTGGACATGAAAGCCCGGCTGGAGGAGGCCATCCTGGGCACCATCGGAGCTCGGCAGGAGATGGTGCGGCGGAGCCGGGGTGAGCTGACTGTGGAGAGCCGTGCGGCGGTCCCCGTCTGTAAACCCAGCACTCGGGGGATGGAGGCAGGAAACCAGTTCAGGGCCAGGCCTCAGATGTAGGAGAGAAACAGTTCCTATCTCCCTGTCCTGTACATGGATGCGTGTGCTTCCCGTCTGTCTGCACAAGCTGTTTGTGTAGCTGTGGTTTCTGCTGGGCAACCCTGTCCTTAACTCAGTCCCACCCTGCTTAGCCCTCATGGGGGTCTTCCTGCCGGGTGTGTTTCCTTGTGCTGACTTACGGTTGTCTGTCTCCACCCATCTACGAACGGACATTCGGACATTCGCGCGTGGCAGAGAGAAGTCCATTTGGAAACCAAGAGAATGTTCGCTGGCGTAAGAGCGTCACACACTGGAGACAGACCTCAGACCGCGTGGACAAGTAGGTTGAGTAGTAGATGAGTGTCGCTTGTTGCCACGATGAGCTGCCAGAGTGTCTTAGTCAGGGTCTCAGTGCTGCGGCAGACACCGTGACCAAGGCAGCTCTCATAAGGGAAGCTTCTACACTTGACCCCCAAGAGCATAGGAGACCTCAAAGCCCACCCCCACAGTGACACACTTTCTCCAGCAAGGCCACACTTCCTAATAGCGCCACTCCCCATGGGACAAGCATGCACACATTTGAGTCTATCCACCACACTGAGGCAGCCACTATAAACAAAGAAGGGTTTTCTCACAGGGGTGGTGCCGCAGACCTGTATCTGAGTGCAGATAGCGGGTTCAAGGGCATACAGAGCCACACAGTGAGAACCCATCTCCAGAGGAAAAGAAAAAGAGAGAAAGTTGTCCCACAAAACCTCCCTTAGTCCCTTCGTAGGACACGCTCCTAATAACCAAAGACTGAGGAATAGCTAGTTAGTCCCGACCTCTCTTTTCTCTCTTTAAATGGGTCTAGGGATATCAATCCACAGATCTCA
Organism: Rattus rattus; assembly: GCF_011064425.1. NCBI lineage: Eukaryota > Metazoa > Chordata > Mammalia > Rodentia > Muridae > Rattus > Rattus rattus. Next base: position 18,081,243 of record NC_046161.1, on the reverse strand, counting down.
CCGCTGAGCCATGCTGCCAGCCCCTCACTGGGGGATTCTAGGCAGGGAAGGATGGAGGGGCTCTACCACTGAGCCACTCCGCCCCTACACGCAAGATCCTTTGGGAACGCACTCTGACCATGACATGTGGGCAAGGAATTCCTTGATTTAGACCGGTTTCTGGAGAGCTGCTCCCTCCAGGGACAGCTGAGGATGGGAGAGCATTCCCCTGTGTCACTGGATCAGACTTGAGTGACGTCACAGGCTCTCCCCTGCCCTCCAGGACCAAGGATGAAGTGGAACATGAAGCTCTGGTGGACGGAAACCTGGCAACGGAGGCCAGCCTGGTGGTTCTGGACATGTTGGAGATCATTGTGCAGGTGCGGCCTGTCCAGTGTCTGTCCTGACCTCCCACTTCCTCATGGAGGCCTAGGATCTCTGACCCCATAATCCCCCAGCTTCCCAGACCCCGTTCCATCCCTAGTCTCTTAACGCATGAATTTCTAACACATGAAGACAGTGATGCTGTCAGAGGCCCGTGAGAGCATCCTGGGTGCCGTGCTGAAAGTTGTCCTCTACAGTCTTGGGAGCGCCCAGAGTGCCCTCTTCCTACAGCATGGCCTGGCCACCCAGCGGGCACTGGTCTCCAAGGTGAGCACTCCTAAACTACAGCCATGGTTCACAGAGATGACGGTAGCTCATTTATTGAGCACCTACTATGTGCTGGACAGGGTCATGACACAAGGGCACCACAGCTGCAGTTCTGAGCTGAGACGTGAGCATGGCATGGTGGCTCACACCTGTCACTGCAGCCCTTGGGAAGTGGAGGCAAGAGGACCTGAAGTTTCAGGACTTCCTTGTACATAGCAAGTGTAAGGCCAGCCCAGACTGCCTAGGATACTGTTGCGAAATAAGAACAACCAAAAAGGAAAAAAGAAAACTCTTGCAAAAATATAAACAGTGACCTGGCTTTGGGAGGTAGAACCAGGAGTTCAGGGACAGTCCTGGCTCTACAGGGGGTGTAAACGGCAGCCTAAGCCACATAAAAGACCGTCTCAAAAAGCAGGATGAGATGGGCCAGCAAGGTCGCACGGCAGGTAAAGGCATGCAAGTCTGACAACCCGAGACCTGGCAGCCACAGTAGAAGAGAACTTATTCTCAAAAGCTGTCCTCTGACCTCTACAGACAGGTGGTGGCATAAAAGCACAAGGGGAGAACTCTGGAGGAAGTCACCCAGTGTCACCTCCTGGCTGTCACATGCACGTGACATACACCCATACACATTCTCTCTCTCTCTCCCCCCTCCCCCCCTCTCCCCCCCCCACACACAAATAATTAATTAAAATGAAACTATAGACCATAGGTCAAAATGGCCAAGTCACTTGACAGGGTCAAAGCAAGGGCCTAAACCCAAATCTTACCATTGGCCAAAAGTGTGGCAGCCTGCCCCGCCCGGGCTCCATCTGGGAGCTGCTAGACCCTCCCACCTAGGAGGACTGAACGGCATCTTTCTGGGTCCTGGGGACAGTTTCCGGAGCTGCTTTTCGAGGAAGACACGGAGCTTTGTGCCGACCTCTGCCTGAGGCTTCTGCGACACTGTGGCAGCCGCATCAGCACCATCCGCACGCACGCCAGCGCCTCGCTCTACCTGCTTATGCGCCAGAACTTCGAAATTGGCCATGTATGGGGGGCACCGTCCCCACAAAGCCCATCCAGGACTCCAGTTTCGGGGGCAGGGTGGAGCATTGCCACAGGATGGAGGGGTGATCAGCATGTATCACCCAGTGTCACAGGCCAGGAGGAGGGATCCGAATGTGGGGAGCGTGGATGGGCAGAGGTAGCCACTTATGGCAGCTGAGAGGTCAGCAGGTCTAAAGGATCCTGGTGTGAGCCTGAGCCCTGAGGCTCTCAGGGCAACGCTACCTCCCTGTTCCATCAGAACTTTGCCCGTGTGAAGATGCTGGTGACCATGTCCCTGTCGTCTCTCGTGGGGACAACTCAGAACTTTAGCGAAGAGCATTTGAGAAGATCCCTCAAAACCATTCTGACCTACGCAGAGGAGGACCTAGGGCTGAGGGACAGCACCTTCGCTGAGCAGGTGATGCCAATGGTGGCCTCCCCCGCCGTGGACAGTGTGTGGCTCGCCTTGTGTCCTTTTGTTTGTCTGTTTATTCTATTTATTGGCATTTGTATTTAAAACTGGTATTATGGGGCAAGGTCTCACGCTGTAGCCCAGGTGGGCCACAGACTCACAGCAATCCTCCTGTCTCTGTTACCTGAGTGCTGGGATTCTATGGAAGATCCACCAAGACAAGCCTAAGTGTGTGTGTGTGTGTGTGTGTGTGTGTGTGTGTGTGTGTGTGTGTGTGTGTGTGTGTGTGTGTGTTTGAGATAAGTTTTCTCCCTCCCCTTCTCTTCCCATGACCCCCAAGTCAAGGAGGCCTAGATCCCATTATGTAGCTGAGGCTGGCCTTGAACCTGTGACTCTCCTGCCCCTGTCTTCCATGTTCTGAGTAACTGGAATCTCCATCCCTCCAACTTCTTTGTCTTCTTGTGGACGTCTCAATCTTAGCCAAGGCTGACCTGGAACTCATTCTGTGGCAGTGATCCTCCCCAGAGTTGGTACTGCATGGAGTGCTTGTGTGTACATCCAGCCTGTTGCTCTCCTGGCAACACAGTCACTGTGCCTATGCATGTGTACTTGTATGCACATGCATGTGGAGGGCAGAGGTCAACTGGGTGTCTTCCTCGGTCTCTTGCCACCTTTTTTGTTGTGGCAGTGGGGCTTGTTTTTTTCAGATAAGTCCTTCTATGTACCTCTGGCTGTCTAGCTGTCTTGAATCTTACTATATAGACCAGGCTATCCCCAAACTCACACAGATGGGCTTTCATCTTCCCGGGTGCTGTGGTTAAAGCATGTGCAGTTCTACTGGACCTGGAGCTCACTGGCACAGCTAGTCTGTCTGCCCAATGGTACCCACCCCGCCTTCCCCGCCCCCAACACTAGGATTGTAGCCAAGCCTCACCACGCTTGGCTTTTTGCTTGGGGACTAGGGATCAAGCTCAGGTCATTAGGCTGGCACAGGAAGCACTTTGCCCACTGAGCCGTCTCCCCAGGCCCTCTCCCCCATCCAGCCCTGACCCCGTTGCCCTTGCTGACCCTGGGCATCCCCGTCCTGTAGGTTCAGGACCTCATGTTCAACCTGCACATGATCCTGACAGACACTGTGAAGATGAAGGAGCACCAGGAGGACCCCGAGATGCTCATGGATCTCATGTACAGGTGAGGGCCAGAGCCAGGCCGAGGCGGGCAGGGAGAGCGGGCGAGCACAGAGGCTGAGGGGCACAGGAGAACAGACAGAGACGCACATGCATGCACTAGAGCGCACGCCCAGGGCAGTCAACTTCTAAGGAGAAAAGCTTGGTCCAGGAAGTTGGCTCAGTAAAGATCCAGGCCTGCCACCAAGGCTGAGGCCCTGAGTTCCAGCCCCAGGGCCCACATGGCGGAAGGAGAGAGCCAAACCCCTCAGGTTGTCTTCACACCTCCATACATGCACTATAACAGCACATACGTGCCCTCCTCTCCACACATATGTTCTACATACACGGGAGATAAAACAAGTGTTAAACAGGACCAGAGAGAGGGGTGGGGGGAGGGAATGGGACACAAGCTCATGGTCCTGGAGGTTTTGATCTGTAGCAGTAGGCCTGTAGCTGCTTTGGGCCTGTGAGTGGGCTCCACACTGCTGCAGGAGCTTGTGGTCCACAGAAGCCACTCAGCTCATGGTGAGGAGGCTAGGAGGCAGGAAGAGGTGGTCCCACAGTGAGTGGAAGTGAAGAAAATAGGGAAATGAGTAGTGCCCATGACTCTGACGCAGCTGTGCATCTGTAACAGTTCATCTCTAACAGTGCTGAGAAGCCCTGCTGAGTGCTGGCCACCCCAGCACTCGGGCGCTGGGAGCAGGAGGAGGAGAGGTTTAAGGTCATTCTTGGCTACATCGGGAGTTGGGGAGGGTTCCAGTTTGTTTTTGTTTGTTTGCTTGTTTGTTTTGTTTTTAATTTTGTAGATGGGGTTTCTCAGTGTAGCTTTGGCTGTCCTGGAGCTCACTCTGTAGACCAGGTTAGCCTTGAACTCAGAGATCAGCCTGCCTCTGCCTCCTGAGTGCCGGGATTAAAGGTGTACAGTACCAAGCCGGCTTTCTACTGCTGTGACAGACACTATGAAGAGATTTGGGGAGAAAAGGTTTATGTGGTGCTTATGTCCCAATCACATTATCACAGAGGAAGGAAGTCAGGGCAAGAACCGAAACAGTGGCCAAGGAGGAGCACTGCTTACTGGCTTGCCCAGACCACCTGCCCAGGGGGGTCGTCACTCAGAGTGGGCTGGGCTGTCAGCCATTAATTAGGACAGCACCCCAAAGACTTGCCTACAGATGTTAGGGCTTGTTAGATGGACAGACAGGTAAATGGGTGCAGGGGAGGGTCGAGGCTGGACAAACAGAGACAGGTGCTCACCCCCCTGCTGTCCTGGACTCCAGAATTGCCCGGGGCTACCAAGGCTCTCCAGACCTGCGGCTGACATGGCTGCAGAACATGGCCAGCAAACATGCAGAGCTGGGCAATCATGCAGAGGCCGCCCAGTGCATGGTCCACGCCGCTGCCCTGGTGGCCGAATACCTGGCCCTCCTCGAGGACAGTCGCCACCTGCCTGTGGGCTGTGTGTCCTTCCAGGTGAGTACTCAGGGTGCGTGGGAGGTAGAGGAAGGCCCATCTGGGTGAAAGGTGGCTCTGATGCCACCTCCTCTGCTTCCCAGAATGTCTCGTCCAATGTGCTGGAGGAATCTGCCATCTCTGATGACATCCTGTCGCCTGACGAGGAGGGCTTCTGCTCTGGGAAGAACTTTACGGACCTGGGTCTGGTGGGGCTGCTGGAGCAGGCAGCCGCCTACTTCACCATGGTGAGGGCCAGGGCTTCAGGACACAAGCTAGGACAATGTGGCACTGACAGACAGCTCGCCAAACACTTTCCCGGCCAGGGATTCAGAGTGGGGAGTAAGAGGCAGGCATGCAGTGCATTTGGGACACTGAGGCAGTAGGATTGGAGTCTGTTCTCCCCCAAACAGAACAAAATTCCCCTGGGCCAGGGCAGGGGCTGGAGCCAGGGCTAGGGCTTGGCCCGGGCTGGCATGCCCTGGGTTCTGTCCCCAGCCCCCCATAAACCAAGCATGATGTTGCACACCTATGATCCTAGCACTCACTAGGTAGAGGCAGGAGGATAAGTTCCAGGACTCCACTACATAGCAAGTTCTAGGCCACTCTGGGTTATTGGGAGTCCCTGTCAAAAGAAAGAGGGAAGGAGGACATTCAAAGGAAAGAAAAGAAACAAAGTGAGAAGAAAAACTGAAAGCCGGGCTTTTGCTCAACAGCAGTGGTATGCAGGATGCTCGCCTAACATGGAGCTCAGTCCCATAGGCAGGATGCTTGCCTAACATGGAGCTCAGTGCCCAGCACCACCATGGGGTGGGCTAGAGGTCAGAAACCGTCAACCTGTGGGTGCCTTGAAAATGTGGGGCTAGGAGATGGCTCAATTGCTAATATGCTTGTCAGTCAAGCATGAGTTTGGGTCCCCAGAAAAAGCCGTGCATGACAGTGGAAGCACTGGGAGACAGTGAGGATTCCGAGGGCTTGCTGGCCGGCTAGTCTCCCTCAAATGGCAAGCTTTAAGCTCAGTGAGGGACCCTGTTCGGAAAATAAGGTGGAGTGCAGCAGAGGAAGACACCAGAGCCCAACCTCTGGCCTCCACATACCCTTGCCGTTGAGCTGAAGCCCAGGTTTTGTTTTTTCTTCTCTGTATGCACATCCCCCCAAAGAGCCGGGGTGTGGCTGAGCTGGGAGAGCAGTGGCCTAGCAGGCATAAGCCCTAGGTTCCATCCTCGTACTTCATGAACCCGGCACAGTGGTACACACCTCTGCCCACACTCAGGAGGTAGAGGCAGGAGGATCAGAAGTTCAAGGTCAGCCTGGGCTCACAGAACCAACCTGTTCAAAATGAGAGGAAAGCAGAGAACTGGGGCCTCAGAACCACTGCCGCCTTTCTCTTCATAACCCCTCTCAAGTGGGCCTGTGTGCTTTCTTCCTTTCTCTGTTCTTTCTTCTTTCTTTCTTTCTTTCTTTCTTCCTCTCTTTCTTTCTTCCTCTCTTTCTTTCTTTCTTTCTTTCTTCCTTCTTTCTTTCTTCCTCTCTTTCTTTCTTCCTCTCTTTCTTTCTTTCTTTCTTTCTTTCTTTCTTTCTGTTCTAGGACTTTCAAGGGCACATAAAAGAAGACAGGATTTTGTTTCTGTTTGCTTTTTCCAGCCTTACTCTAGCTATGAAGCCAGCCTCCGGCCTCACTACTGGGCCTTCTTGGACAGTTACTGTTTCTGGGAATGCTGTCTTGGCCAGTTAAGACGAGCTGGGGTCAGCCCAGTGGAGCACCAGGTTAGCCAGGGGCAGCTCTGGGTTCCATCCCAGTGCCACATAACCTGTGTGAGGTGGTTCACACCTGACATCCCAGTCACTTGGGAGTTTGAGGAAGGCTCAGGAGTCCAGGTCATCCTGAGGCTGAGTAGTGAGTTTGAGACCAGCCTGGGCTACATGAGACCCTGTCTCAAACGGAAGGGCAAAGCAACGCAGCACAGTGACCCAGCACTTGCCTGGAGGGGCTCCATCCTACAGAAAAACAAAGTATCAGAGGGGCTACATCCTACAGAAAAACAAAGTATCAAATCCGAGGCCTCAAACAAACCCAACGCCCATGCTTAACAAGACTGGGAAGATCCCCTTTCTTGACAAAATCTTAGAAGCTCCAGCTTCCTGCAGATCCCAGCTCTTGGCCCTGAGCCCCACAGGTGCCTTCCCACACCACCTCTGAAAGCCTTCGGAAACTGGGCACACTGGCACTGCCCACAGAGGCGGGGGCAGGACAGCGCTTAGCAGTAGAGCACATGGGGTAGCGTGTGGGGTGACGGATGGATGCACACACTTATTTGTCTTTCCTTTTAAAATTTTTATTTATTTATGTGGGGGTGGGGTATGCAGTGTGCCTTGGCTCACTATAAAGGTCAGAGACAACATGCCCAAATTGGTCCCCTACCCCCTCACCATGTGGGCTCTGGGAATCAAACTCAGGTCATCAGGCTTGGTGAGCATCCTTACCCACTGAGCCATGCTGTGCTGTGTACAATTTTCAGGTCCCAGTCAAACTGAGTGGGAAGTATAAAATCTGGCCGTGTGTCTTGTTGGGGAGGGGTGCTTTTCAAGTTTTTGTACCAGGTTTTCATGCCAACCCATAATGCACTTTGAGTATATCTCCTTCTCCCATTTTTTCCCCCTTTTCATTTTTGAGAGAAAGGCTTACAATAGCCCAGGCATTCCTCAGGCCCCCTATACAGTGGAGGATGGCCTTGAACTCTCGGTCCTCCACCTTCAGACCACAGGGCTTGCAGGCTTGGCCACCAGACATGGTACTTGCCTTCCTTTTTTTTTTTTTTTTTTTTGGTTCTTTTTTTCGGAGCTGGGGACCGAACCCAGGGCCTTGTGCTTCCTAGGCAAGCGCTCTACCACTGAGCTAAATCCCCAACCCCTGCACTTGCCTTCTTATCCTCTTCCCCCAATATGCACAGCCTCCCCCATTGTCAACACCCAGCGCTGGCTTGTATGTTGGTTCCAATCGATAAAGCTCCATGGACAGACACAATATTGCCCCACCCCCATCCCCACGCAGTCCAGAGTTCAAAGCCAGGATCAGTCTGGGTTCTATACATAGTCTGAAGGCTTTAGCCCACATGCCGCAACACATTGTCCAGAGGCCACTTCCTCAGTCTCTCAATCTGAAAAAGCCTCAAGCAGGAAAATCAGTTACCATTTTTCCTCCTTCCTGGGATTAAAACTACTCCTCCTCTTCCTCCTCCTCTCCCTCTTCTTCCTCTTCCTCCTCCCCTCCCCCTCCTCAGTGTAGTGGTTGGATAGAACCCAGGGTTTTTTGCATGCTGCCAAAGTACTCTACAAACGTGTGTGTGTGTGTGTGTGTGTGTGTGTGTGTATGTGTATGGTGTTGTGTGTATGGTGTATGTGTGTGTGTGTGTGTGTGTGTGTGTGGTATGTGTGTATGGTGTGTGTGTGGTATGTATGTATGGTGTATGTGTGGTGTTTGTGTGTGTATGTGTGTGCACGAGAATGTGTGTGTGTGTGTGTGTGGTGTGTATGGTATGTGGTGTGTGTGGTATGTGTGTATGGTGTGTGTGTGTGGTATTTGTGTTGGTGTGTGTGTGCAGTGTTTGTGTGTGTGTGTGTGGTGTGGTGTGTGTGTGCGGTGTGTGTGTGTGTGTGTGTGTATGTGTGTGTGGTGTGTGTGTGTATGTGTGTGTGTATGTGTGTGTGTGGTGTGTGTGTATGGTGTGTGTATGGTGTGTGTGGTGTGTGTGTGTATGGTGTGTGTGTGTATAGTGTGGTGTGTGTGTATGGTGTGTGTGCCTGTGTGCACGCACATGCATGTGTGTGCAGTGTGGTCAGAGGACAAGCTGCAGGAGTCAGTCCTCTCCTTCTACCATGTGGATTCCCGGGATTGAACTTAGGTCCTCAGGCTTAGTGGCAAGCGCCTTTTTCTGAGGCCCTACTTTCCTTTCTGTTGCTGTGATAAACACCAGGACCAAAAACAGCCTGGGGTGGAAAGGGTTTATTTTACCTTAAACTTCCAGGGAACAGCCTATCTCTGAGGGACCTCAGACAGGAACCTGGAACTGGGAGCTACTACGTTGACTAAACCATAGCTCACTGCTTCCTACATCAGACGGGAATCACAAAAAAATGTCCTAAGGAGGTGTTTTCTCAACCCAAAGTTCCTTCTCAGATTACCTTAGCTTGTGTCAAACCTAAGCAGCCCACCACGGTGCCTTGAACATCTCTTATTTACGACAGTCTCAGTACATGGATCGATCGATTATCTATCTATCTATCTATCTATCTATCTATCTATCTACCCTACATATCTTCTTTCTTTCCTTCTTTCTTTCTTTCTTTCTTTCTTTCTTCCTTTCTTTCCTTCTGTTGTTGGGGGTTTGGGAGACGTCTCTCTACATAGCCCTGTCTGTCCTGGAACTCCCTTTGTAGGCCAGGCTTCAAACTCAGAGGTCTGCCTGCCTCTGCCTCCCCAAATACTGGGATTAAAGGCGTGTGCCACCACAGCCCAGCTGAAATATTTTTAATTAAAAAATGATTTATTTTTGGGTTGGGGATTTAGCTCAGTGGTAGAGTGCTCACCTAGCAAGCACAAGGCCCTGGGTTCGGTCCCCAGCTCCGAAAAAAAGAAAAAAAAAAGATTTATTTTTACTTTACGTGTTTGAGTGGTTGCATGATGTATGTGTGGGAACCATCTATGTGCCTGGTACCTGTGGAGGTCAGAAGAGGGTACTGGATTCCCTGTAATGGAGTTATAGATGGTTGTGAGCCACCATGTGGGTGCTAGGAACCAAGCCCAGGTCCTCTGCAAGAGAAGCCAGTGCCCTTAACCACTGAGCCACCTCTCCACTCCTGGCTTTTTATTTTTTCTTTTCTTTTTTTTTTAAGATTTATTTTATGTATATGCGTGCACTGTCACTGTCTTCAGACACACCAGAAGAGGGCATCAGATCCATTACAGATGGTTGTGAGCCACCATGTGGTTGCTGGGAATTGAACTCAGGACCTCTGGAAGAGCAGTCAGTGCTCTTTTTTTTTTTTTTTTTTTTTTTTTTCCTTTTCTTTTTTTCGGAGCTGGGGACCGAACCCAGGGCCTTGCGCTTGTTAGGCAAGTGCTCTACCACTGAGCTAAATCCCCAACCCCCGAAGTCAGTGCTCTTAACCACTGAGCCATCTCTCTCCAACCGTATTTTTTATTTTCTTAAAACTAACTGTGTGGGAGGTGATGTAGCTCAGTGGCGGAGCCTCTTCCACAGTCTTAACCACCACAAACCTGGCCTCTCTTCCCACCTAGGAGGAGCTAGTGCAGAAGCCACAGCTCTTGGGCCTTAGTAGATGTTTGGGAGAAAGTGTGGAGGCCCCAGTGGGGTTCCTAACGAAGAAGACATGTCCTTTCTGGGGTAGGGGTTGTCAGGGTATTGGGAGATGGTGGGGAGGGGCAACCTGGGGTTCAGGGTAGCACAGAATGTTTGGGGGCTCCTTACTCACTTCTCCTATTCCCCAGGGGGGTCTGTATGAAGCAGTGAACGAGGTCTACAAAAACCTCATCCCCATCCTTGAAGCCCACCGAGACTACAAGAAGCTGGCCGCAGTGCATGGGAAGCTACAAGAGGCCTTCACCAAGATCATGCACCAGGTGGGCCTAGGCCCTGCTGGGTCGGGATAGGCGCTCTCCAGCCCCCCCACCCCCACCCCCGCTCCCCTAATCTTGTCTCCTCTTCCCACAGAGCTCTGGCTGGGAGGTGAGTCTGAGGGAATCCTGATCCCTGGTGAACGGTGGTCAACAAACACTAGGGGGCGCCAGAACGGCATGGCACCCCTCCGCAGGGGCCTGGGCTCAGTGGGTGATGACGCACAGCCCCCTACTTACTCCCTTCCCCCAAGTCCCCCCCATCTCAAGGGCACTGTGAGTCACCCAGCTGGGAGCTCTCCAGAGACACCCCTCCCTCCCTCGGGTAGGACTAGCTCAGTCACCACCAGGGCTGGGGGTGGGGGAGGAGTGGGGCTAGCTCTCCCCCTGTCTGATGCTTTTCCTCTGTCACTGTCTTAGGGCTCCCTCGCTTTCTCTCCATCCCAGTCTCCCCAACTCCCGGCTCTGCCTGCCCGGGACAACTGCTCCTCATCTCTGTTAGGGTGCTCCCCACCAATCCCTCCTTCTCCTTTCTATTTTTAGGCATCTCTCAGTTGAGGGAGAATTTTCTGGCCAAAGATGGCAGGAACCCAGAGCCCTAGGCAGGCTGGGTGGGGGCAAGTGGGTAGGTCCCCGCCTCTCCTGCATCCTAGGTCTCCCTCTCCCTCTATAGAATGATTCTCATAGGGTGGTATAAGCAGGACCCTGGGGGGTACCTCTGACCCCAGACCTCTGACCTCTGACCTCTCCAATGACTGCATCTCTCTCTCTCTACCATCCCTCCGTTCTTGTGTCTGGCCACACAACGTCTGCCCCACCCTATCTGGATCGGCCTTGGTGAGTGAACTTGGAATGATCCCACCTCCTTCCCCATGGGTTGGGGGATGGTTTCTAGGGGTGAAAGGTCTTCCTTCCATATATGGGGCTATTAGCAAAGAGGAGAATGTTCTAGAACTAGAGCCCAGCATCCCAGGACAGGAGGCTGGTCAGTCACAGAGCACCTGCTGGACCTGGGTGCCATGGGTACCGAGGTACAAGCGAGCAACTCCGCCCAAATTTGGTATTGGAGCGCTGCTGATGAGTCAGCAGACGCTACAGAAACTCAAGTTTATGTTAAGCAAGGATGCTGATAGAAGACTGGCGGAGTTCAGAGGCTGAGACAGGAGGATAGCCTAGTCTACATAGTGAGTTCCAGGTCAGCCAGGGTTATGGAGAGAGATCCTATCTCAAATAAATAAACAAACAAACATTTTTTAAGTAAAAAAAATAAGTGGCTGTGGTCTTGGCACGGCCATAGGGCCCCAAGCTAATGCCTTGCAGAGAGGAGCTGGGGTGTTAGGTGTTAGGGGGTAGCCATGGAGTGCTTACCTAACATGTGGGTGGCTCTGGGTTCCCCTGTCATGTTCGTCTGTCTCACTGTCTCTGAGATCTCCGACAGGCTCCTGAGGTTCTTGGGATGCCCCACCCCAATCTTCTTTCCCTCTGTATCCCACCCTGAGTGTGTCTGGGGCAGAGGCCATCTGCAGAGATGCTCCCTGCCAACACCACTGGCCTCTCTCAGCCCAGCGTGTGTTTGGGACATACTTCCGAGTGGGCTTCTATGGTGCACGATTTGGTGACCTGGATGAACAAGAGTTTGTGTACAAGGAACCGTCGATCACAAAGCTGGCAGAGATCTCACACCGGCTAGAGGCACGTCCTGGCACTGGGAGGTGGGACAGGCCATGCGGGTTACAGTGGGGGCTGCCCTAACCGACCACGAGTCAACCCTGTGTCTCTAGGAGTTCTATACGGAGCGGTTCGGGGATGATGTGGTGGAGATCATCAAAGATTCCAACCCAGTAGATAAGCTCAAGCTGGACCCACAGAAGGTGAGAGACACTGTGCAGACCCTGTGTGCAGGGTGGGGCAAGTCCTGATTCTCGGGAGGGTCCTGTACATCCAGTTCCAGGAAAGATCTGGACCTGTAGGTCCAAAGCCTTTAGACCTGAAGGGCCTGGGCCTCTGGCTGGAGCGGTGTCAGGTGGACACCCACTCCCAGCCTCATGCATGGACCCGGTACTCCAGGCCTACATCCAGATAACGTACGTGGAGCCGCACTTTGACACTTACGAGCTCAAGGACCGGGTGACCTACTTTGACCGAAACTATGGGCTTCGGGCCTTCCTCTTCTGCACACCCTTCACGCCGGATGGGCGCGCGCACGGAGAGTTGGCAGAGCAGCACAAACGCAAGACGCTGCTGAGCACAGAGCACGCCTTTCCCTACATCAAGACACGCATCCGGGTGTGCCACCGTGAGGAGGTGGGGCCCCAGACCTGGGCAAGGGTAGTGGGGAGGGCTTCACGTGTGGGAGGGGAGGAGATGATTGGGGGGCTCGAGGTCCAGTCCAGGGGGAGACTTTTCCAGGGAGGAAAAGGCAAAGAAGCCTCACACACAGTGCAGGGACTCTGGATTCAGGAAGAGAGAGAGGGGGACTTAGCAGAATGGGCTTGGGAAATAAAAGGACCCCAGGCTGAGGCTCCAGATGCAAACCTCTACCACCAGGCCTGGAGAAGTGTGGAAATCTCAACTGTAGAGGCCCTAGGCTCAAGGGCAAACAGCTAGTGAACCAGACCAGAAACCCCAACTAGGTCGAGACCCACCAGGTAGCACAAATCCCCCAGCACTGTTCACAGCCTGGGACCTTCCCGGCCCCACAGTTTCAGCTCTTTTGGGCTGGCTTGGAATAGGACGTTGCAAGCCCCAGCATGTGCACCCAGACATGCAGACAGTAGTACTCACAGTACACACCCCACTGACCCCCACAGACAGTGCTGACACCAGTGGAGGTGGCCATTGAAGACATGCAGAAGAAGACACGGGAGCTGGCCTTTGCCACCGAGCAGGATCCTCCAGATGCCAAGATGCTGCAGATGGTTCTGCAGGGCTCCGTGGGACCCACTGTAAACCAGGCATGGCTGGCATTGCGGGGGCGGGGGCGGGGGCGGGAATGCTGGCCACCATGGGCCTCCAGTTGCCCTCATGAATCTTCTCACCCAGTAGGGTCCCTTGGAAGTAGCCCAGGTATTTTTGTCAGAGATCCCAGAAGATCCCAAGCTCTTCCGACATCACAACAAACTACGGCTCTGCTTCAAGGATTTCTGCAAAAAGTACACTGGCTCTTATAACCCTGCCACCCTGACTCTCCTGTGCCCATCCTGACTCTATGTTTAAATTCACCGTCCCTGTTGTGGGTCTGTGCATGATTGCCTCCAGACCCCTCACATGCATACCCTGAAGGAGTCCCCGGCCCCTCTTCTTGCTCTCTCTTGAGTGCCAGTCTCCAGTAGCCTCCTCTTCACCCCTCAGGTGTGAGGATGCACTAAGAAAGAACAAGGCCCTGATTGGACCAGACCAGAAGGAGTACCACCGGGAACTGGAACGCCACTACAGCCGCCTCCGGGAGGCACTGCAGCCTCTGCTCACGCAGCGTCTGCCCCAGCTGTTGGCACCAAGTTCCACCAGCCTCAGGTGCCCACCGTGGGGGCTGCCACACACACACATACATGTGCACTGTGTGTGGTGTCCGAACTGGGTCACGACATTTCATCTATCCTGGTTTTCGGTTATTGCATTTGGTTTAGTGGGGTGGGGCATGTACGGGTCAGTGCATGGAGATCACAAGACAGATTGCAGCCACAGTTCCTTCCACTAAGTAGGTCCCAGGGATTGAACTCAGGTCAAGGCTTGGTAGCAAGTACCTTGACCCACTGAACCATCCTGTCTACTCTCCCCACCCACTCCTGATAGAAACAGACTCCTAGGCTATACACGGGGTTAGTGCCCTGCCACTGAGCCATGTACCCAGCTTTCGGCTGGCCGTCTGAGACTCAGTTTCCACACCTATGAAATAGACGTGATTCCAGCACACTGTGAACCTTCTGGTGGTGGAAAGTAATACAAGTGACTAAAGGTGCTTGCAGCCAAGCTCCAATACCTGGGTTTGAGTCCCCTGAAACAAAAGGTAGAAGGAAAGAACCAGTTCTATTAAGTTATCTTCTGACATCTACGTTTGTGTGCGTGCATGCACACGCGCACGCACACACACACACACACACAGAGAGAGAGAGAGAGAGAGAGAGAGAGAGAGAGAGAGAGAGAGAGAGAGAACAGAAAAAGAGTCTACCCTTCTTGGATGGGATGGGATGTGTGCTGCTAGATGAGGAAGTGGGAAGATTGGAGCTGGGGGTCCTGCAGTCCTGCTAACCTGCCTTCTGCCTCCAGGAACTCCATCAACAGATCAAGTTTCCGGAAGACTGATCTCTGATGAAACACAGCTAAAAGCCACACCCAGAAGACCAGCACCTACACCTCAGCTGCCTGTGCCTTTCTGGAGTCACACCTGCTCCCTCATCCATGGGGTGACCACAAAGTCCTTGGAGCTGGGCCCTCTGTCTGTCTGCACTGATGGATTTCTAAGCTTTGTTTTTATTTGTTTGTTTTTTAATTTAAAGTGAGTTTTATATACAACCTGTGTGGTGTGCTGACAGTTGACACGGTTCCTGCCCTGGGGGTGTTGATGTTCATTCAGTCAGAGAAGAGAACACACACACACAATGTAACATGTCCATGGGAAAGAGTGCTCTGTGTGTGTGTGTGTGTGTGTGTGTGTGTGTGTGTGCGTGTGTGCTTGTGGTCACGTGTGTACACCTGTGGTGAGGGCTTGCATGAGTGCATTTTTCTGTCTCTACGTTATACTCTACTTATAGATCAGCCTGGCCTTGAACTCACAAAGATCCATCCACCTCTCGGCCTTTTCTTACTAAGTGAGGGAGAGATTAAAGGGGTGTGCTGGGCCCCTCACCTCATTTGTGTTGTATTTTTCTTACATTTATTTATTTATTTGTATCTATATGTCTGTGTGTGCATTGTGCCATGGCACACATGAGGAGGTCAGGGGACAGTTTGCAGAAGTCAGTTCTCTCCTTCCACTGTGTAGATCCCAGGGATTGAACTCATACCCTCAGGCCTGGCAGCCGGCTCCTTTATCCCATGAGCCTCTCCTTGGTTGTCCGCTTATTTTTTGAGACAGGACTCCTTGAACCTGGAGTTCATAGATCCAGCTAGGGTCACTGCCGGTAAACCCCAGAGAGCACCCAGAATTGGGCCCAACTCTTATGTAGATGCTGGAATTCGAACTTAAGTCCTGATTCACACAGGCAAGCAATTTACCCACTGAGTCACAAGTGCCTTGTGCTAAGTGGATTCCAAGAAGCTCTTTTTCTTTTTCTTTTTTTTTTTTACTGTTGTTTGTTTTGAGACAGACTCTCCTAGTCCAGAATCGCTGTAGTAGAAGGTGGCCTCCTAGTACTGGCCCCACGACTTTGATGTGCTAGCCATTGTGTCTTCAGAAAGTCCTGTGCAAACATCAGTTCATCTCTGGGCTAGGGTGTAGCTTAGCAGCAGCGAGTCCTGGGGTCCATCCCCAACCCCGCAAAGTCAATAAGCCACGCCCTGTGATTTGTGTCAGCTCTTGAGTAGAATGAAGGGAATTTTCTGAACACACTTATCAGGTAGATCATGTGATTGACCCCATTCTGCTGATGGAGAAACTGAGGCCCAGCTTCAATTTCAGGAGATAGGGATGGGCTGCAATCTCGGAGCTTGGGCCGTCTGTCACGCTATGGTGCACCCGGCCTGCAGCTGGAAGACTTCCAGCTGCCGGCGGCCAACGGGGGAGGGGTGACCTCCAGTCCTGGCCACCGCACCGCCCCGGAGCTGGGCCGCGGCCAGCTCCGCCCCCTGCAGCGCCCAGCTGCGAAGGGCGGGCACCAGGCTTGTAGAAGCAGGGACCCTGCCCGGAGGGCTTGTGGCCAGGAGCCGACTGAGACCCTAGGACGCGCTCAGGCCGCAGCGAAAGCGCGTGCACCCCTGCGACCACCCTTCAACTTCGCCCCCAGCCCCCGCGGCCCAGGCGCCTGGGAGGCTGGAGGGGCGTGGCTTTCTGCTGGGGGCGTGGCTACCGCGCTGGCTCCACAGGCTTGCGGCGACTGAGGCGGAGCGGGCAAGACGCTTGGGACGGCGGAGGCTGCAGCGCGCCAGGCGAGTGGGACCGAGGGCTGATCGGGGTGGCCTGGGGTCTGGGCTTCTCTAGAGGGACTATCGGGATTTCTAACCCACCTCCAACCCTAGGCTGCGAGCTCGCTCACTCTCTCTTAGCTGGTCCCTGCCAAGTCTTAACCATCTGCGCCCAAACTTTGCAAACCGGAGCGTCTGGGTCCCCGCGCTCCTGTCCCCTCCCCAGCCCTGACCTGGGCCCTGCTTCCCTTGCCCCTAACCCACCACTCTCCTTTTATCATTCCCTGCCTCGCTTCCTCTTCTCCGCCTCTTTCGTCTAACTCTGTCCCCTTCCCTTCCCAAGTCCCCGCTCTCGCAGCTCCCGGTGGCCGGACCAGGCCCCTCAACGGCGGGAAGGCATCCGGCGTCCGGCCGAGCTGGGCCTGGCTGCTGGGCGGGTGTGGGGATCAGCAGATGTTTGCCATTAGACTGGGACCCCACAGGCCCCGCCCCCTCCCCGCCCGGGGCGGGGTCCTCCTCACCCCTAACTTTGGGGGCGGAGAGAGTGAGGCAGGAAAACCCCCAGATTCACCCAGGCTGGTGGGGAGGTGCACTGTGGGGAGACCCTGTGGCCCTTCTCTGAAAACTCCCACCTGTTGATTCTCACAGCCTCCTTCCGCCTCTCTCATCCAGGGATCTTGTGGAGAGGGGGGGCCTCCTCTTCCGACTCCCGCCACAGAGTTACCAGCCTGAGCTTAGATAACTGCAGACCCTTAGACCTCAATCGCTGCGTCTGGAGAATAAAATGTGTGGAGTCTGGGGGCACCTTGGGCGAATCTGCCCTGTTTTAGGCTCAAGTCACAGAGATCTGCCTGCCTCTGCTTCCCAAGTGCTGGGATTAAAGGCATGCGGCGCTACACTCAGTTTGCAAGATCTTTTCCCAAAAACATAAGCAGGGTTGGGGATGGAGAACGTGGGGTGTGAAGCCTGGGGTTTCAGCCCACAATATATAGCTGAGTGTAGTGGTGACACCAGCAAGGCCAGAACATGGAAAGTAGAGGCAGGAGGATAAGATTTCAAAGTCATCCCCAGCCACATAGTGAATTTGAGGCTAGCCTGGGCTACAGGGGACTGCCTCAAATAACAAAATAAAACAGTGTGATAATTATTCATTTTATTCATTCCACCTTGGTGCCCCTATCCCAAGTTGCCCCAATTCTGTTCCCTCTTTCTATGTCTCAAATCCTCAGAATATATTTTGGACAGAATATATTTCCTGTCCTTGGAGGGACTGAGACTCCAGGCAGACGCAGAGCCAATTTTAACTACAACTGGGAACTGCATTTCAGGTACTCAAGCCAGCAAAGCAAGCGGAGCCGTGGACAGACACAAACTGGAGGGACAGAGATATGGATGGGAACTGAAGCAGGGGAAAGGAGCATCCTAGGCCTGCCTTGATGCCCAGCAGGTGTCCCACCTAATCCATCCTCCCAGGTACCCACTGCCCTGACACCCACAGCTTAGAATGGTTCACTCTAGAGAGTGAGATGGGTGGAGGTGTCTGCAGCAAAGTGGCTGCAGGGCAGATAACAGAAAGGACCGACCTTGGCTAACCTCCAGGACTGAAGTGGGCCCTGCAGAAGTCTTGATTACAGCCCTCCTGCAGCCTGTTGGCACCCCCCTTTACTTCCACCTCTATGACTTTATAGTCTTCCACCCTACTCTATCCCTACTGTACCCCCCCAAAACCCGGACACATCCTGAGGGGGCAGGAAGTTCTATGTAGCTGGGCAGTGAAACTGTTTATTTTTAGAGAAAATTGTTTCCATAAAGAGGAAGGCTTCTCAGAACTTTTACCCTCACCACTTTTCGGACCCTCCACCGGCCTGGCCTGACTCTCTGCTTTGAGGTCGCTGAGGGGTCCCACCTCCATGTTCTGTCTCTCGCTCCCCCTGCCCTGCAATCCCCCCTGTGTCCCTGTTAGCACCCCCAGCCCTCCCCCCTCTTACCCTGCTCTCTCTGTGCACTTTCTAAGCTGGGCCAAGGGGAGGGGGCACAGGAAGGGTGGGGCCACCTGCCCTGGGGGCCTTGTGGAGGCTTTGGGAACTGCTGGAGCCTGTCCAGGGCTGGACAGATGTGCACACAGGGAGGTTTGGTTTCTTTGTTCTGGGGCTTTCTACAGTCAGGCAGGGGTAGGAAGGGGAGCTTGAGTGCTCAAGTATGTGAGAGGTGCCTGACCCGTACCTACGGGGGTACCAGGCCATCTTGTGAAGGGTGGGTGGCTTCTCCTTCCTTTTCCCTGAAGACTGCCCACCCCTCTGCAGGTCAGCCTCAGCTGTCCGCAGGCGTTGGGGAGACTCGGTTCCCTGAGTGACATCTGAGGAGCAACTGCAGAGAGAGGATGGCCCAGGTCCTGCATGTGCCCGCCCCATTCCCAGGTCAGGGGCAGCTGGGGGGGGGGTTTGAATGGGGAGGACGCTCTGACAATCTGGGTGTGGGGTTGGAGGGGCAGCCATAATATGAGGGCCTCAAGTGGGGCAACAGCTCAGACTGTGTGGCTTGACTGGGAAGGACAACTCTAACTGTGACAGTCTGAGGGAGGGGACAGCACTAATGTGAGGTCTGAGTGAGAGAAGGACACCTTTGTCCTTGGCATCGATGGTTGGTATGGCCAGACAAGCTTTCTTGATCTCCGATGGGCCGCCAACGCTGGCAAATGCCACTTGTGTCCCTGGGCTATCAGCTGGGCAGAAAAGGGAGCAGCAGTATTTAAAGGCCTCGGCTTTCCCCAACTCCAGGAACCCCTGGCCAAGCCTCCTCAGCGGCCTTCCCCAACAAGGAGCCAGACCCGCCATACTCGGTGGAGACGCCCTATGGCTACCGCCTGGACCTGGACTTTCTTAAGTACGTGGATGACATTGAGAAGGGCCACACACTGCGCAGGGTGGCGGTGCAGCGCCGGCCACGCCTGGGCTCCCTGCCACGTGGCCCGGGCTCCTGGTGGACGTCCACAGAGTCGCTGTGCTCTGATGCCAGTGGGGACAGCCGGCACTCGGCCTACTCCTACTGTGGCCGCGGCTTCTACCCACAGTACGGAGCCTTGGAGACCCGCAGCGGCACCAACCCACGCGTGGAACGCACGCTGCTGGATGCGCGGCGCCGACTGGAGGACCAGGCGGCTGCCCCATCATCGGGTGGCCTGGGCTCTCTGACGCCCAGCGCTGCGGGCTCCACCAGCTCCCTGGCAGGCGTGGGCCTGCTGCCTCCCACACCTCGCAGCTCTGGCTTGTCCACCCCAGTGGCACCCAGCGCTGGTCACCTGGCCCACGTGCGCGAACAGATGGCTGGAGCCCTGCGCAAGCTGCGCCAGCTGGAGGAGCAGGTCAAGCTGATCCCCGTGCTCCAGGTCAAGCTGTCGGTGCTCCAGGAGGAAAAGAGACAGCTCACCGTGCAGCTCAAGAGCCAGAAGTTTCTAGGCCACCCCTCAGGGACAAGGAGCCGGAGCGAGCTCTGCCTGGACCTTCCGGAGGCCCCCGACGACCCTGCTGTGCTAGAGACCCGCTCGGTGGGCACCTGGGTTCGAGAGAGGGATTTGGGCATTCCAGATGGTGAAGCTGCTCTGGTAGCTAAAGTGGCCGTGTTGGAGACCCAGCTCAAAAAAGCGCTGCAGGAGCTGCGGGCGGCTCAAACCCAGCAGGTCGACCTCCAGCCCCAAGCCTGGCCACCACCAGACACCCAGGTCCGCGTGGACACCGTGCGAGTTGTGGAGGGTCCCCGGGAAGTGGAGGTGGCAGCCAGCACGGCAGCCGGGGCTCCTGCACAGCGAGCTCAGAGTCTGGAACCCTATGGAGCAGGGCTGAAGGCCCTGGCCACATCTGGGGGGACGGAGAACACCCTCGTGTTCCGAAGTCATGAGGTGGTGGAGACCATGTGCCCCCTGCCCACAGCTTCCACCAGCAACGTGCACACAGCCAAGAAGATCAGTATTACAGAACGGAATTGCACTGGTGCGGCCAGGATGGCAGGTGAGTGACGAAGCAGGGGAGTCCGAAGAGGACCCCCTCCTCATCCTAACCTTCAGAGCCTCTCAGAGTGAGAGGGTTCCAGGATGGGTCTCGGAGCTGTAGGCATTGGGCAGAGAAAGTTGGTGTCTTGGGCCTGGGGAGGTGGCCCAGTTGGTAATGTGCTTGCTATGTAAGACCCTGAATTCTGATCTCAGGCCCCTGTGTAAAAATGCCAGGTGGGTTCATCCCTACTTGCAATCCCATCAGGGAGACGGAGGCAGGAAGATAATGGGGGCCAGATTGGGTTATTTGGTGAGTTCTAGCCTGTGGTAGACCTTGTCTGAGACAACGAGACAGCCCAGTGAGATGGCTCAGTGGGGACGCTGAGCCAGGTGACCTGCGTTGTTCTGTCCCTGGAGTCCACATGGCGGGAAAGCAAACCTCACTCCTGCAAGTTGTCCTTTGAGCTCCACAGGTGCGCTGTGCCACACGTGTGCCCCAGCCCCATAAAAAGATAGACATACCGGAGGAACACCACCATCTGTTTACCTCTGAACTAAACACGTATGCAGACACAGTGCACGCACACACATGCATACATTCACATTCACACTCATGCATGCACACGCATGCATGCATGTCTGCACAATCCACACCTACGCATGTACACTCACGCCTGCGTGCACAGAGAAACATCTAGCACACTGTCTTGTTGTGTTGGGGTGTAAAAAAAAAGAAAAAATCCAGTAAACATGAGCTGTTTGGAGGAGGTTCTCCAAGGCTGTTGGTTTCATAGAAAGTTCCCTCTTTTGAGTGAAGAGCTGGCAGGAATCAAGACACTAGAAAGAGGGTCTTGGGTTGGGGATTTAGCTCAGCGGTAGAGCGCTTGCCTAGCGAGCACAAGGCCCTGGGTTCGGTCCCCAGCTCCGAAAAAAAAGAAAAAAGAAAAAAAAAAAAAAAAAAGAAAGAGGGTCTTGTTTGGGTTTCTGAGGGACAGCCTCGGGCATATCCGGGTGCAGGTGCTCAGGGGGTTCTGTGGTACCTCTAACTCACTGTTCTCTGGGGCCTTCAGATGAATGAGTCTGGAAGGGAGGTGCTCCCTTCCCTCCACAGGTCACACAACACCAGATAAAAATCCCAGGGGTGGCCCTCGATGTCGGAACAACCATTGAGCCTTGAGGGTAAAAGGGACCCTACCTACCCAAGCCCAGTGGCCTTCGGAAGAGGAAGGGGGTGTACCCGGAGGAAGTGCTGAGTCCTCATGCCAGGAAGGGCATATACTGATCGTTAGCTGCCCAGAAGCTGCCAGAGTGATTCACAGGATTAGTGACAGCTGTTCTGTCTTGGCACAGGCCTGGGGTGCCAGCCGCTGTGTTAAGTGTCTCACCAAGGGAGGCTGAGGAAGATGGCCCACAGCCAGATACCCCGGTGCCATCACTGTGTGACCCTAGCTGAACAACACCGCCTCTCTGGGCCTCCATTTTCTTCCCTGTGGCTCGCTCTAATACAGATACACCCTTCCAGAACCCTTGGCAGTGAATGCATACAGTAAGCGCTCAAGCAGTGCCTCTTGCTGCTTCTGCTGACAGTTAGCAGGTTGACCTGATTTGTTTCCTTCAGGTTGCTTGGTTTTGAGTTTTCGTTCCCTTTGGGGGTATGCGACATTTGAGTGCTTGGTTTTGAGTTTTCTTACCCTCTGGGGCTATGTGGCATTTCAGACAGTCTTGCTGTGTTGCGAACTCCAGCCTTGAGCCCTTCCCTTCCCTTTTCTCTCCATCTAACCCCCATCCCTCTCCCAAATGCTGTGCCTCGGCTGGCTTACAGGGCATTTAATCCATGCCCAACTTCAGCTCTGCTTATAGTTGGGGAAACTGAGGCTTAGGGCCAGGAATCACCTAAGGCCCATGGAACCCTGCATCTCCCCCCAGATCCCGGTCATGTTGGCCGCAGCCCTGCTGACTCTAACGGGCACTGGCTGCAGGGCGAGGGCCCAGCTGTGCTTCCCTGTTGTTCCGGCCAGCTACGGAAACCACCACTCTGTTCTGTGTCCATCCAAACACCCAGCCCTGAGGTTCTGGCCCCTGGCCAGAGGCCCGCCCAGCACAGCCTTGGAATCTTTGAGAGGCACCCTCCATTCCAGACATGCCTCCCAGGGCAGTCATGGGGCCTTCTGCTCACAGGACATAGAGACAAAGCCATGTTCACTGCCTGTGGAAAGCTGCCACCCCGGAAGTCCTCCCTCGTGTCTCACTGCACTCCCTGTTGCTGCATCTTGGCCTCGATTAGATAGAGCGGGAGTATGTTCATTTATTTCATCTTGTTCTGAGGATACTTAGTGCTTATTGTCACAGGTACTAAGAACACAGCAAGAGATCATTCCTACCAATGTCCCTGCTCAGGGCCTACAAGATGGCTCAGCAGGTAAAGGTGCTTGCTGCCAAGGCTGATCTTGGACCCACATTTTGTTTGTTTGTTTATTTTTGAGGACAGGGTCTCACTGTATGTCTCACTGGTTGGCCTAGAGCTTGCCACAGAGACCACGCTGGCCTCTAGTTCACAGATACCTACCTGCCTCTGTCTCCCGAATTCTGGGAGTGAAGGCCCACAGCACCGTGCCTGACCCAGAGACTTACATATTGGAAAGAACCAACAACCAACACAAGCTGTCCTCTGATCTTCACACAGACACCAAACCGTGCCTCACACCCTCTCTCCCCCCACTAAGTAAATAAATACATAAATAATACTTTATTTTTAGAGACAGGGGCCTCGTTATGTAGACAAGGCTACTCTCAAATTCACAGAAATCCACTTAGCTCTGACTCCAGAGTATTGGAATTAAAGATGTGTACACCGGCATGCACAGAAATAAGTGTAATTAAAAGGAAGGAAAAAAATCTTCAGAAAATATACAAGAGACAAAGTATCCACATGAGAAATAATGTACTCAGATCAAACCCGAGGGAAACGGGCAGGGCTGGTGACAGCCCTATGGGGACATGGCCGCCCCGTGCCCTCCTCTGTAATTCTGAGCATGCCTTTTAAGCTCTGCGTGGTCTATGCGGTAGCATCCAAACCTCTTCAAACTGCAACACTGTCTGTAAATCAGGTGTCCTGACAGATCACTGTGCGGGGCTGTGGCCCCGTTGGTAGAGCCCCTGCCTAGAATCCCCCAGTGAGGGGGTGAGCGTGGCCCAGTGGTAGACAGTCGGCTCCCGGCTCTCTAGTGTCCTTTGAATATATTCAGGTGTGGTAACACAAGTCCTGCACTCAGGAAGCTGAAATGGGAATCACCTCAGCTTCAAGGCCAGCCTGGGCTACAGAGTGAGTCTCAAAACAGCAAATGCTAAAATAGGAGGTGATGGAGAAGATCAGGCCTTGTGGGCAAAGAGGCGATGAGAGGCTCCAGGCCAGCACACAGGCTCTGGGATCAAGACGAGTTTGGGCTGATGAATGATCTAGAAGGGGGAAGACAAAGAGTTGAGGTGCTGGGGGAATCTAAGCCTCCAAGGGTGAGTGCCACAGACTCCTGAGCTGGGACAGCACTGTCAGAAATGAAATATGGTGTTCAGATGACATCACCACATCATGTCCGCCGAGGTTGGTAGGCCTGGTGATAAATCATGGAGCACTCCTTGGAGGAATAGGCAGGTGTGTGTGTGTGTGTGTGTGTGTGTGTGTGTGTGTGTGTGTGTGTGTCCGTCCTCTTTAGCATCCAGTGAGAGTTGTGTTTCTCAGCAGAGCTGGAATTTACTTTCTCCAGCTAAAGATTTGGGGAAGTCCCCACCTCCACAAACACAGACACATCCCCAGGTTTGAGAGAGGTAGGACTGAAAGACTTGGAGTCAGTCGCACGCACGCACGCACGCACGCACGCACGCACGCACGCACGCACGCACGCACGCACGCACGCACTAAAACAAATCTTACAGCCAAGTGTGGTGGCAACACTCCTCTAATCCCAGCATTCTGAAGGCAGAGACAAGTAGGTCTTTGAGTTTGAGGCTAGCCTGGTCTATGTAGTGAGCGCCAGGACAGCCACAAGGCCCTGACTCGAGCAACGAAAATGTGATTTCTTTGTAGGATTGGAAAGTACAGAAAAATCTGGAATATCAGAAACCTAGGCATAGCTGCTTTCTAGATTTTTGTTTGTTCTGTTTTTCTGAGATAGGGTCCCACTCTAGTTGGGCTAGCCTGGAACTCATGGTCACACTGCGGCCTCAGCTTCTGTGAGTGTTGGGATTATAGGCGTGAGTGACCAGTACAGCTCCTGCCCTTGGCTGCCACATCAGCATTCCACCTTGGGCCATGCTCCAACCCCGCTTCTGAATTTTTATTTTTATTTTTATTAATTTAGAGGCAGTGTCTCAGGTAGCCCAGGATAACCTTGAACTCCTGATCCCCAGTCCTCTTCCCCTTGAGTGTTATGCCGCCATGCCTGGTTCATAGGGTGCTGGGGATGGTACCCAGGGCTTAGAGCAGGCTCACACATGCTCTCCCGCCCCAGCCTCAGTCCTGTGTTTATTTTGTAGGAGTGTGTGTTTGAGACAGTTGGGTTTCGTAGCCCAGGCTGCCCTTGTTGCCTGCCTCCATCTGGCTTGCCAAAGCTGGGACCTAGGGCATAGCCAGTCTGAATCTTTCAAATGCATAAAAGAAAAACATGTTTTTAATATCTGGCACCACAGAGCTGGTGGAAATTATTGTTTTGATTGATTTTGTTTATTTTTTCAGCTGCCGTGGGACCCAGGGCCTGGTGCATCCTGGGAAGCATCTGCTCTTGGGCCAGGCCCTGACCCTGCACTTATTACGTTTTTCCTTGATTTTCCCTGGCCACATGAAAAGGCACTGAGCACAGTAGCACGTGAGCCTGCCAAGCGCATTCCTGCACTTAGGAGACTGAGGCAGGAGGATTGTTGTGAGTTCTAGGTAGTTCTAGGGTGACATAGCAAGATGCCACCTTGATAAAGAGAGAAGGGAAAGGAAAAGAAAGAAAATTGAGAGTAAACACAGTCTTGGGCCATCTTGGCTAGAGTGTGCTTGTCGAGTTGGAGGCAGAAGGATCAATGGTTAAAGGGTGCGAAAAATAAGAAAGAAAGCTTTGTAGTGGGGGCACACGCCTTCAACCCCAGCACTCAGGACGCAGAGGCAGGCAGATAGCTGAGTTTGGGCCAGCCTGGTCTACAGAGTGAGTTCCAGGATAGCCTGGGCTACACAGAAAAACCCTGTCATGCAGAAAACACAGAAAGATAAAGAAGGGGAGTTGTTCTTTTCACTTTTCCTGTGTGCACTGTGTTTTAAGAGAGAATTAAAGGGCAGCTTGGGGTACGTAAGACCCTGCCTCAGAAATACAAATAAAGAAAGACCCAGGCTGGAGAGGTGTCTGCAGTTAGGAGGCTGCTCTCACAGAGGAACTGTTGCTTCTCGGCACCCACATCAGGAGGCTCACAAATACCTGTGACTCCCAATCCCTTGGAGCCTCCCCAGGCACGCTCTTGATTAAAAATAAATCTTAGAAAACACAGATAGAGCTGTCTAACGGCACGGTTTGTGTAGTCCTACTGGGTCCAGCTCACCCACTTTTGAATTTCAGCCTTCATCCCAATCATTATGTATGGTGTTTATTCTTCTTCTGTTTTGTCTTTTAGTTTTCTGAAACAGGGACTTCCCCATGTTCTGAAAGCCACCCCCAGCCTCCAACTCCCGGTCTTCCTTCATCTGCCTCCCGGGCACTGGGGTCACAGATGTCCCTGCCATGCTTGGTCAACATGTTTTACCCCCTTTTGAATTACTTACAAACGTATTTATTTGTTCCGGGCGTGTGCGCGGGAGTGTGTGGATGTCCGAGCACAGCTTTGGGGAGACATGTGTCTCCTACAGTGTGGGTCCCAGCATCAAACTCAAGCCGGCCACTTAGCAGCAAGCTCCCTTCTTCACTGACCCATCTCACCCGCCCCGTCTTCTGCTTTTTGAAGATGATGTTCCTCTGTGCTTTCCTGGCTAGCTACCAAGCAATCCTCCTGCCTCACCCTCTCCATTCCCTGGGCCCTCAGGCATGCGCCACCACCCTGGGACTTCCCTACCCCTTTTAATTGCTTTGCTGCACCCCACCTTCAGCAGCCAGTTTAGATATTCCCTGTCCTTGAGAAACATGCCCTATGCCTGCCGATTTCCTTAAATGGTCTTGTGTTTCAGAAAAACAAGATTCTCTCTCTCTGTTTCTTGTTTTTTTCCACTTAAATTTTTTTTCCCCTCCAGTTCTGGGACAGGGCTGTGGACATCTTGCTAGCCAGGCGAGAGCCACACTGCCGAGTGCCCGCTCCCGTTTCCAATTTCATTATTTAATTACAGTCTATTACCTTTGCGGGGAGGGGGCGGGGTATGTGTGTGGCGGTTAGAGGGCATTTTGGGGGGATCCGTTCTCTTCCACATTGTGGGCCCTGAGGATCAAACTCAGGTCCTCAGGCTTGACAGCAAGCTCCCTTACCGGCTGAGCCACCTCACCAGCCCTGCGTCTAACTCCCCACAGGTCTGGGGATCCGAATTCAGGCTGTGGCTAACCTGCTGAGTCATCACACGAGCCCCTCTGTTTGCTTTGAGATAAAGTCTTACAGTTATGCAGGCTAGCCTCAAACTCACCTGAGCTGGGGCAGGCCTTTGACCCGTGTTCTCCCGGACAACTCCCAGGCGGCAGGGAGACAGGCCTGGAGAAAGGGGGCGGGGGACGCTGAGCATTGCGTGTGGCAGTCAGTGCACAGCTTTGAGGTGGAATGTTTTTTTTTTTTTTTTTTTTTTTTTTCGGAGCTGGGGACCGAACCCAGGGCCTTGCGCTTGCTAGGCAAGCGCTCTACCACTGAGCTAAATCCCCAACCCCGAGGTGGAATGTTTTATCTGCTCCGTTTGCTCCCCCGCTGGCCGAGTTCGGGTTCTGAGGGGTCCATAGCTGCCCTGGGATCATGGACACAAGGCTGTGCCAAGGTTTGGGGATTTGAACTCTGATCCTAAGGCTTGCACTGCAGGTGCTGTGCCATCTCCCCAGCCCTGGGGATTTTAAAAAACTGTTACATTTTTATTTATTGGGGGAAGGGGCATGTCAGAGGCTAACGTTCAGGGGTCAGGTTTGACAGCAAATACCTTTACCCTATGAGCTCTCTTGCTGGCCCTAGAAAAGATTTTTTCCTACTGATATTTTTTGACCTGAAGCTGTTTGAGTGCACGGGTGCAGAGCATGGAGACACTTAGGTCTGCTGTTGCTGCTGCTGTTTTTGTTTTGCTTTGCTTTGATTTCTCCAGAACAGGGTTTCTCTGCGTAGTCCTGGTTGTCCTGGAACTCGCTATGTAGACCAGGCTAGCCTTGAACTCAGAGATCTGCCTGCCTCTGCCTCTCAAGTGCTATAACTAAAGTCGTCCATCACCATGTCCAGCCATTAACTGACGCATTTCAACATGTGAACACCCTGCTGGGGTTGGAAGGAAGCTTTGAAGCCTGGTTGGTTTGTTTGTCGTCTTCCTCTTCTTCACACAGGCCGTTGCACATAAATAGCGCATATACATATGGGCCACACTCGTCCATGTGCCTTCTGCCTCACAATCCTAGCCTTAGAGCCTGGCGTTACAGGAATGAGCCAGCACACAGATGGCGTCTGAGGGTTGTCGCTGTCCCTGTTTTTATCCTTAAGGTGCATGGTGTGTGTGGAGGAGGCAAGTTTGTCTACCAAAGGCATGCTACTGTCAGATGCCGGTCCCCTCACCGTCTTCTCTTGTTTGTTGCTGGTTCCCCAAGCTAGCCCAAGGGCTTCCAGGGGTTCTCCATCTCCATCTTGCCATAGGAACCCTGGAATTGCAGGCTTCCACCACTGTGTCCAGCTTATGCATGGTGAACTCCTGTCATCAGACAAGTTCCCTTACCCCATGAGCTGTCCTGCCAGCCCCCAGCCCCCAGCATTTAAAATCTGGAGCTCTAAGCCAGGCACATTGGGGCCTCCCTGCCATCCCAGCACCCCAGACTGAGGCAGGAGGCTCTTCAGCACAAGGCCAGCCTGGGCTATAGAGAAAGACCCACAAAACCACAACAGCCAAGTGCCTGAGGATGTAACTCGGTTGATAGAATGCAGACTCAGAATCCTGGGCGTGATGGGTTCTATCCCAGATCTTGGGAAGTAGAGGCAGTGAGTTCAAGGCCAGTCTGGGCCACATGAAACTCTTGTTTCAAAAAAGACAATGAGCAAGCTAGGGCCACAGCTCAGTTAAGAATATAGTAATCCTTGGGGTTGGGGATTTAGCTCAGTGGTAGAGCACTTGCCTAGCAAGCGCAAGGCCCTGGGTTCGGTCCTCAGCTCCGAAAAAAAAAGAAAAAGAAAAAGAAAAAAAAAAAGAATATAGTAATCGTGTACACAACTCAGACTCCGTCCCCAGGACCGCAAAACAATAATAATAAGTGAATAACTGAGAAGTTAGACGCGCCCAGCACTGGCTCCTGGCTCCAAAAGTCAATTCAGTTCTCTGTCGGCTGGGGTCGCCACACCCTGGACTAGACACATTTGTAGCCAAGTGTCCCACCCCACCCTGTCCTGTCCACACTCAGCCTGTGAGGAGAAAGCACTTTAAGTTCTTTGCAGAACTTGAGTAGCGCCCAGGAACTTCAGGAAGCAATGACTTGCTTCTGATTTTAAAAAACAAAAAGGTTAGTGGCGGTGCCGTGGCTCCTACCTTTAATCCTAGTACTTGGAAACTAGGGCGACCCTGAGTTTCAGGCCAGCCAGGGTTACACAGTGAGACCCTCTCTCCAAAACATTGAAGTTTTTTTAAAAAATGTAACCATCAAAGAGACCTTCAACTCTTGGCCCCTCCGCAGAGCTGCACCCATAGCTGGAAGTGGGTGCCGTAAGGAAGGAGGGACTAAGAGCTGCAGCAGGATGAGGAGGGCCACAGGCAGCAAGATGAAGTGGAACCTCACTGAGTCCACACTCGAGGCCTGGGTACTGCGCGTCCTTGGAGACTGGGCCCAAGAAGTCACTTGTGTCAGCGCAGTGGCCATCTCAATACTCGTGAGGCAGAGGCCATACACTCCTTGATTTTGGTGCCAGCCTGGTCACATAGTGAGTTCTAGGCCGCCAAGGCTGAGAGATGGCTCAGTGGTTAGTAGCACTGGCTGCTCTTGCAAAGGTCCAGGTTCAATTCCCAGCACCCACATGGTGGCTCACACCATCCGACTCCACAGAACTAATGGTTGTCCTTTCTCTTTTGTGCAGCCGCCAGGATGCACACGGTGCACAGACACATACATGCACAGGCATACATTCTGGCAAAACACTAGAAAAATCTTTTTTTTTTTCTTTTTTCTTTTTTTCGGGGTTGGGGACCGAACCCAGGACCTTGCGCTTCCTAGGCAAGCACTCTACCACTGAGCTAAATCCCCAACCCCTAGAAAAACCTTTAATACTTAGAATAAATGGTGTGTGGAGTAAATGTGCCCCCGTAGTGTGTGTCACATGTGTGTGGGAACCTGCGTGGAGAGCGCAGTGCTTCTTCACGTAAGTCAACTGGCCAGCCATGTCCGGCGGCAAATGCCTTTATCCTCTTGCTGGTAAAGCTCTCTAATGGCCACTCCGGCAGCAGGAAGGGCATTTACATGATCTGCAGTTGATCTGTTTCAGAGCTTTCTTTTTAATTGAGACAGTCTTGTTACATAGCCTTAACTGCCCTGGAGCTTGCTGTGTAGACCAAGCTGACGTCCGTCTCCCAGAGAGCCTCTGCCTCTGCCTCTCTGGTGCCGGGTTAGAGGCCTGCGCCACCGCACCCAACCTACTCTGCTTTTATGTTTTCCAAGTAAAATTTCAGCAGCGTGGGGTATTGATTTGATCGGTCGATTGATGGGGCTGTGGAGATTGGAATCCAAGGTCTCACATGCTAGACAAGTGATCTACCACCAAGCCACACCCAGCCCCTCACTGGGGATTCTAGGCAAGCACTCACTACCAAACTATGTCCTGAGTCCCCATTTTTAAATTAGTTTATAAATGCAAACTTTTCAAAGGTGTGGTGGGACATGCCCCTAACCCTAGCACTGAGGAGGCAGAGGCAGGGGGATCAAATCCAAGGAGCTACGGAATGAGATGTGGGCCAGTGTAAGCTCGACAGGGAGCTGGTCTTGGAGATATGAACTTAAGTTGTAGTTTTTAAATGTTCTAATGGCTCCTGTCCCCTTTTCCTGGTAACTAGAGTGACACCTGCTTGGTATCAAGCAGGTCAAGATAGTCTCCCTCAGATGGCTTAGGCAAGCAAGACACTGTGTGTGTGTGTGTGTGTGTGTGTGTGTGTGTGTGTGTGTGTGTGTGTGTGTGTGTTTTCTTTAAAGAACCTACTAAAGTCAAAAGCTATGCATACATGTATGTGCACACATTTTCACACACTCACAGAGTCTTACATACATGCGCATGTGTGCACACATACACAGATCCAATCATATACCCACAACCACACATACTCACATTCATTCACACAGTCACTCACATACAATCACACACACACACACACACACACACACACACACACACACACACACACACACACACAGATAAACACCAGGAAGGAATGGGGTTGCACACCTCGGAGCCCTGCACTTGGGCAATGGAGACAGAAGAATTCCTACAAGTTCTAGCCAGCCCAGGCTACATAGTAACGCCATGAGTTAAAAGATGCTTTTTAGGGGGTGGGGATGATCCCGGGCACAGAGATGTTTAAGCCTATTGCCTAGGGCACACATCTCTTACATATGAAGTTTGCATCTCTCCTGACCACCACACTCTTGCTGCAATTGCATTTTTTTCTCTAGAAAACACTCAGGGTGACACAGAGTGTGAGAATTGAGTCTGAAGGCAGGACTGTGCGGCCCCCGAGAGCTCTGTCACCCGCAGGATGCCACTGGACAATTCTGTATTGTGTTGCCTAGGATTTCAGTTCCCTGGGCCTTGGTTTCCTCCCTCTATGGCTGTGGGAGTCAGAGGATGCCTCTGGTAGTTCTCACATGCATCTAACTTGGATTTTTTAATATTTATTTATTTATTATGTATACAGTGTTCTCTCTGCATGTATTCCTACACACCAGAAAAGGGGACCAGATCCCATTACAGATGGTTGTAAGCTACCATGTGGGTGATTGGATTTGAACTCAGGACCTCTAGAACTCACTTAGTACAACAAGCTGTCCTGGAACTGCTCAGTAGACCAGGCTGAGCCATCTCTCCACACCAGCCAACTCTTGTTTCTTTACTGTTTGTTTGTTTTTGAAAGATGTATTTACTTATATGTCTATGGAAAATGAGTGCTTTATCTGCATGTACGCCTGCATGCCAGAAGAGGATATCTCATTACAGATGGCTGTGAAATACCATGTAGTTGCTGGGAATTGAACTCAGGACCTCTGGAAGAGCAGCCGTGCTCTTTATCTTTATCTTTTTTTTTTCGGAACTGGGGACCGAACCCAGGGCCTTGCGTTTGCTAGGCAAGCGCTCTACCACTGAGCTAAAGCCCCAACCCCGCAGCCGTGCTCTTAACTGCTGCTGTCTCTCCAGCCACCCCCCCGTTTGTTTGTTTTTTGAGACTGGATCTACTCTCTAACCCAGACTATCCTCCCATTTGTAGTAATCCTCCTGCCTCCATACCTGAGTGCTGGAATTACATGTATACACCACCAGCCCACCCAGTTTGCATGGTGCTGGGGATAGACCCAGAAATTCAAGAGTGCTAGGCAAGCCCATCAAGCCCAGCATTGTGCTTTTTAGAGATAACAGCTTACTCTGTAGCTCAGGCTAGCCCTCCTGCCTCTACCCAATGACAATAGGCCTGGACCAGCACATTAGGCCTTTTTCATTTTTCTGATCTTCTGAGATGCCACCTCTTGTCATCCCAGACCCTCCACCGTCTCCTGCAGAGCCTTCTCCCTCTAGTCCACGCCCTGCTGCAGAGCCTGAGAACCCTGCCCCAGCTGCCGAGGACACCACGGATAGGGAGCTCACCAGGCCTGCAGCATCGCAGGACTCACAAGCGGCCGAGGGAGCAGGTAAGCAGACATCTGTGAGGGACACAGGACCCCAGTCATCCTCAGTGGACTCGGGATCACAGGCCACTTACGCCACATGGCCTCTCTTAGGTGGAGCCTCCGTGGGAGTCCAGTCAACCTTGAAGAGGAAAGAGGTCCCTGCAGACCCTGACGTCCACCAGAGGAACCTCCAGTTTGTGGGTGTCAATGGCGGGTGAGTGGATCTCCAGTGCCCGCTGACTCCAAGTCGTTCATACTGTAGCACGGATGGGTAGGAACCGGGCCCTGAGCTTGCTGCTGTGAGAGCCACGCTCAGCCTGGTCCTCACTGTTGATGCCTTCATAAAAGCATAAGGTGAGGAAACTGAGGTAAAGGAATATATGCACCTTGCTGGGACCTGATCTGTGGCTCTGGAGCCTATGTAGGTCTAGTGGGGGCTGTGACGGGTGCCGCGTGCCACGGTTAGAAATGGAGACCATGGGCTCTGGAATCCCCCAGTGAGGGGCTGGAGTGTGGATTTCAGACAAGTACTTACCTAACAAGTGACTTGCTTTACCCCCAATATAAAATGTGGAGAAACCGAGGACCAGAGAGGTCACACCAATCCCTCCTACACCATCCCCATCGGTGTCCTTCCTGTCCACCCTTAGGTATGAGTCCTCCTCGGAAGACTCCAGCACAGCAGAGAACTCCGAACACGAGAGCACAGAGAACGAGGCCCCAGAGCCTCCGGCGAGGGTTCTGAGCACAG
Source organism: Rattus rattus (assembly GCF_011064425.1). NCBI lineage: Eukaryota > Metazoa > Chordata > Mammalia > Rodentia > Muridae > Rattus > Rattus rattus. Next base: position 18,048,088 of record NC_046161.1, on the reverse strand, counting down.
CTGAAGGCCCTCAGCTCAGGCCTCCGGGGCCTGCAGTGGGCAAGACCAGTCGGGAGGAGCGTCAGCTCTCTCAGGAATCCCAGCGTGTGCCTGAAGCCAAGGTGGCCCCAGGACCTGACCCCGAGGAGGAGATTCGGTCAGTTCTCTGGGTCGGATGGCATCAGACAGGGTGATGGGTAGCTGGTCTGCTGCCTGGGACCCAGCTCTGCAGGCCTCCTCCTCTCAGGGATTCCTGTCAGTCACTCACTATGAGCATCTCACCTGACCTTCTGAACGTTTTTCTTGTCCTTTTGAGACTGTCTCACTTTGTAGCCCTGGCTGGCCTGGAACTCACTAAGCAGACTATGTGAGCCTCAAACTCAGAGCTCTGCCTGCCTCTGCCTCATGGGTACACATGGGTGCCTCATATGTGTGCACATGTGTTTGGGGATGTATGTGGGTATGTATGCGTGGGAAGACTCCTGGTCAGTGTTGCTTCTTTATCTTTCATTTTATGTGTGTATGTGAGATGTGCATATGAGTACCGTGTGTGCATGTGTGTGCATGTGTGTGCACATGGGACCATGCCTTTGTGTCTGTGTGTGATGTGGGTGCACGTGTTTGTGTAGGTATATGTGCACATGTGTGTGCATGGGAATGCCCCCAAGACTGGCATTCGGTGTCTTTGGCCATCACTCTGCACTGTATCGATTCAGTCGGTATCTCTCCCTGACCCCGGCTTACTGTGCAACGCAGTTAGCTTGCTGGCTTGTTCTGCAGATCGCCTGTGGAAGACATAGGCGTGCTGGGCTTGCAGCTCCTTGCCACATACCCACCCAGAATTTCTGTGGGTTCTAGGAATGTGGATTCCTGCAAGGCCTTGTCTACTGAGCCATCTTCCCAACCCCTCCCTTTTAATTTTGAGATATAAGGTATTATTAAGTTGCCCAGGCTAACCTTGAACTCACTCTGTAGCACAGGATACCTTGAATTTGTAGTCCTACTACCTCCAGTTCCTGTGTGTTAGGATTACAGACAGGTGTAACCAGCCTAGTTTATGGGGTGCTGGGGCTGGAACCCAGGGCCTCAGGCCTATTAGGCAGTCTAACAACTGAACTTCATCTCATGCCCATTTCCAACCCTCAAGTCCACCAGCCATGGCATTGAACATGCTCTCAGGAGCTATCCTGAGACACATGAGACCATGTCTCAAAAACAGGGAGAGGGCTCAGAGGGTGGTTCACCAGTTAAAAGCATGAACTGCTCTTCCAGAGGACCTGGGTTCAATTCTCCGCATCCATATGTGTTGTGAGACAAAACTTTCTCTGGGAAGACACATTAAACGGCAGCAAGGGAGCCCATGACAGATATACCACCAAAGTCCAATTTGGTCAACCAGTGAGTTTTATTGGGGTTACTTACAGGAATATGGGGAGGTTACTTAAAGGGTCAGAAATGACTCAGAGACAGCTGCATCAGCAAGGTGCACCCCAGCATGAACGACAGCTCACAAAGCTGGGAAACTGGAACACACTTCATAGCTTGCAGGCAGCTCAACAGTTTGGAGAGTGTCTGTTCTGAGTTACTCTGGTCTAAACCTCCTCTAGGCAGCTTGGCTGGTCTGAGAGTCTTCTCCACAGCTCGGCTTCCCTTCCTCTGTTGGGACTCTCAGCTTTCATTGTTTACTGTGGAAGGAAGAGGCCTAGTGAAGTTGGTCGGTTTCAGGGACTTCCTGAAGCTACTCTGAGTTGTTTATTTCCTGCTTAAGGAGCATCCTTCAGAATGGTATGCTTTAGTCTTGGAGGAAACTGTTAACCCACAATGTGATAGCTCACAATCATGTGTAACTCCAGTTCCAGGAGATCCAAACCCTCTTCTGGCCTCTTCCAATAGGGCACACATGGTGCACGGACAGACATGCAGACAAAATACTCATACACATAAAATAACAATGAATAAATCTTTTTTTAGTTTATAATCTGATAACATTTCTCCCTTTCTCCTCCCATGTATGCTATTCTGTTCTCTTTCAAATTCTTGGCCTCTATTTTCTTTTTACTAATTGTTACTGCGTGCATCTAGGCATATACCTATATATTCCTAAAGTTCAGTCTGTGTGATGCTACCTGTATGTGTATTTTCAGGATCGACCAAAACTAAATCTTTTAAAAGATAATGATGATGACACCTTTAATCCCAGAGCTTGGGAGGCAGAGGCGAACAGATCTCTGAGTTCCAGGGCAGCCAGGGCTACATAGAAAAACACTGTTTAAAAGAAAAAATCCAGGGGTTGGGGATTTAGCTCAGTGGTAGACCGCTTGCCTAACAAGCGCAAGGCCATGGGTTCGGTCCCCAGCGCCCAAAAAAAAAAAAAAGAAAGAAAGAAAAAAGAAAAAAAAATCCAAAACAGTGATGACTATGGTGGTAGTGGTGAGGAGGAGGAAGAAGATGATAAAATGAGGGCCCCCCCTGTCGGGTAGCTCCTTACTGCCTATAACTGCAGCTCCAGGGACTGCTACCCTATCACCTCCACAGGAGCCTGCAGTAAGGTACACAGACACACAGATAGCAACATACAGTTTTTAGATTTTTGCTTTAGTTAGGGTTTTACTACTGTGAACAGACACCGTGACCAAGGCAACTCTTTTAAGGACAACATTTCATTGGGGCTGGCTTATAGGTTCAGAGGTTCAGTCCATTGTCATCAATGGCGGGAGCATGGCAATGTCCAGGCAGGAATGGTGTAGGAGGAGCTGAGAGTTCTACATCTTCAAACTGAAGGCCACTAGGAGAAGACCCAACTCCCAGGCAGCTAGGACGAGGGTCTTAAAGCCCACACCCACAGTGACACACCTACTCCAACAAGCCCACACCTCCCAATAGTGCCACTCCCTGGGCTAAGCATATTCAATCCATGACAGATATGTTTATTTTACTTATGCATAAGAGTGTTTTGCCTGCGTATAAGTATGTGGACCACATGCATGCTTGGTGCCCACAGACGTCAAAAAGGGATTCCTGGGACTGGAGTTACAAACAGTTCTGAGCCTCCCTGTGAGTGCTAGGAACCAAACCCAGGCCTTTTAAAAAGTGCTTTTAATTACTGAGCCATCTCTCCACCCCCTTAAACATAAAAGTAAATAAAGGAGCTGGAGAGATGGCTCAGCAGCTGTGAGCACTGCCTGCTCTTCCAGAGGACCCAGGTTCAATTCCCATCACCCACATGGTAGTTCACAGCTGTTTGTAACATTAGTCCAGGGGATCTGACATCCTCACACAGACCTATGTACAGGCAAAACACCGATGCACGTTAAAATAAATTTTAAAAAATTATTTAAAAAAATTCCAGGCAGTGATGATGCATACCTTTAATCTCAGGAGGCAGAGGCAGGCAGATCTCTGAGTTCGAGGCCAGCCTGGTCTACAGAGCAAGTTCTAAAACAGCCAGAGCTACACAGAGAAACCCTGTCTCAAAAAACAAAAACAAAAACATAAAATAAATAAAGAGCTCTAAAAGATTAACAAATGAGTAAACTTTCAGAAAGTAAAGCAACGTAAGTTCACTCCTGTCTGTTTCTGGCAGGATGGATCTGAGCCCTGACCTCATATCAGCATGCTTGGCCCTGGAGAAATACTTGGAGAACCCCAATGCCCTCACGGAGCGAGAACTGGTACGAAGGACCCTGGGCACACTCTCATACCACACCGCAATGCAGGATGTCTCTGCACCTACTTAGAGGCGATCCAGACACAAGGGTGTAGCTTGGTGGTGGGTGGGGCTTCAGTGGGTGGGGCTGAGTCCCAAGATTGTGGTGGGGTCCACTGCTACCCGGAGACACCTGGCTTCATGTTCTTGTTTTTGGGATGTTCAGGAGATACTTTCGTTTTAGGAGCTGTGTTAGAGTCTGTGGGGGCAAGCAAACATTTTAGGGGCTGTCTCTAATTAACTTAGAATGTAGGCAAGCATACACTACATTCCAGAGTCCTACCCTCTAGCACGTCACTGTCACTGTGGCTGAGTCAAGGACAACATTGTTTTGTTTGTTTGTTTTCATTTTGCTCATTTTGAGGCATCATTTAGCCCAGGCTGGCCTTGAACTACTTGTGGCTGAGGATGACCCTGAACTCCTGATCCTGCCTCCGACTCCCAAGTGCTAGGATTATACGTCCACGCCACCTCACTGAATTTGTTTGTTTTCTGAGACAGGGTTTTCTCACTAGGGTAGCTGGATGTCTGTGTATGCCTGGCCTGAAACTCCTGTGTAAGTCAGGCTGGCCTTGAACTCACAGAGATCCTCCTGCCTCTTCTTCACGTGTTTGTGTTCAGACAAGTTCTCAGTGTGTAGCCCCGATTTGACTTGAACTCTGGATTTTCTTTCCTTGGACTCCTGAGTGCTGGGATTAGATAGGCGCTACCTTGGCCAGTCACAGGAGCTGCTGGATGGGGACTCCCTCTTCTGTTCTTGTATCTTTGTGTAGAAGGGGCTGGGGATCCCAATCCTCACTCCGTCCTCCTGCCATCTCTATGCAGAAAGTGGCCTATACCACGGTGCTTCAGGAGTGGCTGCGCCTGGCCTGCCGCAGTGATGCACACCCTGAGCTTGTACGGCGACATCTGGTCACCTTCAGGGCCATGTCTGCCCGGCTGCTGGACTATGTGGTCAACATCGCTGACAGCAATGGTAACACTGCCCTGCACTACTCCGTGTCACATGCCAACTTCCCTGTGGTTCGGCAGTTGCTGGACAGCGGTAAGCCTCCAGGGAGGACCAGCCTGATGGTCTGATGGGGGAGGCATAGGTTCCCAAGCTCATGAGAGAGTGGTTGCCTTCCTGTTCTAAAAGTCCCTGCTCCCTTCACAGTCTGATGGAGGGTTGGCGGTCAGGGATTGCAGTGTCCCAGTCTGATGGGGAGGCACCATGTTTTCCATGTCTGAGGGAGCTTCCACTCACTTGATGTAATAGAAGCAATGCACCTTCTAAGTTGGATGGGGCAGAGTGTCCCCTTCATTGACTGATGAAGGAGGCTTTGCCCTGATGAAGATACTCTGTCTCCTAGAGGATTGTAGCCAGTCGGGTGGAACTCAGTCTTCTTAGCAGTACAATGAATTCCCACTAGACACTACGAACGGTACCTGTGTAATGGATACTTTCACTGTTATGGATACTCTGTTTCCAAAGCCCTTGTGTGAGGGAAGGCCTAGGCCTCTGGGCTGGGGATTAGGCAGTAGACATAGTATTCAGTCAGACAAGAAGAAACCTGTCTTCCCTGGTCTGATGGAGTAGACAGAAGCTCCCAGTCTGAGGGAGACAGAGCCTGCTTAGAGAGCGCCAGGATACAAAGACTGGTTATAAAAAGAAAGAAAAGAAAAATCTGGCAGCTGAGGAGATGGGCAGTAGAGAAAGTGCTTTTCCTGTCAGCATGGCCATGGTTCCGTCCCCAGTGCCCAAGAAAAGAAAACAAAAAGCAAATCTAGGCACGCGGTGGAGTCAGGTGCCTATAACATGACCCTTGGAAGGGAGGAGGTGGAGACCAGAGAGTCGCTGGAGTTTGCTAGCTGCCAGCAACAATTCAGTGACAGATCTCCTGTCAAGAATAAGGTGGAGAGCAGTGAAGGAAGGTGCCTGTCACCCTGTCACTGACCTCTGACCTACACACGCGCACACACACACACACACACACACACACACACACACAGAGGCAGCTAGATGGCTGAGTGGGTGATAACACTCCTGACAACCTGAGTTCGATCCCTGGTCCCACACAGTGGCTGGAGAGAGACAGCTGTTGCAAGCTGTCCCCTGATTTCCACAAGATGTCAGGGCAGGTACTCCCGCCCCAACTAACTAAATAGAGGTAAGAGGTAGATTAGACAGCTGCAGAGATGGTTCAATGGTTAGAAGTGGGTACTGCTCTTCCAGTGTAGCTCCCAGCACCTACAACTGTCTATAATCTACCTACGACACCCTCTTAGGGACTCCAGGGACGCTCGGACTCTGGTGCACATATATGTGCATATACACAGACACACAAGTTGAAACATAGTAAATCTCTTTTTAAAATAATATATATATTTTTTTTTAAGAGAGACCAGACAAACAAAACGAAACATAAACGGAGGTACCTGGCTCCCAGAGACACTGTGGTTTCCACAGCGCATGAACAGTCCACAGAGACCTACTCAGCTATGCCTAGACAGAGGGAGGGGCACAATCCCCAATGCTCGCCCTGGCGGGCGAACCTTTAGTCTGATGGCAGAGGCTCATGCCCACCCCACCCCTCCCCTCCCCACACAGGCGTGTGTCAGGTGGACAAGCTGAACCGTGCTGGCTACAGCCCGATAATGCTCACTGCTTTGGCCACCCTGAAGACCCAGGATGACATTGACACCATCCTTCAACTCTTCCGCCTTGGGAATGTCAACGCCAAAGCCAGCCAGGTATGAGCCTGCAGTGGGCCTTTATTTACCTAATTCATTTACTGGGAATGGGCGAAGGCCTGGGGACTCTTTTTGAGACTCGCAGGTGGGCCCCAGGTCATCAGACTTGATGGCAAGTGCCTTTATCCACAGAGCCACCTCACCTGCTCCCTAACCTCCTTTATTGACTCCAGGCTGAGGGCCAAGCCTGGTCTATTATTAGGTATTGAGACTCAAAGCAGCAGGATTATTTCTTCAAGACTGGAGGCAAGGAGTTGATGTCTGAACCTGATTGATTCAGCCTTAGAGCAAGCTCCAAATAACTGGCATATGGTGTGTGTGTGTGTGTGTGTGTGTGTGTGTGTGTGTGTGTGTGTGTGTGTGCATGTGTGTGTGTGTGTTTGGTCCAGAGGACCAGCATTTTAAGACATGTTTCTCACTAAATCTAGGGCTCACACAGACTGGCTATCTAAGATCCCCCTGCCTCTGTCTCCCTGGTACTGGGATCACAGGCTACATCCCTGTGCATGGGCTTTCTCTGGATGGAACTTGGGTCTATTACCTACTTGCTACAAGATCTCTTCACCTCTCTTTTTGAAACAGTGTCTGTTACAGAGTACCCCAGGGTGGCCTCGAACTCACAGAAATCCGCCTGCCTCTGACTCCTTAGTGCTGGGATTAAAGGCATGAGCCATGTGCCTGGCCCCTATTTACCTCTATTTATTTATTTATTTATTTGGTTGCTTGCTTTGGTTTTTTGAAACAATGTTTCTCTGTGTAGCCCTGTCTGGTTTGGAACTCACTCTGTAGTCCAAACTGACCTTAAATTCTAAAGAGATCCCCCTGCCTCTGCCTTCTGAGTGCAGGGACTATAGGCACAAGTCACCACGTTCTGCTAAACCTTATTATTTATTATTGTTGGAAGACTAGTGATTGAGCCCCACACATGTGAGGTAAATGCCACGCTATCTACAGGGCCCACCTCCCTATTCTTCCTCTGTTGTTTTTTTTAAGATTTATTTATTATTTATTTTTTGTTTGTTTTGTTTATGTAGCCCTAGCTGCTATGTAGACCAGGCTAGCCTACAATTCAGAGATCCCCCTGCCTCTGCCTCAAGTGCTGGCATTAAAGATGGCGCACACGCTGTCTGTGTTTTGCCTGCTTGTATGTGCCCCTAAGAGGGCATCGGATCCCCTGGGACTAGAGCAGCAGGTGATTGAGAACCACAGTGTGGGTGCAGGGGACCAAACCTCTGCCAGAGCAATGGGCGCTCTGAGCCCCTGAGCCACCTCTCCGGCCCACAGCTCTCTTCTTACGTGTAATTTGAGGAAAGATTCCACTGAGTTACCCAGGCTGGCCTGAACTGTGCCAACAGACCCTGAGCATGAGGCCCTGTGGTACCAGACCCCCACCCCTTCACGTCCCTTCCCCTCTTCCCTTCACCGTCTCTGTCTACAGAGGTGACACGTGCCTGTAATCTCAGCACGTGACAGAGGCAGTAACACAGGGGTCAGTGTCATCTTCAGCCACATCAGGTTCTGGGCCAGCCTGGCCTATGTGAAACCCGATATTAAATAATATTAATAATAATATTGATGATGAAGAAGGCCCTGCACTCACTAGTACACTCTCTATCCCAGGACCCTGCTTGCTCTGGACTTACTGGGCACGCCTTATTATTTATTTTTTTTTTGGTTTTTTTTTTTTTTTTTCGAGCTGGGGACCGAACCCAGGGGCTTCCTAGGCAAACGCTCTACCACTGAGCTAAATCCCCAACCCCTGGGCACGTCTTATAAATGGAGTTACAGTCCCCTAAATGTGAATCAAAGCGTTAAACCTCTGAACTGTCAGCAGACTAAGACAAAAGTGTCACGGGTTCCAGTCCATTCTGGGGGCTCTGCAGTGAGGCTCTGTGACACCAAAATAGACACACACACACACACACACTGTCTGTGATTTCTTTTTTTTTTTTTTTTTTTTTTTTTGCGTCTTTAAATTTTTTTGTTGGTTCCATCAATATTCTGAATAACGTTTCTTGTCATGGCTGAGTAGTATCCTGATGTATGACTTGACGAGGTTTGCTTTGTCTCTTCATCCTGTGGTGATCACCAGTTTGTTTGTTTTTTTTTTTCTTTTTTTCGGAGCTGGGAACCGAACCCAGGGCTTTGCGCTTGTTAGGCAAGTGCTCTACCGCTGAGCTAAATCCCCAACCCCGATCACCAATTTTTTAACCACTTGGGTGTAACTACTATGTAGAAATATCTCTGCTGGATATGTTTTTTTTTTGTTTACTTTTTTATTCACCTTTGACAAGTTTTTACATAATTGTCCACCTATGAGTTGGGAGCTCGTGGTAGGTGACTAGAACCAGGCTAGCCCTTCTGAAGAAGACCAGTCTATACTGAGACCTGACGGAAGAGAAGGAGCCAGGAGAAGGTGGGCCCAGTCTGTGCACCCAGTCAATGTCAGAGGGGAGCCGCGGGACATCCGGGAACATCAAGAGCAGAGGTATGATGCCACCGGGCCTCTGTACTACAGCCCTATTCTGTTGTCTCAGGCAGGACAGACGGCCCTGATGCTGGCGGTCAGCCACGGGCGGGTGGATGTGGTGAAAGCGCTGTTGGCCTGTGAGGTGGATGTTAACATGCAGGATGAGGACGGCTCCACGGCCCTGATGTGTGCGTGTGAGCACGGACACAAGGAGATCACCGGGCTCCTGCTGGCTGTGCCTAGCTGTGACATCTCACTGACCGACCGCGTGAGTCCCCACCCGGTGCTCCCTGGTGCTCCCTGGGAGGGTGGCTGCTCCTCGGTGCCCCCGGTGCTCCCCAGGAGGGTGGCTGCTCCCTGGTGCTCCCTGGTCCCCGGTGCTCCCCAGGAGGGTGGCTGCTCCCTGGTGCTCCCCGGTGCTCCCCGGGAGGGTGGCTGCTCCCCGGTGCTCCCTGGTGCTCCCTGGTGCTCCCCGGGAGGGTGGCTGCTCCCGGGCCTTCTTTAGAGCTGTATGTGTTTTACAGGACGGAAGCACAGCGCTGATGGTAGCCCTCGATGCTGGGCAGAGCGAGATCGCATCTATGCTGTACTCACGCATGAACATCAAGTGCTCCGTGAGTCCTCTTCCCGGCACAAGAGGGTGGGATTCCAAGAAGCTTTGGGGTCAGATGAGCTAGGCAGGTTCCACCCCAGCCAGTGCTAAAGAGTTAAGTTTGAGGCCAGCCTGGGCAGCTAGGTAAGACTTAATCTCAAAATGAAGAAAGAGGAGGGCTGGAGCTCAGTGTAGAGCCCTTACCCAGAATCCCCCAGTGAGGGGCTGTGGTATAACTTAGAACCCTCCGCATTAGCATTCGATTGCCTCAAACAGTATTTTGGGTTTTGTTTGCTTTTCAAGGTAAGTATACGTGAGTGTATTACGATCCTCCTCCAGCTGGGTTGTGAGTTTGGGCAAGCCTGGACTACATTGTCAGATCCTATCATATATGTGGAGGGGAAGTGGGCCACTGCCTCAGTAAACCAAGTGGCTGGGATCCCGTGACAGACTTTCTCAAACCCCTCCAATCTCCAGAGCCTCCACTCTTGCCCTTCCACAGCTTGGATTGCCTTTCTCCGAAGGGCGCCCTGCTTGACCTGGTGCAGGGGTCAGGGAAGAATTCTCCCTCTCTTGTCCCCGGGCTCCACTTTGATTCCTTCCCATGCAAGGACAGGGTGACAGCCTGTCGCTGTATCTGCTGTGTTGGAAGGCAGGGGCTGCCCTCTTTCCCTTAGCATCCGCAGCAGATCGCCTCAGAGGGATTTGAAAGTATGCCAAGCAAGAATTCTGCCTCTCCTCACTTACAGTTCGCTCCCATGTCAGACTACGAGAGTCCGGCTTCGTCTTCAGCTGAAGAGTGAATACAGGGAACCAGTGAGTCCCCAGGACCCACCAGCCACAAGCCATGGCAAACCGTCCGTCCTCAATCCCTGTCCCTTTCTGCCTTGGCATTCCTCAGCCCCGTTCTCCACAGCAAACCCCCTGCACTTCCCTAAGGGAGCTCTGACATCTACCATACTCCAGCCTTTCCCAGCACCGTGGGTTCAAAGCCAGAAAGCCAAGCTACGTTCTCCTCCCAGTTGGCGCCAGTGGGCGACGCCCGGGTGTGGGTTTCTTATGAAGAACAGAGAGAACAATCAGCCGGCAATTATGGGAGGAGTGGGGGCAAGAGGGGAAAATACTGTATTCTGGAGTCATTGTTAGGGGATGGGAGGGGCCAGAATTCAGTTGCTAAATTTGAATGTCACTGGAATGTTACAGTGTCCTTTGTCTCTACACTACAGCAGGTCCCCACAAAGCCCGCTCAACACCCTTTGTCACCTCTTTTCATTGTCTAGTGTACAATAGGGTTTGTCCACTGCCCTCCACCTCTAGACGGTTTCTTTAGGGCCAGGGGTGTCTCTCAAAATAAGACTCTGTCATCACTTAGCCATCTGCCTCCCGCCAGAAAGCAGTGTTTTCCTTTCGCTGTCACACACACACACACACACACACACACACGCATGCACACACGGGGCTTGTCACCCTGCAGCTGATGTTCTTGCTGTGACTTGGAAATGACTACTTACAAGGAGAGGTTATGCAGACCTCCCTATTCCCCACAGGGAGGGCTTGGGACAGGAGAATGCTCCTAGAAAACCTTTCAAACCTACATACAGACACAAAAAGAAAAAAATTTCGGAGCGGCTCCCAGCATCCCAGGCAGAGCCTCCCTCCTCAGAGCGTAAACAGAGGATGTGATACTGACCAAGAACAGGCTCTCGCTCGGAAGCCCATGTGTTCCTGATTAAGAGCTGGCTGGCCTCAGAGCACTCCCAGAACTAAGCTTAAAGTGCCAGGCTTTGCCGAAATCCAAAGGGACAAATGAGTAGTTTTATGTTTGTGTGTTTGTTTTTAATGCCCTAGAGCTCCTGCTGGTGACAGGGTACAGACAGGCTGCACTTTTCTCTTACTGGGTTTCCTTTCTGTCCCCAGAATCTCAGCGTGGTTCATAGGGCGGTTGGATCTTGTTGTTTTTCCCTGTTTCTTTTCTCTTCCGTAAAGAAAGAAAAAGGAAATGACTTCTCGATGTGCCTTGTGATGGGGAGGACATGTCCTCTCAAGTCTCCCTGTGTTATCCAGGTCACAGCTGGACCCACTGGGCCTTGGAGCCAAACCTCAGGAGGGCAGAGTTGAGGCTCATGAACTAAAGGAAAGTGTTCGTTTCTCCTCTAGACAAGTAGGTCTCTTGGTTTGATGGAGTCTTACTCCGCTTGACTTTTGTAGAAGGGGTTTGACTAAGGCATAGAGGCTTGGTTGGCATGAGAAAATAAGATGGATGGGTGGATGGATGGACGGATGGGTGGATGGATGGATGGATGGACGGGTGGGTGGACAGACGGATGGATGGGTGGGTGGACAGATGGACGGATGGGTGAGAGTGGATGAACGGAAGGATGGATGGATGGGTGGGTGGACAGATGGATGGACGGACAGACGGATGGGTGGGTGGACAGACAGATGGATGAACAGACGGATGGATGGATGGATGGATGGATGGATGGATGGATGGATGGATGAGTGGGTGGATGAATGGATGAGTGGCTGGATACATGACTAGAAAGATGGCAACTTAATGGATGGGTAGATGAGTCTGTGGACAGATGAATGAGGGGTGGTTGAATGAATAAATGAGCAATGGATGAGAGACTAGGCAGGGCTGGTGGACGGATGTCATGATGGAGTCTTTGCACGTGTATAAAACAGAAAACCAAACTGTAGGACAGCTGCTGGTGTCTCCGGACGCTCACAGCCTAGGGTACATTTATAAGGCTGTGCTCTGAGCTGAGCCCCGAGTTCCAGCCTTGTAGCCAGCAAGGGAGTTTATTTAAGGTTCTGGAAGCATCAGCTATGACCCCAAAGCACACGCTCCTCAGAAAAGCCCCTGTCTGTTTCTGCCACTGCTGCTTTCTGTGTCTCTGTGTGGGGGCCACCAGGGCCAAACACCGGTCTCTCCTCTCCTTTCCTGTATACTCAAGTTGTATTTCTACTCCGTGACCACGGTACGTCCATGAAGACAGTGTTACACGTAAATGAAGTATTCTTTTCTTGTAATCATGTTTTAGAAAGTAAAGGGACTTAATAAAGCTGCAAACAAGCGTTGCGTGTCTATTTTTCCCCCTGTTTTTAGGCTAGCCTTGAACTTCTCATCCTTCTGCCCTCTCTTCCCTTCTCATATACTTGATGTTGGCAGTATAAACCGATGTGCTGTGCTTGCTAGGCTAACTGAACCACAGCCCCACCCTCTGCATTGTGTTGTCTCTTCCCATACTTTGTGTGTTGTGGCTCTGGGAATTGTGCACCCAGACAAGTGCGGTGCCACTGAGCCACGCCCCCAGCTCTTTTTTTTTTTTTTTTTTTTTTAATTCTGGGATAAAGGGAGTTTATGGGGAAAGGGAGAGGAGGGAGGAAGACCTGGGGAGGGGTGGACAGTCTTCCTGCCTACCCTCAGCTATCTACTGAGTACCAGGGAAGCCTGGTCTATTGGGGACCCTGTCTCAAAAGACAGAACAAACAACAGAAATGTAAATAAATCCTGGTATTTATGTAAAAATATTCCAAGATTTGAAAAAAAAATATCTGAAGTTCATAACATTCGTCTCCACGAAGACCTTGCCGTTCCTGTGGTGGTGGTGATGGTGTTTTGTTTTTGAGGCACGGTCTCGTGAACCCCACTACAAAGGTAAGGATGACCTTGAACTCCTGATCCTTCTGCTTCCGTCTCCCAAGTGCGGGGTTATAGGGCTGCACCTCCACGCCGGGCTTTCTTCCCTCTGAGGATGAAAGCCCGGGCCTTGAGCATTCTAGGCAAGCACTGTGCTTGCTCAGTGCCAGCCGCAGCCTGAATCTCCTGTTGCTTAACTTGTGCTTTTGCGCAGCAGTTGTGTGCACAGGGGACAGTGCCACGCACGTGGCAGGAAGCCTCTGGGGACCCACAGTCCAGCCTTCTCCAAGCAGCAAGACCTTCTACCAGCTCCACTGAATTCTGAGAACGGATACTCAGGCCCTCCAAAAGGGCAGCATGCCACACGGTCTTAACCACTGAGCCATCTCTCCAGCCCCTCTATTGATTCATTTATTTTGGTTACTCTAAACAGGGTCTCATAGTCCGCGCTGGCCTGGAACTGCTGCCCCTCCTGCCTCAGTCCCAAGCATAGGCTTACAGGCTAGCCTGGACCACCAGCTGTGGATTCCGGGCTCCTGCTGATTAGTGTTTTTGGTTTTTGGTTTATTTTGTTTCATTTTGTTTTTCAAGACAGGGCTTTTCAATGTAACCCTGGATGTCCTGGAACTCAACTCTGTAGTCCTTGAAGTCAAAGAGATCCTCCTGCCTCTACCTGCTGACTACTCTAGGTACTCACAGAAGAAGGCATGAGGGGACCTGCTCAGTCCCCTTACTCCCTTGGGATATGATCTCTCACTGAACCTTGGAGCTAGGTGGCAACCAGGAAGACCCAGTGAGACTCTTTCCTCAGTATCTGCATTATATGGTACAACCATGTCTGGCTCCCTCATTGGTACTGGAGATTTGAACTCAGGTCCTTGTGCTTGCACATTGAGTCCTCACCCAGAGCCCTAGTATTTTACCTTGAAGTCCAGGATGACCTTGAACTGCTCCCACCTCTGAGCTCTGGAACTTCAGGTCTGTACCACCACAGTTTGTTAAGAACCTTTAGATTTATTTAGTTTATTGGTGCGTGAGTGCTTTGTCTGTGTGCATCACACGTGTGTGAGCAGGGAATTGAACTCAAGTCCTCTTCAAGAACAACCAAGCTGGGGTTGGGGATTTAGCTCAGTGGTAGAGTGCTTGCCTAGCAAGCCCAAGGCCCTGGGTTCGGTCCCCAGCTCCAGAAAAAAGAAAAGAAAAAGAAAAAAGAAAAAAGATGCCAACTCTGGTGTGCTCAGGTCTTTGGTAAGAACAAGTGCTTTTAACCACTGAGCCATCTCTCTCTAGCCTATAAAATTTTTATGAAACGGAGAAAAAAATCCACATGTATATATAATTGGACACAGTCCACATATCATTGAATTGACTTTCATTTTTCTTTTGGTGCTGAAAGCGAGCAACACACAAGGCCTCACACAAGCTAGATATGGGCTCTACCCAGAGACCCAGTTCCATCACCTGCACCATTTCGAAGTACCTAGTTCAGTGGCACTTAGCTCGTTCACTGTGTTGTGTAACCATCTCCAAAACTACTCAGCTTGCAAAATCAAAACTCTGTCCCCACTGAACACTAACCCCATACCCCAGGCCCAGCCACTGAAGCCACAGCATCTAAGGGCCTCCAGGTGTGTGTCTGTGTGTCTGTGTGTCTGTGTGTCTGTGTCTGTGTGTGTCTCTGTGTGTGTGTGTCTATGTGTCTCTGTGTGTGTGTCTGTGTGTCTCTGTGTGTGTGTGTCTATGTGTCTCTGTGTGTGTGTCTCTCTGTGTGTGTCTGTGTGTCTGTGTGTGTGTGTCTGTGTCTGTGTGTGTATATGTGTGTGTGCCTTTGTGTGTGTGTCTGTGTATGTCTGTGTGTGTGTCTATGTGTCTCTGTGTGTGTGTATCTGTGTGTGTGTGTCTGTGTGTGTGTATGTGTGTGTGTGTCTGTGTGTCTGTGTGTCTGTGTGTGTGTCTGTGTGTGTGTCTGTGTGTGTCTGTGTGTGTGTCTATGTGTCTCTGTGTGTGTGTCTATGTGTGTGTGTGTCTATGTGTCTGTGTGTGTGTGTGTGTGTCTGTGTGTGTGTGTATGTGTGTCTGTGTGACTGTGTGTCTGTGTATGTCTGTGTGTGTCTATGTGTCTCTGTGTGTGTGTCTATGTGTGTGTGTGTCTGTGTGTGTGTATGTGTGTCTGTGTCTGTGTGTCTCTGTGTGTGTCTGTGTCACCTCAGAGATTGACATAGGTGTTTGCAGAGACATTTATTTCAACCTCTTCTCTACTTCTATCTTGAGACACCGTCTCCTACTGAGCAGGAAGCTCTCTGTTTCGGTAGAACTGAATGAACAAGCTGCCTGTCTCCCACCCCTGGCATTTGGGGTGCAGGTCTTTGTTTCTTGCTTGGTTATTTGTTTGTTGAGACAGAATTTCTCTGTGTAATCCTGGCTGTCATAGAGCTCAGGTTAGCCTCAAACTCACAGGTATTCTCCTGCCTTTGCTGTTTTCCTGCCTCAGCCATTTCTGAGGCATTCACACTGGGGTCTCTTTATTTAGACTGGAGCTTGGACTCACCACTGACCCTGACACAGCAGAACGGGAGGTTGAAGCCCCAAGTCCAGTTTCAAACAAGCATTTATAGGGGCTACAGAGGCGAGCAAACAAATTAAGGGGGTCTCTAGCCTGTCACACATTTGATTGCCCTTTAAAATAATTGGCTGGTGCTGGGAGCCAAACCATAAACTTTACCTCTGCTTTCCTCCTGATTGGTAGTTGTCAGGGAGTGACTTGGAGGTGCAGGCTTGTTAGTTAACTTGAATTCAACCTTAGGTCAGGTTGGAGTCTGAACCCAAGATGGAGTTGGTTTGGTCTCTCACCTTTATTTATTCCACAAGAGCTGGGATTAAAGGCATGCATGTCCGCTCTGCCTGGATTTGATATGGGGCTGGAGATTTGAACTTGGGTCCTCCTGCCTGCACACCATACACGTTTTCCACTGAGCCACCTCTTTAGTCCTTGTGCTGTTTCTATTGTCCCTTTAAGATTCTTTCTCTGTGTGTGCATGTGTCTGCATATGCAGGTCTCCGTGGAGGCCAGAAGAGGGGAAGGGATCCCTTGGAGCTGGAGTTACAAGTGTCTGTGACCCACCCAACAAGGGAGCTGGGACTTGAACCCCAAGCTCCTGATTGAACAAAAAGTGCTCTTAACCACTGAGCCATCTCTCCAGCACTTTCTGTTCTGTTTGTTGTTTGCTGTTTTATTGGTTTGGGTTTGGTTTTGAGACAGGGTCTCACTATGTAATCCTGCCTGGCCTCAAACTCCCAACGAAAACCAAGCTGACCTTGAACTCACAGAGATCTGCCTGAGCTTCCTAGCTGAGATTAAGTAAACGTGTACCACGGTGGCTGGCCTTTTATTCTGGTTGTCTCCTTGTTTTTTGAGAGCGGGTCCTGTGTAGCCCAAGCTAACACTGAACTTATGAAGTAACTGAGGATGCCCTTGAACTCCTAATACTCCTGCCTGTACCTCCCAAGTGTTGGGATTGCAGATCTGTCTGTGCCACCACTCCCAAATCATGCAGCACTAGGGAGTGTCCTGCGTGCCAGGTAAGCTCTCTACAAACATCCCACACCTCCTGTTTTGAAACAGGATCTCCTATAGCTCAAGTTGTCTTCAACTCAGCTCCTAGCTGAGGCTGATCTTGAGTCTGATTTCACTCGGACCCAGGGTCGGAGCTCAGTACTAAGCAAGTGCTCTGTTGTTCCCCACACCTCAGCCATGTTTCTCTGTCTGCTAAGGCACCTGCACTGCGTCCAGTTCTCCCTCTACACTTTGCGGCCTCAATGGGTGGGCGTCAGCCCTTCGGTGTCCCCAGTAATCAGTACTTTCCTTCCCAGGTCTTTTCGGCTGTGTGCCTCTTGCTGGACAGAAGCTCTGGCCAGGACTGGGAGGTGGCACACCCTTTGCTCCTAGATGGGAGGTGGGTGGCACTTTGGGCACTTATGTCTGCTAGGTCTTGCTCAATCCCAGTAGTTACCTCCTGACCCTCCCCTGCTGATAAGAACAGGCTATCTTTAGCCCCAGGGTTTAGAAAGATCTGCTAGGAAGCTGCCAAGGTCACAGGCACGAGTTGCATAGCTAGAAACTGAACTCTGGGTCCCCACCCCCAGTGCCTTCACTCAGGCCACCTGGGTGCTAAGCTAGCACTTTCTCACTGACCCAAGGCCTGGGCTCCCTTTAAAAAAAAAAAAAAAAAAAAAAAAAACTTGCACTGTTATGCAATTTACTGACTTCAAAGAAGGTGGTTGGCCTGACAGAGTCACCCAGCAGCAGCCAAGTGGAGATGAGGCAGTTTCTACTGTGAGAGCTCAGGGGCCCAGCTCTCATCCAACCAGATCAAGCCAACTGCCCTCCCTGCCCACCCCTCCACCATCGTTCCCCAATTTTCACATTCTCTTGTTTTTGTTTATTTGATCGCTTCAGATTTTCAAAAATCCTCTTTATTATTAGTGGGGAGGTGGGTGCAGGGTGCCACTGAGGCATATGCAGGTCAGAGAGCAGATTATGGGAGTCAGTACCGGTCTGTCTGGGTGTGGGCATTTAAGGAGACAGGGTTCAAGCAGTAGTTCAGGCTGATCTGGAACTCTGAACTGGAGGCTGGAATCCCATGAATGGCAAGTTCTCTTCCTTAGCCTCCAGAGTGCTACGGGGCCAGGGATGAGCCCCATACTTATCTTCGGGGTTCGTTGCTTGTGGTGCAGGCTGGCCTGGGATTCCCCTCCATCCTCAGCTCCCACCACCCGAGTACTAGCATGCATGCTAGACTCCTCCTTAAAGATTTTATTTTAGGGGTTATTGGCTTATTTTATTTTTCAAAAAAAAAAAAAAGATTTTATTTTATTATTGGCTTATTTTATTTTCTGAGACAGATCTGTTCATATAATCCTGGCTCTCCTAGAGCTCTATCTGTAGACCAGGCTGGCCTCAACTCAGAGATCTGCCCGCCTCTGCCTATCCAGTGCTGGGATTAAAAGTGCACACTACCACACCAAGCCCCTATTGAAACATTTCAAAAATACAGAAGGAGGAGCCTGGGAAATGTAGCTGTGATAAGCAGCATTGGCTGTTCTCGTAATGAGATGAGGGTTTGGTTCGAGCACCCACATGATAGCTCCCAACCATCCGTATCTAGTTCCAAGTGGTCAGACGCCCTTTTATGACCTCTGCTGGCACCAGGCAAGTACCTGGTTCACATACATAGATGTAGGCAAAACTCTTTCCCGTACACATAAAATAAAGATAAATAAGTCTAAAACAATATAGAAACGTGACGATCGTGGTGGCACGAGCCTGTAACCTAACCACTAGGAGCAGAGGTAGATGGACCTCTAAGCTTGGTCTACAACAAAGAGCTTCAGGACAGCCAGGACGACACAGTCTCAACAAGCTCACACATATCCCAACTTGCTTTCCCACACCCCCACTTCCACATACCCCCCAAAAAAACCCTAATAAATCCCGTTTTTATGTGTAGTTAAAATATTTCTAAAGTGAACTTTAAAAAAAAAAAACCTCAAGCAAAGACAAAAGCCATCCGCTGCTTCGCCCCTAAAGCAGTGCCTGCTACCTGCAAACTTCTCTAGGATCACACAACTTTCCAGTCTACGCATGCGCAACAGACTCTTACTGAAGCAGCCTCTTCCCGAGCTCAGAGCGGGAGAATTGACGCACGCGTACTGGGCCAAACGCGGACTGGCCACTCGTGGCACGCCCTCCCTACGATGATTGGTCCTCACACCTGAGTGACAGAAGGCGTTTCGCCTGTTCTCCACAAAATGGCCGCTCCTTCCGAAGCGCTCTGTCCACTCGCTGATTGAGTCCTGCAGAAGACGGACGTAGGAACGATCCAATGAGTCTTAGGCTCTCTGGGAAGGGGGCAGGGGCCACGGTGAGACAAATTTGCGCGGGTTCGGACTAGGCGGTCAGTCATGGCGGCTTTCCGTGACATGGAGGAGGTGAGCTACGGGCTACTGAGCCTGCTGGCGGCCAACCGCGCCGAGGCGCAGCAGCGGCGGCTGCTCGGGCGTCATGAGCAGATGGTGGAGCGGCTGCTGGAGATGCAGGACGGCGCCGACCAGCAGCTTCGGGGTGAGGGCCGGGGCCCAGCGCTCCAGCCCTGGGGGACTTCTCGGTTGGAGCTAGCACTCCTGGACCTCAGTTTCCCCACCTGACATTAGCCATCGCCCAGAGGCGTCCAGATAAGTGGTAGAGCTCATAATGCGCGACTCTACACGATCTTACTCCGTAGCTCAGGAAGGTTTGGAAGTCAATTACGATCCATCCCTCAACCCCACCCTTGCTCTCCACTCTTGAGGGTCTTCCGAGGGGGAGCGTCGGTTTCTCCACTCGTGAAACCGTTGTCATGATAGTGGATGTCATCTAGGGACTTAGAAGTAAATCTAGGAGTTAGCGGGGCCCGACCCTTTATGAACTTTCCAAGACTCAGTCTTAAATGTAGTTCTGGCTAGTGTAGCACTCTATAGCTGAGAAATTCAAAGAACCTTTACTGTCAGCTCATCAGTGCCGTGGTTACAGGTGTGAGCAGTCTCCCATCTCAGTGTCCTTCACTGTCAGAGGTTGGGAACTTTTTTAAAAATGTTCATGCCTTCCCAATAGATTGTTGTGAACAGAGCCTGCTGTAAGCTTGGCCTTGGGTGACTGCAGGGAAAAGCCCTTGGAGGCTGGCATCCTACTAGAGAGGAGACAGGATAAACATTTACACTGCAGTGATGGATTGAGGAGACAAGTCCTTTCTGTTATGAGGAGTGGTGACATGGCAGGACTGGGCAGGGCTTTCTGCAAAGATAGTGGGGAAACCTGGAGGAGTTGAGGTAGCAGGGATATGGTAAGGGTTTTAAAACATTTGCTGCCAGGCGGTGGTGGTGCACCCCTTTAACCCCAGCAGGCTCAGGACAGACAGAAGAGGTTTTTTTTGTTTTTTTTTTTTGTTCTTTTATTTTTCGGAGCTGGGGACCGAACCCAGGGCCTTGCGCTTGCTAGGCAAGCGCTCTACCACTGAGCTAAATCCCCAACCCCTTTTTTTATTTTTATTTTTAAAGAGTATTTATTTTAATTTATATACTGCAGTTGTCTTCAGACGCACACTAAAAGAGGGCATCAGATCCCATTCCAGATGGCTTGGCTGTGAGCCACCATGTGGTTGTTGGAGACTTGAACTCAGGACCTCTGGAAGAACAGTCAGTGCTCTTAACCACTGAGCCATCTCTCCAGAGAATTCTGTCTTAAATAAATAAGGACAGACAGAAGAGCTCTGTCTCAGGCAGACAGACAGACAGGCATGCTGTGAAGAGCTAGAGAGTCATGACTCAGCAGTTAAGAGCACATACAGTTCTGGTCTGTATAGCAAACCCCAGGCCATGCAGGCTGCACACGAGTCCCACCTGCAAGTAAGGGAGGGGAACCCATAGTTTTATCCAGGATACTTGGTGAACATCACCCAGACATTCACCTTATACAGAACAGAACAGCCATGCAAGAGAGCTGGGAGGGGGTGGCCAGAGAAGGGGTGGGAGGTCACATCTGCACTGGAGGTCCTTCCTCGGCCCTGCTCAAAAACTGCCAGGAACAGGGGCATAAAGGAAGTGTTTCGCCAGTGCCCGAGACAGCAGCCCAGAGGGGAAAGTGCCTGAGATACCAGCTGGAGCTCAGCAACTAAGAGAGCACAGTTCTTCCAGAGAACCTGAGTTTTTCCCAGCGCCCATGTCAGGCAGTTCCCAACCACCTGGGACTTCATTTTCACAGAGATGTGACACTTCTGGTCTCTGTGGACATCATGCACACATATGCATACAGCTAAGAGTAAGGATTAAAATAAGCTTTTGAAAACCCAAGCAAGAGGGGCAATGGCTGTGGTTCAGTTGGTGGAGCGGTTGACTGGCATGCATGAAGCCCTGGGTTCCATGCCCAGAGCTGCATTAGACAGGCATGGTGGAAGGGACCTGTCAAACCAGTGTTCCAGAGACGAGCAAGAGGGTCAGGAATGAGACTGGAAGGAATTCAAAGCAGCCTAGTGACAAACACAAGACCCATGTCAAAGGAACAAAAGTACAACAGGAAGTGCTAGGACTTGGAGCAAGCAGTAATAATGGAGTAAGATCTGGGGGCCGTTGAGATGGCTCAGTGGGCAGAGGCCCTTGTTGCCGAGCCTGGCCATCTTAAGTCTGATTCCTCAGAGCCGTGCAGGGATCGCGCTGACTCCTGCAACTCGGCCTCTGATCTCTACACGCAAACATGCTGCTTTTTATTTGAACAAGTCTTGGTGCTTGAACATATAATCATAAATTTTGAGATACCGGAGCAAGAGGCTGCTGAGAATTCAAGGCTAAGCTCAGTTACGTAGAATTTCTGGCCAGTATCGGCTACAGAGAAATCCTATGTCACCCTCCCCCGGTTCTGCCCCACACAATTTTTTTTGAGAGGGGTTCTTGCCTAGCATGTGTGAGGGAGGCTCTAAATTCAAACCCAGTGCCATAAAATAATTAAAACTAAGTAGCTCAATGGCTATACATTGTGACCTTCTGTAGAGTAACTTGGGAGAATAAGACAGATGGATTCTTTGAGTCCAAGAGTTTGTTTGTGGCCAACTTGGACATCATAGTGAAATCCTCATCTCATCATTCAACCTTCCTCTCCAAAAACCATAAAAATTATAACAAAAGCTGGTGAGAGAGCTGTACACTGTACACGGACCCTCCCAGCATTTGGGAGATAAGAGGCCAATCTGGGCTACCTAAGACTACTTCCCAAACAAAAGACATCAAGTGCTGCTTTGATGGGCAAAATGCCTGCCTAGCACCCAGAAAGTCTTGGCTTCCACCGCCAGCACCACACAGAATGGGCATGGTGGATAACTTAGGGGCGCCCCCCTCCCTCTACCAAGTGGGTCCCAGAAATGGAACTCAGCACCTTGTCTGCTGTTACTGAGTCGCTGGGGGCCTTGGCACAGGGTCTCTGAGTTTCTCCTAAGCCGGAGAACTCTGCACCCTCCTGCCTCTGCCTCCTGAGTCCTGGGTTACACTCTCAGTATTGCCTGTGTTAGGCAGAGCAGGGGCTGGGCCCAGAGGCTGGGGAGTGCTGGGGCGGGGAGCAGAGTTCTCCTGGGCAGAAGACAGAACCAGAAAGACACCCGCTTCTGTCCCATTGCAGAGACTCTGGCTGTGGAGGAGGAAGTGGCTCAGAGCCTCCTTGAATTGAAGGAACGTACGCGCCTGGGAGGCACCGAGCTCCAGCAGCTGGAAGTGGAGCTCCAGAAGGCCAGCCAGGAGGATTCCTGTCTGCAGGCCAGGCTCTGATATCCTTTACTGTGCCCAGCAGCCTCTGTCAGAGTGCACTTGGGTTAGGCTGCAGCTCAGTGCTGAAACCCCTGCCTGGGATCCCCTGAGATCCTGCCTGAGAGATGGGAGTGTGGCTCAGTGGTAAAGCCCTTCCTAGACTCCCCCAGTGAGGGGCTGGGATGTGCTCGGGTAGAGCCTGCCTAGCATCAGGTCTTGAGGTGATTGTCCTAGCTCTCAGCCTTGCCCTTAACTGACTGCACTCAGCTCACCGCAGAGCTGCAGGAGCTCAGGGAGATGGAGGAGGATCTCCAGCGACAGGAGAGAGACGTGGATGAAGACAACACTGTCACCATCCCCTCTGCAGTGTATGTGGCGCAGCTCTACCACCAAATTAGTAAAATAGAGTGGGATTATGAGTGCGAGCCCGGGATGGTCAAGGGCAGTATCCTTTGAGAAGTCGGTGTGGGCTTGGGGGAGCACCTGGGGAAAATGGGTACACCCTCCTCCTTTCTCCATGCCCACCCCAGCACTTCGAAGGCAGAGGTTGGTGATCTCACGGGAGATTGAGGTGGCCTGGTCAACTAGCTAGAGTAAGTTCCGGGACAGCCGGAGCTACACAGAGAAAGCCTATCTCCAGAAAACAAAAACAAAGGAGAGAGAGACAGAGACAGAGAGACAGTAAGCACAGACTTCTGGACATCTGTGCCCAGGAGTAGAAAGTGGGCTCGTGAAGAGATATTGATCCGTTGTACTCATGGGGTGTTATTCCCCACATCCAAATGCAGACAGTGTCTCAACAGATGACGGGTAGAGGGAGTCCGGTTTATCTGTGGCTACAATAGTTTTCAGCTTTTAGGGCCGTGTACATGGAAGATGTGAATGTAGTAGCTTTGCTCAGCATATAGGTGACCTGGAACCTATGTGAGCTCCAGACCAGCCACAAGTCCTTGGTGGACCTCCCAGTTCTGTCTCAAGTGCTGGGACTGTAGGTGTTTGCCATCACATCCAGCAACTAGACCATTTTTAATTAAAAAGAAGTTGCGGGGGGGGAGTTTGGGGATTTAGCTCAGTGGTAGAGCGCTTGCCTGGCAAGCGCAAGGCCCTGGGTTGGTCCCAGCTCTGGGAAAAAAAAAAAAAAAAAAAAAAGGGGGGGGAGGAAAAATCCATGGCCAGGGGGGGGGGGTTTGGGGCGGGGTCGGAAACACAAGGGGGTTCGGTCCCCAGCGAAAAAAAAAAAAAAAAAAAAAAAAAAAAAAAAACTGATGCCAAAAAAATAAAAAAAAAAAAAAAAAAAAAAAAAAAAAAAAAAAAAAAAAAAAATCAAAAAAACTTTAAAAAAAAAAAAAAAAAAAGAAGTGGGGTAGCTAGGCAGAGGGATCAGTGAGTAGGGGCTCTTGCCCCGAGCCTGATGATTGGAATTCAATCTCCGGGACCCACTTGGTAGGAGAACACCAGCTACACATTGTCCTTAGCGCACAGGGACACTGACGTGTTTGCACTCAACACACCCACAGAAACAAACAAACATAAAAAGGCACCAGCCTGGTACCCAGCACTTGGGAAGCCGAGGCAGGAGGAATCACAGTTCAAGGTTAGTGACAAGCTGGGAAGACTGGATATACTTTCCTTTCATCTTGCCCTCAGTTCACCACGGCCCCAGCGTGGCCCAGCCTATCCATTTGGACAGTGCACAGCTCTCACAGAAGTTCATCAGCGACTACCTCTGGAGCCTGGTGGACACCGCATGGTAGCCAGAGCCTTGACCTTGCATAGGATTGAGGTTGAAGGGGCCAAGAAAGGGATCACTGTAAAATTAAATTCTATATGTAAACGAGTTCGTCAATCTATTCGCTTGCTTTGAGACAGTGTCTCGTTGAGCCCAGGCCGGCCTGGGACGTCTTCCTTTTTTTTTTTTTTATTACATTAAAAAATCATTACTAGGGTTGGGGATTTAGCTCAGTGGTAGAGCGCTTGCCTAGGAAGCGCAAGGCCCTGGGTTCGATCCCCAGTTCCGAAAAAAAAAGAACCAAAAAAAAAAAAAAAAAAATCATTACTTTTACTGTATGAATGTTTTGCCTGCATGTATGACTGTTAGCTATGTGTTCCAATGAGGTCAGAAGAGGGCATCAGATCCCCTGAAACTGGAGTTGTGCGAGGTTGTGAGCTCCCATGTGGGTGCTGAGAATCAAACCTGGGTCTTCTGCAAGAGCAGCCAGTGCTCTTAACAGCCGAAACGTCTCTCCAGCCCCTGTCCACCTTCTTTCTTTGAGGCAGGGTTTGAACTCCCAAGGATCTGCTTTCTCCACCTCCCCAAGCAGTTTACCCAAGTTTTGGGTTTGGCCTCAGGTCCTCCTGTGTCAGCAGTCAGCTAGCAGCTACCTCACCCCTCTTCCCCATTTATGAGGTCCTGACACCAAGTTCTTCACTGGGAGATTGGGCCCAACTCCTGAGCCACATCTAGAGCCCGGTCACTCCACCTCACCTAGTGACAGCTGTCTGAAGTCTTAGCTTTTGGGGACACCATCCCTGACCTCACTGGATTCTGGGAGTGTCCTGACAACAGGAAGTGTCCTGAGCTGTGACTGAGTGTCCTGGGGGAAGGTCACACCACTAACGGCTACTGGACTAGCATTAGCCCACATTGCCTGCTGAGTCACTGCTGTGGACTCGTCTTTTCATACCAGTGTGGAACAGTTGCAGGATAGAGCGCTCACCCAGCCCGGGCGTTCTTTCCTCTGGCTCTACACAGTGACCTGCAGACCTGGTGCCTGGCAGAGACGGCCATGGGGTTCAGGGCTGCCAAATAGCCAAGCCAGGGGACTGGAGGTGGCTCATGGATAAAGGTGCTTGCCACCAAGTCTGATGGCCTGAGGCCTCATAGGACCCTAGGGCCCATATTTGCCCTTACCTAAACAGCACCTGCTCTCTTCCAGGGGACCTGGGTTCAGTTCCTACCACCCATAGAGTTCAGTGCCTTTAAGCGAAACACTCAAAGTACACAAATCTTAACAACAAAAAAACCCAACAGCAGCAGGAACCAACAATGAGGCTTCACTCTGGTCCCTGTGGAGAGGAACTACCTTGCTTTGCACAGGAATGGTGAGTGCCTGGCTGCTTGAACCCCTGAACCTCCTAGCAGTTGGACCTGCCTGTGTCTACCCTGCTCCCTTCACTGGAGGAGCACCAGGGGCTGACTCCAGGGCCCAGTGAGTGAGGATTGTGTCCCAGCGTCCTGGAGAGCCCCCAGCTCTCTGCATGCCTAGGCTCTGAGTCACTACCTAGCACTGGCTGGCTGCCCGGGAGATCCTGGGGCCAGGCCACAGCCTCCTGCCCAAATTCCTACCCACAGCCTGGCTTGCTCTTTCTAAGAGAACCAGACAATAATTTTTAGGACCAGCCAGAAGGAAGAGCAATCATGAGTCTAGTTTACAGATGAGGTAAACTGAGGGACAGTTCCGCCTGGCCATTTCCCTAAAGTCCCAAGACATCATATGAAGTTCAGGGGTTGAGCCATTCACCTGTGCTCTACTGCCACCAATGGGCAGTGGCACCTACAGCCAGGTGCCCCCTGAGGTACATAATGTCTTCCTCTGAGGTGTCACCAGGATGAGGTGGTTTGTCAGGACAGTGGTGAGAGCACCCAACGGGTAGCCAGCCTATTTTTCCAGTCTTTCTATCTCCTCTTTCTGTCTGGGTCAGCTGTGGTTAGAGCGTCTCCACCAGGCAGCCTCACTAAGCAGGAAGGATGCATAGGCCAAGGAACTGAGCAGGAGGGCCCAGGGGCAGCCAAATTGGAAGGCCGTCTCCTGACTCAAGAGCTGGGCTGGTGTTGGGGACAGAGGATCCGTTGTGGGTTATGGACATGACCACACTTGGGGACTGAAGCCTACAGGTGACTCACCTCAACCTGTGACCCGCTTTGTTGTTCGGGCCGCTCTCACCTCGGTCTCAGGACCTCTTAACAGCCCTTTTTACTGTGTATGGAGAGACACAGTATGGAGGGAGGTAAGTGCAGGCCATAGGGTGTGTTCATGCTTGTGCAGAGTGAGAGGGTCAGTTTTCTCACCTTGATGAGGATTCCAGGGATCAAACTCAGATCATCAGGTTTGTGTGACAAGCTCCCTCAGAGCCATAGCCCAGTCCCCCAGTGGCTGAAAGTCCTGCCCACTCAGAGCTATGCCTGGCTGCACATTGTCTGGAAAATGAAACTAAACCTGGGCTGGAGATTGTCTCAGGTTTCGCACCTGGTAGCTGTCTGAGCTCCCAGGTGTGGGTGGGGGGAGGGAGGGAGGGGGAGGGGAGTGGGAGGCTCTCAGTCTCCACCAAGGGATGAGGCCATGGATGAGGCCATCACACCCAGGGATAAGGAGTTGCAGGGGATAAAATGCTGTGGGAGGTAGAGGTCTAAAGGGCCTCAGCACGGGGACAAGGGTGGGAGGGTGGAGGTGGTGACACAGAATAACAGCATCTAAGCTGAGAGAAGGCCAAGCGTTGCCGCCAAGCAACCTCAGAAGGCACCTTGATCAATCTGGGTCTGCAGTCCACAGTATAGGGGAAGATTTTCCAGATGGCCAGCGGCTTGTCTGAGTAAGAGACTGATCTAATCAAACCCCAAGTTTCTCCCATATACTCCCTAAGACAGCCAGGCCAAAGAGAGGGTCAGGGAGGGAGGCAGGAAGGGGAGGGTGTTGTTCCTCCAGGGCAGGTAGCAAATGCCAATAGGGGTGTCAGACAAGACACGGGAAGTGTAGGGAAACTTTCCCAGGTAGGCTAACTGGGGGTGATGTTCCTGAGAACTTAATCTCAGAAAACCACACTGGGGGGAGGTGGAGCAGCATGCTGAGCAGAGCCTCCCCCCCCCCACCGCCTCCCTCCCGCTGGGCTCCAAGCTGACTCACCACAGACAGCTGTGGTCTGTGATACTATGAGTTGGACGACAGCCTGGGGGGCTGGTGGTCAGCGGGGAACAGCAGTCTATGTGTCAGAAATCAGCTTCTGCTCGGCATTCTTGTCCTGGACAGAACTGAGTCCACAGAGACAAGACAAGCAAGACCACCCTTACTTGCCCACCCTGGGTCAGATAGATACTGCACACATTGGGGTACCCATCCAGGTCTTTCACTGATCGCCTTTCTGAGCCCAGAGAACTTCAGGCAAAGACAGGAAAGGAGAACCCTGACTCAAGTGTCTCCCTTCCCCTTGTTAGGCAGGCACTGCACAGTGAGTTAAACGCCAGCCCTTCCTTCGTGCATGTTGGTATGTAAGGTGTTTGTCTTTGAGACACGGTCATCGACCCCAGGTTGGTCTTAAACTCACTATGTAGGGAAGGATGGCTTTGAACTCCTGATCTTCCTGCCTCCACCCCCCGCCCCCTAGTGATAGGGTGACAGGTATGAGTGAGCATGTTTGGCTTTTTTGGGGCCCTGAGGGGAAAAAAAAAACTGAAGCCAAGGATCAGAAACCCCATCACCAGGTTGGAGAGATGGCTCAGCGGTTAAGAGCACTGACTGGGGGGCTGGGGATTTAGCTCAGTGGTAGAGCGCTTACCTAGGAAGCACAAGGCCCTGGGTTGGTCCCCAGCTCCGAGGGAAAAAAAAAAAAAAAAAGAGCACTGACTGGGGTTGGGGATTTAGCTCAGTGGTAGAGCGCTTGCCTAGCAAGCGCAAGGCCCTGGGTTGGTCCCCAGCTCCAAAAAAAAAAAAAAAAAAAAAAAAAAAAAAAAAAAGAGCACTGACTGCTCTTGCAGAGGTCCTGAGTTCAATTCCCAGCAACCACATGGTGGCTCACGACCATCTGTAATGGGATTTGATGTCCCTTTCTGTTGTGTCTGAAGACAACTACAGTGTGCTCGTATACATGAAATAAATAAAATAAATCTTTAAAAGAAAGAAAGAAAGAAACTCTAACTCCAATGAGTGGTGGAACGCGACTTTAATCCCACACTCTGGAGGTAGAGGTAGGCAGATCCCAAGTTTGAGGCCAGCCTGGTCTACAGAGCGAGTTCTGAGACAGCCAAAGCCAACAGAAAAACCCTGTCTTTGGAAGAAGAAAAAGTCAGCCTATCGCCTTCCATGACGACGCCCCATGGGAGCCCCACACCTGCTCTCCAGTGTGTGTTAAATCCCAAGCCATGGGAATCCGCCATGCTGTGTGTCACACGTGCCAGCAACAGGACTCGGTGCAGCAGCCCTTGAAGGCCTGTGCAGTGCAGTCAGAGGCTTTCCAGGCCACTTCTCAGCGTTCTCTCCCACAGGCGGTTTGGCCCTAGCCCCAAACAAAGGGCAGAAGGAATGGCAGATGCGCCATCCTGTGGTTGGAGAGGAGATGACAGGTCTGGGCAGAGGTCCCACCACAATCTGGCAGAAGGTGGGATTACCCAGCAAAGCTAAGGCTCTGAAGTGCACAGGGTCACACAGAAAATTACAGCAGAGCCGGGGGCTGAGCCAGTTGCTTCTCTAGTGCGTCTCCATTGCCGTTCCATTTCCCAGACTCTTTCCCGGAGTTTCTCTTACTGGGCTCAACAACGGGACTAGAGTGGGAGATGGGTAGAGGTCCTTTTCCTCCTCCACTCGCTCCAGCAAGATTTCCTAAGGATGCAGCGTGTTTCCCTGCAGCAGTTCACTCCGGGTGTTGGCATTTAGTCTAGGCTCCGCCCCACAGTTGCCTAGCAACAGCCAGGCGTGCCTGACTCATTATAAGAGGGTCCGCTCGCTCGCTCTTGTTCTCTCCTCTTGCCCTCTCCCCCAACCCTTCTCCCCATTCCCCTCCCTCTCCATGTGCTCATGACCGGCTTCTACGCCTCTCTCCTCTCTCCTTCACACCTTCACCACTAACACTTGGAAGGCAGAGGCAGGTGAGTTTAGTCTGCGTTCTCTCTTCGGATGAAATAAACCAAGTCAAGCCTAATTAAAGTTTATATAGCAGGTTGGTCGGATCCTCTTCTCTGGCAGGTTGACTGATGTCCCAGGCGGAGGTCAGGGAAGTCCCCTTGCAGACAAGCAAGGGTGGGGCAGAGAAAAAGGTGCACAAGACATTCAAGAGCCGCTGGGGAAGAGGAAGCCCCGCCCCTGGGCTGGAAAGTTCAGGGTAGAGTGTGGGGTTATGCCAGCCATGCCCTGTAACAGGTAGGGACCGAGGGATGCTGGGAGAACCTGGAGGCCAGGTCTGCTTTGGTTTATATAGGCACCTCAGCCACTTGTCCTGGGTCTCAAACCCAACGTGGGCTACACTGTGAGATCCTGCCTCAAAAACTACCAAACGGGCTGGAGAGATGGCTCAGCCGTTAAGAGCGCTGACTGCTCTTCCAGAGGTCCTGAGTTCAATTCCCAGCAACCACATGGTGGCTCACAACCATCTGTAATGAGGTCTGATGCCCTCTTCTGGCCTGTAGGCGTACATGCAGGCAGAAAGCTGTATGATGCATACATAATAAATATTAAAAAAAAAAACCAACAACAACATGACAGCTTTGACTGACAGGCTCAGCAGCTGAGGACGCTCCCTTTGTAACCAGGGCCACACTGCACACTCCAGCACAGCTTAGCAAGATGGGGGTCCTCTGAACACTTGTAACCCCAACTCTGAGCAGAGCAGAGCCAGGCAGGACCTTGTTGACTTTAGACAAAGCTGAGGGAGCCTGCGGTTCAGCCCCTGTCTCAAAGGAATAGTTGGGAGTTTTGGGACACCCAATGCCCATTTTTGGCATCCACAGAGAGGCATGTGATCTGCATATGCATGTGCACATCTGCTTACAGACAGACAGACAGACAGACAGACAGACAGACAGACACACACACACACACACACACGAGTAAAAGTGTTCTTGGCACAAGCCTGAGTTCCTGAACCTGGGTGAACATAGAGAAGTGACTTCACAAAGCTGTCCTCCAAGCCTCCAGACGCCTCCTCTGAATGCCACACCTCCCATGTACGCACACATCAAGATGACAAAGTTTTCAAAAAGGAATTTAATCCATCACAGCAAGACATTCTCAGCCTATAAAAACATCCGAACAAGGGTTTCAAAGCAGTTCCCACCCCCAAAGCAACACACACAGGACAGGCCTGAGATCAGTTCATTCAAATAATCTTTGTACGCAGAGCATCCCAGAGTATCACCCCAGCCTAACCTGGAGAAACGTCACCGACAAGTGCAGCAGTCAGGGTCAGCAAAATAAATAGAGTTAATATATATGTGTGCTATCCTTGAATATACAGTGAAGACCGGGCCCGGTGCCATAGCACAGAGCTCCTTACAAGTGTCCTAGTGGCTGGACAGTGGGCACCCCAGGTACCCAAGCAAGGGTCACCCGTGTGACAAATCCACAGCCATTTCTAAGTATTCTTCCAAGTTCCCCCAAATAGCCTGGATTATGGGATTTCTTTTGGTTTTTAGATATATGAGGTCTCACTATGTAGCCCAGGCTGGCTTGGATCTCAGTTGTGTGTCTGCCTCTGCTTCTTGTGGATTAAAGCAAAGTGCTACCACACCTGGCTGGCTGATTAGGGCTGAAAAACCATGCATGTCTGTCTGTCTGTCGTCCGTCCGTCTCTGTCCATGTCCCTCCCTCCCTCCTTTCCTTTATGTCAGCCAGGCTGGCCTATTCTGGCAACCCACCTGCCTTAGGCTCCCAGTGCTGACAGGTATACCCCACCACGCCCAGCCAAGCCAGGAAAGAGAGTCTCTTGTGAGAAAGACGCGTTGAGTCACTGTTACCAGAGGAGCGGAACAACTCTGCAGTTCAATCAGAAACTGCCAGGCAGAGGTTTAACGTAAACAAACAAACAAACAAACAAACAAACGAGGCCCTGAGATCTGCCCAGCACCGGAGAAGGCAATGGGTGCTTGGGGCCTGGCAATTGTCTTCTGTAGTGAGTGATTCGGGGCCACCTCTGGCCGGAGGTTCCATCCAACACACCACCAAACAGTGCAACCTAGGAGTACAGACGCGGGCCACGTGGGTGCCCAACGGGAAAAGTGCGCAGAGAGACGTGAAGTGCAAATCTCCCATGGACAGCAGGGGCTGGGCACGAGGCAGAGGTCTCCATGGCCACCCCTGAGCAGGACACTTACACGGCACAGGCCAGGACTCCTGAGCAAGGCAAGCAGATGTCTCAGGCACTTCATAAATATTAAGGGGGAATGGCGGCTCAGGCTTGTCCCTCCAGGAACGGGTGACGTTTTGGCAAAGGCATGAGGAGGCATCAGTCATTGGCAGCTGCTGACCCCAAGATCAGTACCAAATGCCACAAGTCACTTTCCTGGCTTCTGCCGGGGGTGGCAGAGTCAGGCTCTCGGGGTGAAAGTCAATGCAGGTAGTCCTGAGTTTAGGGATTGGCTAAGGTCCCTGGGACCCTGTCACTAGTACCTGCTGTCTCATATTCAGAACAACACCCTCCTTCTGGGTGGGTCTCTTCTTCCTCGGCGTTAGTGTTGAAAAGAGGAGAATTCCAAAGCTGCTGGGGCAGCCTCTTTGTCTTCCAAGGAAAGAAAGATCGGAATAAAAAAAAAAAAAAATACCAGGCAGAATTCCCATCTGGAGCATGGCCAGTAGCCTTTTCTGTCCCCAGACAATAAATATATAAAACAGGACCCGGGGCAGACAGGCCGCTGGGCTTGGCCCCAGCCCAGTTTTGCTCTTATCTTGCTTTGAGCAACACAGAGACCACTGAGGTGGAAGGACCAGTGCAGGGCGGGGAGGTGTGAGAAAGTGTCCTTCCTGCCTAAGGGTGGCAGCGGATCCCGGAAAGAGATGGCTTCCCCCAGCTGTTCATGCCACATCATCCTCCAGGCTGACCATCTGTCTCTGTCAGCAAACCGGAAACACAGGAAGCAGTCAGACCAACGGGACTACACACACGGCCAGAACCCACCCTTCCCTCCTGCTTCAGAGTCCCCCACCTTCTGTCCCCTGCACAGCCACCAGAAGTGGCTGAACACCTAAGACTAGGTAAATGCTCTTGTGAAGAACTTGCCTAAGGTGTGTGTAGGGTGTTTGGTCTACACTAAAGTCGCATGTGTGCCTGAAGTCTAGGAAGGCCAGAAGGTATCGGATCCTCTGGAACTGGAGTTGTAGACAGTTGTGGGCCACCATGTGACGGGACTTGAACCCAGGTCCTCTGGGAGAGCAGTCAGTGTTCTTAACCACTGAGCCATCTCTCCAGCCCTTCCCTCGTGCTTCTTGATTAAGCACATTATGCCCAATCTTACCACAATTTGAAATCTTTGCAGTGGACTGATGCCTCTGTTATCCAACCCCCACTGAGGAGACCTCTCCCGCTCCACGCCCACAGAAGATGGAGAATGGACTCCATGCTACCCTGTCTCCTGGGAGTCGTGCCCTAAGCCCTCACAGGGGTCCCTAGGCAGATCCCACCACTGAGCTGTGCACGCCCCTGGTTTAGGCTTCCTCTGCTGCTTCCACCCCACCTAACTCCTGTCCTTGTTTGATGTCTCCTCTCCCCCCACAGAAGGGTGCACTCACCGAGGGGTAGGTGTAGCCATCCTGGCTTCGGCAAATGTGGATCTCGTCCTCCGTGGTCTTCTGGTAGACTGGGTTGTCAAAGTTTATGCTGTTAATGTTCCTCAGCCGCCAGTTCCTCCACAGGAGGATGGCCCCGAAGACAAGGAGGGCCACCAGTGCTGCGGGGGGGGGGAGAGGGCTTGGTCAGGGGCGCCCAGGAGACCCTGTGCCAGCAAAACCACCGGGAATTGCCATCCTGGTCCCTTATGTGAGAGGGATGTGCTCTGAATGTAAAATTCTACTCGCCTATCACACAAAGAAAAAACCAAGGGAGGGTGGTGGTATAGCAGCCACCGGAAGCCTGGCACCTCAGGAGGATGAGGCAGGAGGATGCCGGCTTCTGAACCAGCCTGGGCTCCGTAGCCTGACCCTGGTTCTATCTTCTCAGATTCTCTGTCAACTTCGCTCTGTTTGTTCTGTTTTTTGAGACAAGGTCTCACTGTGTAGCCCTGGCTGTCCTGAGACTCACTCTGTAGACCAGGCTGGCCTCAAACTCATTGACCCTCTTCCGCTGCCTCCTGTGTGCTGAGATTTAAGGCACGGAGCGCCATGATTTTTATTTTCACACAGAATCACAATTATTTTTTGAGACAGAAACCCACTGTCTACCTCCCTTGCTGGTCTAAAAGTCTGTATGCTGGTCTCAAAACAACCTCAGTTCTGTTAAAGTTGTGTGCATCCACCAGGGGCACTCGATCTATTTGTAATGAATGAAAAGGGGGATTAGAGGCCTGCAGGGCACCCCGCAGGCAGGGCACCCCGCAGGCAGGGCACCCCCGCAGAACAGTGCTGCGGCCCAGTTGGCTAAGCATGGAGTCAGGAGCCCTCGCAAGGTCAGCAGTGCAGACAACACTTACCAATGGGGAGGAAGATGGACAAGAACCCCACACCGTGCCGCTGCACCGCATCCCCTCTGCCAGCCATGTCACCTTGGACTGCAGTAAGGAGAAGGATAAAGTGAGGAAGCTCAAAGACAGACATCAGAGAGGGGGTGTGGCAGGACATGTCACACGGTAGAGTGCCTGACATGTCTATTGTCCTGCTAAAGTTCTGGGGGACCTAGGGGTGTTACCAAGGTTCCTACATGTGGACTGAATCTGGCAGAAGCCGGCCTCCAGTGTCCACAGGGGACAGTTCCGGGATCCCTAGGGATGCCAGACATTTGCACAAAAACTCCCCACACAAACACTTATCACAGTGGGACCAGCAAGAAGGCTCAGTGAGTAAAGGAGCTTGCTGCCCAGCTTGCCGCCCTGAGTTTGATCCCAAGACCCACAAGGAAGAAGGACAGAATAGACTGCCACAAGTTGTGCTTTGACACCACAGGCAGAGTGGCCAATTCCCCAACCTCACTAAATACATCACTGTAATTTTAAAAGGTCAATCAAACGAAGGGTGGGCCTGATTGTGCTGTTACCTTGGGAGGACACTGTCACCGACTCTGCTGTGCTGAGCTCTGGGGTATCCCCAGGCTGCCTAGAGGCGCTGGTAGCTGAGGGATCCTCCTTGTGCCTGGTAGCTGAGGGATCCTCCTTGCGCTTCAGCGACACAGCAGCTGATGTGGTGACCACAGGCCCAACGGTGGATGTCCCCTGGGTGGTCGGTACAGTGTCGACTTCTGATGGGGCAATAAGTGTGTCGTGAGTACCAGGGACCGGGTGCCACCGACACCTCTGCTCTGGGCGGAACGCATGTCACCAAGTTCCTCGGCATCAGGAATTGAGTGAGAGCAACGGGTCAGCACCTGGTGATCCTGCTCCTTGTGTCAGTCCTGAGGTTTATTCCAGGAGGACCTCAAACCTGTGATTCCCCTGCCTCAGTCTCCAGATTATCCTGTTCTTGCAAAGGTTGAGTATACCAAGGTTGACCAAGTCCCCAAGATGGTGAGGATGACCCCAAAAATCCATGCTGGAAACCTAACCACGCAAGTCTTACTGCTGAGAGATTTTATTTTATTATCTTTGTTTGTTTCTGAGACACGGCCACACCATAGAGCCCTGGCTGTCCTAGAACTCACTGTATAGACCGGGCTGGCCTCAGAGATCTGCCTGCCTCTGCTGCTGCATGCTGGGATTTAAGGTCATCGGCAGTCAGAACAAAGCCCGGTAGTCAGTCTTTCCTTCCACCAAGCAGGTTCGAAGGGATCAAATGTGGGCAAACACTTCATTCAGGAGCTGTCTCGAGGGCTCCTCGTGTCTGTCAGGAGCTGTCTGTCTGTCTCAGGGGCCCCTCCTGGGTATGATACTTGGCGGTGAAACCTTGTGGAGGTGATTAAGAGTGAATAAGGCCAGCCTGGCAGTGGTGACACACACCATTCTGAGTGCGAGGCCAGCCTGGGCTAAAGAATAAGTTCCAGGACAGCAAGGGCTACCCAGAGGAACCCTGTCTTTTTTTTTTTTTTTTTTAAAGATTTATTTATTTTTTTTAGAGTTTTTTTTGAATTGTACCCTTGCACACCAGAAGAGGGCATCAGATCCCATTACAGATGGTTGTGAACCACCATGTGGTTGCTGGGATTTGAACTCAGGACCTCTGGAAGAGCAGGCAGTGCTCTTAACCTTGAGCCATCTCTCCAGCCCAGGAACCTTGTCTTAAAAAAACACAATGACAACAAAAAAGTAGACAAGGTGGTGAGGGTGGGCCCGAGGACAATGCAGACGGGAGGCATTACAAGACCGAGGTCTGGGAGTGTGGTTGTGGCACAGCGCTTGCCCGGCATGCCGTGTGCTGGGTTCAGTTACAGCAATGCATAAACCCGGGACAGTGAGCATCTCTGCAATTCCAGCACTCAGGCGATCAGAAAAGATCTTCCTCAGGCTACATAGTACTTGAGACCAGCCTGGGCTATGTGAAGGAAAGAGAGGGCCTGAGTTCAATCCCTAGCCCACATGACAGAGGGAGAACTGACTCCTATGAGTTGTCCTGACACATGCAACCATGCCTTTCTACCAAAAATAATTGTCCTTTAAATCAACGAGAGCAACTGTCTCCCAGATGCTGGAATCACGCTCTGAAACCTCTAATGTCCAAAACCAGGAGCCACATAAACTATGCTTTATAAATTAGCCAGCCTCAGGCAGTCTGATCTAGCAACAGAAAACAGACAACTCCAAACTGAGCCCTTCTCAGATGATATCAGCAAAAAGGGGTCTTCTTACTCCATACCCTGCTGAAGTCAGACTACGTCCACACAGAGCTTAGAGACAACTGGACCCCAGAGGGAACCTTGGTCTAAGGGTACTTAGAGAACCTCATTCATGGGTCCCAAGACAGTTCGTGTCTGGTCAGCCTTGGCAGGCCCATGCACGCACACCTCTGGGGACTTGTCCCCTACCTGGGAGGCAGCTCCTC
The DNA here is from genome assembly GCF_011064425.1 of Rattus rattus. Lineage (NCBI taxonomy): Eukaryota > Metazoa > Chordata > Mammalia > Rodentia > Muridae > Rattus > Rattus rattus. Next base: position 18,011,761 of record NC_046161.1, on the reverse strand, counting down.
ATGTCCTTGGCCAGCAGCATACCATCAGGGCAAGCGCAGGTGAACTTGGGTGAGTGGGCACTGATCTGAGGGGCAGGCAGGCACATGTACTGGCAGCCACCATTGGGGAGAGCCGTTGCCTCACACCAGTTTACCCCTGGGAGGAAGAAGAGAGAAGTTCATAGAGAACGAACCGATAATGTCTGACGACTGGGATAGTCTAGAAAAATTCTAGAGCAATGGACATTTTTATTACCGGGTACAGGAAGGGTGTTGAACCCATCTTCAAATAAGCCAAATGAATGTAAGTTCTGGGATCATGGCAGAGAAACTTGTCTGAGTGCAGGGGTAGAGCTCACCTCTAGGCTGGGTGACGTTGTGGAACAGGACAATGTCCTCCGGGGACATGAGGTTTTTAGCCACCAAATTCACATCTGAACCCGTGAGGCGATTGGCACTGAAAATGGCTTCATTTAAGACATCTGTCCAATACACTTTGTCCTACACAGGTGGTATATATGGAAGAGAACAGCCCGTTACCCCCTGCAGTAGCACACACCACCATTCACCCCCCCAAATCTCTGGGGTTCTCAGAAGCAAGGCTGGCTGTGGTAGAAACGCAGAGAAACAAACATAAAGTCTCCCATTCTAACCATTTCCTATGTATATGCTGTATGTGCATACATGTGTTCATGTGCTTTTGCACATGTGTGTGGGGTACATGTGAAGGCCACAGTTGAGGTCAGGTGTCTTTCTCAGTCAATTTCAGCCTTTATATATATATATATATATATATATATATATATATTTTTTTTTTTTTTTTTTTTTGAGTCAGATTTTCTTCAGAACTAGCTCTGCAGACCAGGCTGGTCTCAAATTCAGAGATCTGCCTGCATCTGCTTCCCGGAGTACTGGGATTGAAAGTGTGCACCACCACCCAGCTCCTCCACGGTAATTTTGAGACAGTCCTCAGTGACCTGGCTCACTGAGGCCACACTGGCTGGCTGGTGAGCACTGGCATTTTCCAGTCTCGTCAAGAACTCTGGGTTCCACTCCTAGCACCACAAAATAAATAAAAATAAACAAAACAGTTCCACGAAGTAGCTGTAATTCTAATACCCCTCTCTAGAGCTCTAGGCAAGAGCTTTTACCCAGTCTTGGCTTGAACGGACAAGACAAACCTATGGCGGGACCAAACTCCCTCACAGTCCCGGGGTTCACCTCATAGATGGCCAAGGAGAAGGGGTGAGCTAGCTGCTTCTCATCCTCCAAAATGGTTTTCCGACCACCCCCATTGACATCGATGCTGGAGATGGAGTGGAGTTTGGAATCAACCCAATAGAGGCGGCCACTGGGAAGATCTAAAACAGATAAAGAAATACGGAAAGGCCAGAGTCAGAATAAGATTATTCAATTCGCCTAAATATTCCAGTATGTTCTTGAAGATTCTTAAATGTTCCAGAAAGTTTCAAAACATGCCAGAGAAAATTCAGGGCACTCCATTAGTGTACAGGGTACAGCTTTGGGGGTGCTCTCTACCTACGGATGAACCTGAAGGCCACACTGTAGCTTCTGCCTTAACCCAGTAACCCCTCCAGCGGTACAGGAAGGGGGTACTGCCAACCAGGTATTCTCAATTATGTACTTTGTTCTCTTCATTGTGCCCACCCCAGCAGGCTAGACCACCCCTCAGATGATTACCTAGTGTGATGCCATTTGGCCACTGGATGTCCTCGGTCACCAGAGAGTAGATGTCTACACCATTCAAGCCCCCTTTCTTGATCTTGGCAGGTGTCCCCCAATCTGTCCAGTACATGAAGCTGGAAAAGACAACAGGAGATGAGGCCTCTCGGGTGGCAGGCTCCCGCTAATGTCGACAAGAGTTGGTTCTCAATGTGGAACCACACCTCTTTGTTCGTGACTAATGAGGATCGAACCCAGAGCCTCAGGCTTACAAGGCAGCCACATTTTCTCTTCACACTCCACCCTTCTACCAACTACAGCTTCTCCGGGGTTCTCACAGGCCAGGGCTGCCACCTGGATGGTCAGCCCCTCTCTGGAAGGCCAGAGTTAAGCCAGACGTGGTAATGCACACCAGTAACCCCAGTCCTTTCAGAGGTACTAGAACAACGCAAAATACAAGGTATGCATGAAGCAGACACACTATGAAACTACTCCCATGTGGACACGGATGTGGCCATAAAGGGGCAGAACATACGAGGCGGAGGTGGGAGGTGGGGTGAGCCTCCCAACAGATACTGTCCAGAGATGCTCTGTGTGGGGGGCCTTGAGCAGTCAGCAGAGAGATCTTATAGACCCGTCTGATCTCCGTGGTCGGCGGGAGGAGGAGGGATTCTGTATATCGTGCGTGCGTGTGATGTAAGTGGACCACAGAACAGGGTCTCAGCGATGCCCTCCGATGGGCCAGCAAGATGACTTGGCCACTCAAGGCACCGCTGTCAAGCCTGACAACCTGCGTTCAATCTCTGGAACTTACAAGAGAAAGGCGAGAAGTGACTCCTGAAAGTTCTTTAGAAGCCTGTCCTAGCCTGGGACATTTGGGTACAAAATTAAGTGGCTAGCATCAAAAGTTGTGCACCACTGAGCCCAGTTTGTTTGTTTCTTTCTCACACTGGGGGTGGAGCCCAGAGCCTCCTGCAAGTTAGGAAGGTCCACCAGCACTGTGCGCCACCGCCAGGCCAGGACACTGTTTTTGACAATGTCAACTCACTAGTTGGTTTCCAGCACGTTTTAACTTAGACCCTCCTCCTCCTCTGTGGCTGGAATGCATGACCACGCGTGCTTTTCTGTGCTTCTGAGGCAGAACCCACATCCCCATCACCTTCATTTTATTTAACATTTATTTACCCATCGTATGAATGCACACATGTGTGTACTCACGCACCACTTTGGGGGGCGGCGGGGTGTCCCCGGGATTAAACACAGGTTGTCAGGATTGAAGGCTTTTTTAATCCACTGAGCTAGGCTTGGCTTTCTTTTTAAGATTTTATTTTGCAAGGCAGTGGTGGTCACACCTTTTATCCCAGCACTTGCGAGGCAGAGGCAGGCAGATCGCTGAGTTTGAGGCCACCCTGATCTACAGAGCTAGTTTTAAGACAGCCAGGCCTACAGAGAAACCCTGTCTCTCTGTAGCCACCACATTCACACACACACACACACACACACACACACACACACACACACACACACACACACACGAAAAGATTTTTTTTTCCAGAGCTGGGGACCAAACCCAGGGCCTTATGCTTGCCTAGCAAGCGCTCTAAATCCCCAACACCCAAGATTTCTTTTTTTCTTTTTTTTTTTTTTTGGTTCATTTTTTGGAGCTGGGGACCGAACCCAGGGCCTTACGCTTGCTAGGCAAGCGCTCTACCACTGAGCTAAATCCCCAACACCCAAGATTTCATTTTTAATTATGTTTATGTATCTGTGTACCTGTGTGCCATGCCTGATGAGGCCAGAGGCATCAGCCCCACCCCCACCCCATCCATCCCTTGCTAAGCCTCTTCTTTGATTTTTATTTTATTTTATTTTATTTTATTTTTCTGAGATAGGCGTTCTCTTTGTAACCTGAGCTAGCCTGTAACTCAGCCTCCTCAGGGCTGGGATTTCAGGTTGGAGGCCCCGTGCTGCTTCCTGGGTCTTTCACTGACACCCCCGGCCTCCACTTCACTGTCATCTCTGCAGCTTGGGGGACCATCTCACATTCCCCTGAGGCCAGCTCTGGCTGGACCCCACCGTGGGCCATCCTCTCGTTCAGCTGAGGACACTCACCCATGCACAGGGTCCACTACGATGGCTCTGGGTCTGGACCCTTTCTCTCGGAACAGAGTTCTCCTCCTGACACCCTTGGTGTCGGCCACGGAAACGGTGCCCGGAACTGAATCCGTCCAGTAGATGTTGCCATGGATCCAGTCTACCGCCAGCCCGTCAGGGGCGTGCAGGTCCCCACTGATGATGGCATCATAGGACAAGCTGGGGCCCTGGTCCATCACGGCGCTGAGGCGGAGGAAAGGGGTCTCATCAGAGTCTGGGGTCTGGGCCTCACTAGGGGACGGGGTGTCCAAAGGGTGATGGGGCTCACCTGTAGATCTTTTTCTGGGACAGGTCCGACCAGTAAATTCTATTGTTGGCCACCTCAGTGTCCAGCGCCACCACATTCTTCAGGTTGGGGATCAGGCTGATATACTCGCTGCGGTCCAGGGTCATCTTCCGTACCTCATGGCGGTTGGTGAAGAGCAGAAACCCTACGGAACCTGGAAAGCCACACAGGACAACGGTGAGGGGATGGACGCCAAGGCTTCGCCGATGCCAAGCAAGAACTCCGCCTACCGTGTCCCTGGAACCCGTTTCTCTAGTCAGAGTAACTAGGGAGGTTAAAGAGGCTCAGGTCACACTTTGTACCTCTTCCCGTCTGTCCGGATGTGAAGCGGGATAGGCAGAGTTTGAGCAAGGATAAATATGGGTGAAGGCCCCGTGTTTCCAGGTCCCCACTGTGCAGCTCCCCACCAGCCAGAATCCTAGAGAGCTACCATTCCCAACTAGGGAGAGGCTTAACCGTTCTGAACCCCAAAAAGGAGCACCCATCCCCACCTCGGCCTCCCAGTGCTCACCCACAGCCTTGCAGACCCTGGTGTGAGGGTCCATGTGGAAGCCGGCCCGACACTCGCACTTGAAGCTGCCCTCCAGGTTCACACAGAGCTGGCTGCAGGTGTCTGGCTCCTGACACTCGTCAATGTCTGTGTATCAACAGAGAAAGGGTTTTCTCTAGGGGAGAGGAGCCCTTTCTACGGGGCGACAGGAGAACAAAACATGTGTCCTCCAGTGGCTGAGGGAACGCATGCTCATGAGGGAGGCACGGGTTCGATGGGTGGCTGGATGAACCGCAGACCCACCTTCACACTGGTGGCCGTCCACCAGCCGGAAGCCGCTGGGACATAGGCACTCATAGCCAATCTTGAGGTCCTTGCAGATGTGGGAACAGCCACCATTGTTGTCCAAGCACTCGTTGGTCTCTGCGCGAGGTTGGGAAAGCACCTTAGACTAGAACAGCCACTGGAAACACTATGACATTGCAATGTCTCTGCAAAGCACTCCGAAGATCATTCATTACTTTTATTTTTAATCATGTGTATGAGTGTGTCCGCATATGGTTATGAGAACATGAATGCGGATGTCCTCAGAAGCCAGAGGCACTGGAGGCCAGGAGATGGATCCTCTGTAGTTAGTTATTCTGAGCCTCCTGACTTAGCTGCCGAGAACTGAACGTGAGTCATCTGGAAGAACAGCCAGCGCTTTTAACTGCTGGGCCATCTCCAGCCCAAGAACATATAGTGCGAGGGCTCTGAATCAGGTCCTCATCTCCCGGTGCCCCTCCCCTCATGCCTGTCCTGTCCTGCCCTGGATGACAGGAAGTGGGCCTTGTGAATGCTGTGGGGGTGCTGGCTGGGCTCACGGTCCCACGGTGACTACATGCTGATGCCATGCTGGGCTCCCCAAACACCCCACTCTGCCCAGCTCCCCAACACTCACTGCACTCCTTGATGGGCTCATCCGACCAGTCTCGACAGTCCCGGGCGGAGTTGCACACCTTGTCCAACCTGATGCACTCCCCACTGTGGCACTTGAATTTGTCAGGGCCATCGCACTGTGTCACTGAGAGAAGCAAAGAGAACGGTCAGGAGGGCCTGAGCCACGGGCTTTGCCTGCTCTCTCTAAGATAACCCTTCAGAGCTGGAATACGGGACTCCCTGGCACAACCCCTGCCTCCCAGTGAGGGTCTGGGAGCAGGTGACGGGCAGGTCTGCCCGAAATCTCACTTTGTAGCCTTACTGGCCTTGAATAGTGTCCAGGACACTGGAATTTAAGGAGACCCTCCTGCCTCAGCTCCCAAACACTGGGATCACAGAGTTGTCCCACCATGACTGTGGTAAGGAATTTCCCGATAGTGTTTTGTTTTCTCTCTCTGTGTACAGGAGAGCCAGGGCCTTGTGTGGGTAGACAAGGGCTCTGTCACTGAGCCAAGCCCCTGGGTACAGGTCGCTGGGGGCTCGGCCGGCAGCTGGGAAGTTAATGTTTAACAGAACAGAGTTTGTTTAGACTCTGCACGATCAAACAAGTCTTGGAGAGGGAGTTCAGCGATGGCTGCAGACATGTGAATTTTTGGTCAAATTGGGCTTCTTAGGTTGAATCGGGTTTCTTAGCAAGAGGTCTCAGTATGGTCCAGGCTGGCCACAGCTTTGTGTGCTTCCTGCCTCAGGCTCCGGACTGCTCGGATCATAGGCCTGTACCACCATGCCCAGCATGGCACCGTGCAGACACCATGCCCAGCATGGCACCGTGCAGTTAAAAAGCAACAAGTAACTCTTATCCTAGCAATGGGAAGCCCTGAGTTCAACGCAAAAGAACAAACAGCAGGGCTGGAGAGATGGCTCAGTGGTTAAGAGCACTGACTGCTCTTCCAGAGGTCCTGAGTTCAAATCTCAGCAACCACATGGTGGTTTGCAACCATCTGTAATGAGACCTGATGCGTCTGGTGTGTCTGAAGACAGTACTCATATACATTAAATAAATAAATCTTAAAAAAAAAAAAAAAAAAAAGCAAAACCTAACATTAAAAAGAAAAAGTGTTGGTGTTTGTTTGGAGTGAGAGCTGCTCTCAAATTCAGTGTGTAAGCAAGGCCAGCCTTGACCTCCTGCCTGCACCTCCCAAATGCTGGGGTTACAGACGTGTGCCACCACCCTAACCCTAACCCTAACCCTAACCCTAAGAGGCAAGGGCTCGACCAATGGCTCAGCCCAGACTACATCATTTATGTTATGAGCATTTCTTCCAACTTGCAGGTCAGTGAGGTGGGAAAAGTGTCACTAGGCCGGATGACGCGAGTTTGATCTTGGGAAACTCATGGTAGCAGGAAGGAAATAGCTCTCCTCAGCTCTGGAATGTTCTTTTCACGGAATGGGACTGTATGTACATCACTAGGGTCTCAAGGGGAAAACAGCTTCTACCGGGAATGTGGCTCCTTTGGTAGAAGCTGATATGTAGCAGGCAGGAAGCCCTGGGTTTGATCCCTTGCATAAACTGAACCTAACAGTGGACGTCCATGATCCCAGCACTCGGGAGCTGGGGGCAGGAAGATAATGAATTCAAGACTAGCCTCAGCTACATAAGACCAGCCTGGACTACATGAGAGCCCGTCTCGGAAATAAACAAATAGAAGTACCGAAGCAGGGGATCCCATATTGCAATCCAGCTAAGTAGAAGGAGGTTCAGAGGGGGGCAAGTAACAGGCGGAGCTCTGTGAGTTCGAGGCCAGCCCGCTCTACAGAGCAAGTTCCAGGACAGCCAGGACCTCACAGAGAAACCCTGTCTCGAAAAACAAACAAACAAAAAGAAAATACGCTTCCTAGGGGCCTGACCCCACTCCCTCACCAAGACCAACAGTACCCCCAACTTTACAGCAAGGCACTGAGAAGGGGGAGGAGGAAGAGGAGCCAGCGAGGAACCAAGTTTACCATTGATGCAGCCAAGCTCGTCGCTCATGTCTTTGCAGTCATGTTCACGGTCACACTGGCGGCTACCGTGAATACAGGAGCCATCTGCACACTGGAATTCGTCAGGTCGGCAGGTGGTCACCGCTGTGGAGGACAGGGTGACCGTCACAAGAAGCACGGATAAGCTGCTCTGCTTAACTGCAGCTATGGGGCTGGCAAGCAAAAGCAATTGCCAGCAAGCCCAAAGGCTGAGCCAATCTCTGGAGTCTTCACAGTGGATGGTGAGGACTCACAGCTGCCCTATGACCTCTGTATGTGTTCCCACACACATGTATCATGTACACTAATAATTTTATCTTTAAATAAATCACGCAGGGGGTTGAAACCTGGGACTCATGAATGTGTGGCATGGTGGTTTGAAGGAGAACAGTCCTGATTGGCTCCTAAGTTTAAAAATCCTTGGCCCCCAGTTGGTGGAACTGTTTGGGAAGGATTAGCAGGTGTGGCCTTATTGGAGGAGGTGTGTCCCTGGGAACAGGCTGTGAGAGTTCAAAGGAATCTCACCCTTCCCAGTTAGCACTGTCTCTGCCTCACGCTTGTGGATCAGATGTAAGCTCTCAACTACAGCTATGACATCATGACCGCCTGCCTGCTGCCATGCTCCCACCATGGCGGTCATGAACTCACCCCCGAAACTGTAAACCTCACCAAACTCTCTCTCCTCTATTGCCTTGGTCACTGCCCGTAGCCACAGAAAACTAAGACACTTAGTAAGTGAGCCACAGACTTGGCCCTCTTAAAATTCATTGTTCCAAAGAAAGAAAAAAAAAAATATATTTTTTTTGTTCTTTTTTTTCGGAGCTGGGGACCGAACCCAGGGCCTTGCGCTTCCTAGGCAAGCGCTCTACCACTGAGCTAAATCCCCAACCCCAATATATATTTTTTTAACTCATCTTTGGTTGGTTTTTTAAAACAAAATTATTTCCTTTGGTTTTTGGAGACAGGTTCTCTCTACAAGGCCCTGGCTTTCCTGGAATTCAGTGTGTAGACTAGGCTGGCCTTCAACTCACAGAGATCAACCTGCGTCTAAAGGTGTGTGCCACCAGACCCAGCCCTTATCTTTGGTTAATTTTTAAAATTTTATTGCAGGGCTGGAGAGATGGCTCAGTGGTTAAGAGAACCAACTCCTCTTCCAGAGGTCCTGAGTTCAAATCCCAGCAACCACATGGTGGCTCACAACCATCTGTAATGAGATCTGATGCCCTCTTCTGGTGTGTCTGAAGACAGGTACAGTGTACTTAGATAAATAAAATAATTAAAAAAAAAAATTTTATTGCACAGTATGTGCTCCCGTATTCTGGCTGGCTCCTCCTCCTCCTCCTCCTCCTCCCTCCTCCTCCTCCTCCCCCGAGTCTGGGTCTCTCAATGAACTGGGAGCCAGGCTGGTAGCCAGCTCCGGTCTCCACATCCCACAAGCACTGGAATCACAGGCTCGAGCATGGCTGTCTGCAGGAGATTTGAACTCAGGACTTCATGCTCTGGAGACAGGTGCTCTACCCACCCAAACAGCCCCTTACCCAAAACAAAACTTCCTCTCTGGGCAGTCTGGCTATTTCTAAGCCCCAAAGCTCCGCATACAGGGCCTGGAGAGCCATCATCCATCCCTCCTTCCCAGGGCCTTACCGCAGTTCTCCTCGTCCGACTTGTCCTTGCAGTCGGCCGCACCGTCACAGACCCAGCTGCGATGGATACACTCACTACTGCCACAGTGGAACTCGAGGGAGGAGCAGGGGCTGCTGACCGCCTCAGCGGCCGTGTCTCGGCCCCCGCAGTTCTGCGGCCACTCATCGGAGCCATCGTCACAGTCCCGGTCCCCGTCGCAGGCCCACAGGCTGGGGATGCACGAAGAGGAGTTGCAGCGGAAGTGAGCAGGACCACAAGTGGTGGCCGCACAGTGGGCCTCGTCAGAGCCGTCCAGGCAATCCCAGTCTTGGTCACACACAAACTGCCGGGAGATGCACTTGCCATCCTGGCAGCGGAACTCGTCCAGGGAGCACGTCTTGGGGGCTGTGGGGGGTGCACAGGGAGGAGAGCGCCCTGTCATGCTACGGCTCACACCACCACACACCAGCCCTATTCGCAGACAGGACCCTGTGCCTCAAAAAAACATGGTGGTAGTAGGCAAATGCCCAGGAAGCTACAACACACCTGTCTCTGCCTCAGTTTCCTTGTTCATACGGTCAAGTATCAAGCCACTCCTGTACCAACGAGCCCCTCATTGGGGTGGAGATTCTAGGCAGGGGTTGATCCACATCTTAGCACTTTAGGTTGTGCTGTGAACTGCTTACCTTGCTAAATATATAAATCCCACTCTATTGAGGGTATGTAGGTATGGGGAAACCCACATTACATGGAGATAACATTCAGGGTTTGGCACTCTCACGTCCCAAGTCTGCACTGTGGATCGGCACATAAGAGGTATGACATCATGACGCACAGCTGATAAACACGTTGGCGGCTAGTACGTCAGCTCTGACTGGACTCCGAACACAGCTCAGCCTTCCCGCCAACGTGGGCACTTAAGGCAGGGAGGCAGCCTACAAGTGGGCTCCCTGGTGACAGTCATCAGAGCTTCCCCCTCCATAAATGCTTCTGATGTCCACGGAGGAGGCGTCATCTCTCAAGGTGGGATTTAAGCCATAGGAGCAAGCACACCCCAGAACTCAGGTGGAGTCCACTCGGGAGCGACTGTTACATCCCGGGGCCCCTAGGGGACTCTTTAGTGCAAGATGGGCCAGCGTGCACGCGCGCGCGCACACACACACACACACACACACACACACACACACACACACACACACGCCACATCCAGGGGGGGCTGAGCGTCACTTACAGCAGTCTAGTTCATCCGAGCCATTTTCACAGTCGGTCCGCCCATCACATCTCCAGGAGTCAGGAATGCATCGGCTGACGCGGCCTCCACAGCTGAGCTCATCGGATCGACAGGTGATAGACACTAGGGATAAAGAGGAGCCATCACTCAAAAGAAACACGATTTAGTTAGGCCAGGTCCATCTCGTGTGTGTGTGTGTGTGTGTGTGTGTGTGTGTGTGTGTGTGTGTGTGTGTGTGGCAGTCACAGGACATATGGGACATTCTTTCCTTCTACCATATGAATTCCAGGGATCAAACTCATATCATGAAGGCTGACCCCAAGCGCCTGCTCTCATCTTAACAGCCCCTAAAAGCAATTCCACACAGCACTGTTAACGGACTGTTGTGCCTGCAAGGCACAGCACGAGGCCGGGTGTGAAACCTTCCGAATCCATCATCACAGCATACGAAATGCTTTGGATTCTGGATATTTGGATTAGGGATGGTCACTCTGAGCCTTCTTCAAATTGAGGATTGAACTTAGGGTTGCTGGACTGCTCTGGCAGGATACAAACTAGGAGAGCGCTGGGGGAAAGAGCCCCTGACTAGAACGTGAAGGGCCATGGGCTCTGTCTCTACAAACACCCACAGTCGGAGGCGACTTACTGCATGTCTCAGGGGACTCATCGGAGCCATCCGGGCACTCGCGGCTGCCGTCACATACCCACTTGCTGACGATGCATTTTCCGTCTCTACACTGGAACTCGTTCTTGCCACACGAATCTTCTGCTGCAAGAGCAAAAGGGAAGGAAGGGTGTGGTCATCAGCACAGCAAAGATGGCCACATCAGCTAACCGGGGAAGGCAGCAGAGGTGGCCAATGTACCCGAGAGGGCAGCTGAGGATCAACAAATAAACACAAAGAGGAAATCCGTTGGGTGTTAGGACCGACTTCTGGGCTGTTGAATAAAGTATGAAAACGTATCGGGCTTAATTGGTTATTTTTAAAACTTATTTTGAGACGGGTTTCCACCGTGCAGTTTTGGCCGGCCTTGAACTTTATATACAACAGGATGGCTTTGGTCTCACAGGGATCTGCCTGCCTCTGCCTCCTGAGTGCTGAGATTAAAGTACGGCTCGCCTGACCCCCTGATATGCTGGTACAGTCGAGGCACAAAAGTTGTACCAAGTAAACAGCTATCAGATCCTCATGAGAGGGAACCTGTGTCTGACACGCCACCATGGCCGAGAACCTGAGATTAGAAAGGGATGGAACTAGCGGGAGAAGCAAGTACATTCTGCTAAAGGAACCCAACAGCAGAATGACCCCCGAGAGGATTTGTATATGCTCAGCCCAGGGAGTGGCACTATTAGAAGGTGTGGCCTTGTTGGCGTGCGTGTGTGGCTTTAATACCTTCCTCCTAGCTGCCCGAGAATCAGACTTCTAGCAGCCTTCGGATGAAGATGTAGAACTCCCAGCTCCTCCTGCACCATGCCTGCCTGGATGCTGCCATGTTCCCGCCTTGATGCTAATGGACTGAACCTCTGAACCTGTAAGCCAGCCCCACTGAAATGTCCTTATGAGACTCGCCCTAGTCATGGTGTCTGTTCACAGCACCCCTAATGACATTCCGCTACACTCAGAGATCAGTGCCTTGCTCAGCCATCAGCAAAGAAGCGCCCTCCTGCAGTGGATGGGAGCACACACAGAGACTCACAGCCGTGTTGGGATGACCCACAACCACTGCATTTATTGGCTATGAAAGAGTATGTCCCTGTGCTGCTAACTGTTAATTGCTGGGTAAGTGGAACACTTAGTACTAAATAGGACTAAATCTCTCGCCTCAGGGCTCAGGGAACCCTTCTGCCGAATGAGGAGGCGGAACAGACAGTTGCGAGAGCCAGAGGGTTGGAGGAGACGGATAAAGCAAGGCCTTCCAGATACAGCCGGACTGACACACGTGAACTCACAAACACTGTGGCAGCACACGCAGATCAACACAGGTCCAAGCCTGACAGGGTTCCAGTCCTGAGAGGGTAGCTGGACGTGAGAGCCCGGCCCTAACTCAGAAGCTATCTATGGACCTTTCTCCGTTTTTTCCCCTTAACTTTACTGGTCTTTTGTTTGTATTTTATTGTTCCGATTAATGGTGTGTTTTTATAGACTTCGCAAGTATGTGTCTTGAATGGGCGTGCTTCTTTTGCTTTCTTTTTCTTTCCTGCTCCTTTTGTTTTATTCTTATTTATTTATTTATAATATTTACTTTGTGTGTGTGTGTGTGTGTGTGTGTGTGTGTGTGTGTGTACACTGTAGCTGTCTTCAGACAGCACCAGAAGAGGGCATCAGATCCCATTACAGATGGTTGTGAGTCACCATGTGGTTGCTGGGAATTGAACTCAGGACCTCTGGAAGAGCAGTCGTCGGTGCTCTTAGCCACTGAGCCATCTCTCCAGCCCTCTTTTTAAGTTTTAATGTTATTTATTTATTTACATCCCAAACGGTATCCTTTCCCAGTCTCTCACCTCCCAGACTCCCTCCCCCAAACCCCTTCCCCTTCTCCTCTGAGAGGGCAGGGCCCCACCCTAGTGCTCGAATTCTCTGCAATGTTAGGAGCATCCTCTCCTGGTTTTGTTGTTTTCTGAAAGAGTTTCTCTGTGTAGCTCTTTGGCTGTCCTGAAACTGACCAGACTGGCCTTGAACTCAGAGACCCATGTGCGTCTGCCGCCACCCGGTGAGCCACTCACCACTGTCGAGCTTCAAGAATCTGAAACTTCATTAACTGAAATTCCACACTCCAGGGGTCCCCTCTGCTGTTCCCGTGACCCCCTCTCAAGTCCCAGTACCCTGCTTGGCTACACTGTAATTCTTTCTGTGTTTTGTTTTGTTTTCCTTTAAACAGTGTAGCACTGAGTACCTCCGGCTGGCCTGGGCCTCTCAAGGCTGTGAGTAGCAGGAGCTGCGGACCTGAACAGGTGACTCACTCACCCAGCATCTGGCCAGGAAAGGAAGTGACTCATCCGCTTCTCTCTGATGGCAGATGGTGCTGAGCAAGGCCACTAGAATTCCAGGAGTGGCTGCATCATTACCAAAGGAAGTTCAGAGGGGCACTGGCAGAGAGGAGTCACCCCATCAGCCGAAAGCCTGGTGACTGATCAACACTCCACTTGAATGACACACAAACCGGGATGTGGGTGTGGAAATACCAGCCGTACCCAAAGCCAGTAGGGCTCTGGTGGCAGAGACCTTCCCAGCGCGTACAAAGCCAGGTTAACATCCCCAGCAATGCATCAACCTGGCAAGGGGTACAACCCTGCTCTGCCTGTCACTCAGGAGCTGGAGGCAGGAGTATCACCACCATTTTGAAAGCAACCAAAGTTCCATGGTGAGACCCTGACTCTAGAATAAAAAACAAACAAAAAATTACAAATGTCTGAGGGTGCACGCCCTAGACTAACGGCAAATTGAACGTCAGCCTGGGTTGCACAGGATAGACCCTATCTCAAGCAAACAAAAGAAATAAAGAATGTGGGGTTGGGGATTTAGCTCAGCGGTAGAGCGCTTACCCTAGCAAGCACAAGGCCCTGGGTTCGGTCCCCAGCTCGGGAAAAAAAAAAAAAAAAAAAAAAAAAGAAATAAAGAAGGCCTGTAGGGTGGCTCAGTGGTTAAGGACTGGCCACCACTCATCTGAGCTTGATGAATGGAGATCCCGCTCTGTCCCTTGTCCCCTGAAGCCCATACATACACAAAACAGAGAAACGGATGTCTTGTAAAGATTTAAAAGCAAGCCAGGTGTGGTATGCCCACCTTTAACCCCAGCACTTGGGAGGCAGGATCTCTGTGCGTTCCAGGGCAGCCAGGGTGATGGACAAACGAATCAAGTAAAGGCCAGTCAACACGCACACACTCTGGAGCCTTGGCCTCAGCTCTCGAACGTCATGAATGACGAATCCTGAACAAGGCCACAGAAACTGCAGAGGGGGGCAGTAGTGCAGCTGTGGAGTTTTGGTTTCTTTGAAAAACACAGAAATAGTCTAGGAATATGTTTCACTTTAATCCCATGGAGTTCCTTGGAGCAAGTCCCCCCCATCCTTTTTTCTCTTCTATCTAGTGTTAGGGGGTTTTAAGGGTGGAGAAGGGTGGAAAAAAAGAACGCACAAAGTAGCAAATGCCAGCTACAGGAATTGCTCCATCCTGCTTCCCTCACACGGATAAGGTGCTCAGTGCTTTCTAGGTGCCCCCTCTCTCTCCTGATGGAATGACAGGGGTGTGAGCGCCAAGCTAAGGACAGATGTCATGCAAAAAAAACAAAATAAGCCGTGGCTGGCGCCGCACACTTTTAATCCCAGCATTTGGGAGGCAGAGGCAGGAGGATCTCCGTGAGTTTGAGGCCAGCCTAGTCTACAGAGTGAGTTCCAGGACAGCCAGGGCTACGCAGAGAATCTCTGTCTCAAAAGGCAAAAGGAAACAAAAAGATAATAAACCAAAAATAAAGGAAGTTAAAATACCATCAACAAGGGGTTGGGGATTTAGCTCAGTAGTAGAGCGCTTGCCTAGCGAGTGCAAGGCCCTGGGTTCGGTCCCCAGCTCCGAAAAAAAGAAAAAAAAAATACCGTCAACAAAAGTGCTTGTCTAACACACAGGGTACTTTGGGCTCCACCCACACCAATGAACAGCAAGCCAGGTGTGTTAGCTTTCACCTGTAATCCCAGCATTCCAGAGGCTGGGGCAGGAGGGCTACAGTGAGTTCAAGACCAGCCTGAGCTACACGGTAACTTCCATGCCAGCTGGGCTATATAGGGGGACCCTTCTAAAATATAACAGTGGGTCATGCTGGGGATGTTTCCAAGTGAGAAGTAGGGAGTATGCAGGGATTAATGTAGGGAAAGCCCTCTACTAGGAGGCAGTGACTGGGTCCGGCTAATGCACAAAAGGGCACAGCCTCACACAGAATATTTCATTTATGTAAACCTTGGGCTCACAGGTTCTGCACACACTCTGCCATCCTTAAAGCTCTGTTAGGTCTTGACCCCAGGTTACACTTTGGACAATTTAAACAAGAGGCAGGAGACCACAAATCTAGTCCCTTGGGCAGGTGAGAGTTACAAGCAAAAACACTGCCAGAATTGTTTTGAAATACAGTGTTCTTTTCTAAAGGCTGTCATCCTGGGTCATCTTGCCCAACTGCCAAAATTCTCCTTCTGATAAAGACTTAACGGTGGACCAGGACTTAATGACAGTTGTCACCCCGAGTCCCACCTAGAGCTGTCCATCAGAGGTGTGTTTTTTGATGTCGGGAGGGGCCTAATGGCTGGCTCTAAGTCAGGGCTGTCTCCTGTTGTTATGGGAACGAAGCCCAACTGGAGGTCAATCCTGGTGAACAAACATTTACAAAAGTGTTTTCATAGCAACCCTAAACATGAGGGGCGGCACCAGTAGTTCCAACCCACCAACGCACCGGCTGTGCCCATTCTACCGTGGGTAATGCCATCGGCTAAGCAGGGTGTGAGTAAAATAAATCCTCCGTAGCATCCACGGTGGCTCAGGAGCAAAAGTGCTCGCCGGCCTCCTCGCCAGCAAGCCTAACATGAGTTAGGGACCGCCAACCCCTGCCGTCTCCATAAGCAACCAAAGCTGATTTGCCCCACATGCCCAGAGGGTGCAGATGCTGCTGACAGAATTAACGCATCAAAAGCTTGGTCAAAGGAGCCAAGCATAGAGGTGGCCAGAGTCTTATCAGGACCAAGCAGGGAGATAAGAACCCTGAGCGGTCAGAGTCAGGAGCATTGCCCTCCGGGTTTGTAATTTCAGGGATGCTCAGGTAAGAGGCTCCCAGGGCTCAGGAGTCAGAGGCAGGGCGCTACCCTGTACAGTGAGACTCTACTTAAAAAAAAAAAAAAAAGGCCAGCCTGGGCTACATAGTGAATTCAAGGACAGCCTGGGCTACAGAGTGAGATACTGTCTCTCCAAAAATAAATAAACAAAAAGAACAAGAGGGAAAAAAAATCCAACCCTATCCAGTGGTTTACCAGTTTTACTCAGCAAGGAATGTGACAGACAAATGAAGCTGAAGCACCACTGTGGGCAAACAGGGCGTGCTACAGACGTCTGGCATATCCGACACCCCTCACACGACTGCGGGCTCTGTGTGTGTGGAGGCCAGAGTTCCCAGTCGAATGTTTTCCTCAGTGTTCCTCCTCCTCACCCTTCACCCGGAGCTCACCCTCAAGTCCAGGGATCCTCCAGAGTGGTCATTTCAGGCTGCCCCACACATGGCCATGTCACCAACTGACTGAGCCACCACCCCAGCCCCCAGATCTGCTCTTGAGCCATCTAAAGATGTGTGCACAACAGATCTTAAAACAGACAAACCGTCCAGTTAATGCACTGAAGCTTAACCTAGAGCAAGCCGTAGTGTGGCTGCCCGGAGCATGAGAGCGACAGGGATGCAAGAATCTGGCCAGGCCAGCACCCGGCGAGGCCAGCACGGGCCCCTCTGGCCTTCCTGTGAGACGGGAAACTTCAGCTCTTGCTCAAGACTTTGTAAAATGATTTTCTCCTTTTTGTTAAAGAGAGCAATGACAGGTGAAATGGAAGCTGAGCAGGGTATCTGGTCTACCCTTGTTTGCAATTATAGCAGGATGGCTGAGTGTTTGCCTCAGTGTTCAATTACAGCGCTCTCTCTCTCTCTCTCTCTCTCTCTCTCTCTCTCTCTCTCTCTCTAGAGGTTCACTTCACTGTATAGCCCTGGCTGTCCTACAACTCACAGGGCCCCACCTGCCTCTGACTTTCCGGTGTTGGGATTAAAGGTGTGCCCCAGGATGCCCAGCTCCGCCAGGCTGTCTCAAGGAAGCATCCCCAGGATTGACAGTCACACACAGCTAGCTAACTCCTTCCAAGCTCCTGCCTGGATCCCATGCATGGCCCCAGGTTCTATCCATGGTATCCCCAAATCTAGGTGCTGTGGCACATACCTGTCACCCTAACACTCCCAAACTGAGGAAGAAGAATTAGGAGCTTAAAGTCATTCTAAACCGTATATATAGTGACTTATAGGCCATCCTAGGCTACATGAGACCCTGTCTATAAAGTAAGGGAGAGGTGGAGCATTTGTCCCAGTGTGCAAGGATCTGAGTTTAATCCCCAGTGCTGCAAAGAAGTCGTGGGTGAGATTATAACACCATCTAACTTCCTGTCCAAATTCCAGCACTTCTCCTAAAACTAAAGTCCACTTGATGGGGCAGCCCAATTCAACACATTCAGAGAGTGGGAACAAACCAGGCCAGCAACAGTCCTCGCCAGATCCCTGGCTCTCCTTGACTGATGGTCCCGGCCACCAGGGTCTGGGTTGCCAGAGGCACAACTATGAAGCTGACCAGAGAAGTGTGGACAAGGTAGTGAGTGACTCACACGGGGGAACCGGGGCGGCCGGGATGTGTAGCCCCACCCGACCCCGGAGACTCACGCAAGCCACGCCCCTGCACCTCATCTTCTTCTTCTATTGGGCGAGGGGAGTGGCTCGAGTCTCGCCTGTTCCGGCTTTACCCAATAGGAGCTCGGGGGTGCGGTGGGAGGTGGGGTTAGGGCGGAGTTTTCGGGCACCCGGCAGCAACGGGGTTTGAGCGCATCTGTGTAGACCCCTCAAGTCTATACCTACGACTAGTGACCCCAAAGTTGAACAGCTGAGCCTGTCTCTCCCTAGTCCTTTAAAACGAATGATGGGAGCCCTCCTCTTGGACTCCCTCACACATAGCTCTGAAGAACACCGCTAACTCGAGAGAGCACCTACTCGTCTCCCCCCAAACCTACTCTGACTCCCTACAACTCTGGCATCCTATTTCCAGAACAGCTCCCTCCAGCCACGTGGGAAGGACATCATCCCAAGTTCGCATGAGTGATTCTATTTCTCGTCCAAAAAGAAAACCACTCGGGGCTCCCCGAGTTCAGAGCGGCTGGCCCTGGCCCTCGGCAGGCTCCTGGAATAAGCCTTACCTGCAACTCCAGCAGCAGCCAGGAGCAGGGCGATGGCCCAGCGTAGCATCAGATCCGCGGTGCTCATCCTCAGCCTCTGCGTCGCGTCCCCACTCGGATCACAGACCCGAAATGTTCCCGCTGCAAACACAGGATCACGGGTCCCACGGTGTCTCGGCTGCGAAACCTGGGTCGCAAGCCCCACGGTATGCGGGCTGCAATCCCACGCCGCACTGGGTCAACTGGTGACTGACTACCCGCGCAGAGCCAGAGTCATTCTCAGCCCTAGGGATGAGGTTTCCAGAGGGGGAGGAGTCTGCAGTGGGGTGATTTTCAAAAATCTACTCCTCACTGTGCGGGGAGGAGCTTGGAACGGCCGATGTGACATAGGCTCTTTAACCCCTGAAGCTCCCTTAGCCTTGGGAAGTTCCTCGAGTTCCTCCTTCAGAATTTCACCAGTTCCCAGATGCTTAGCTGTGGACTCAGCTGTCTCACTGTTCAAAGGACGACCCACATCCTTCCACACCCTGGGTCGCCTTCTGACGTTTTCCTTTCCACCTCCAAAGGAAAACAGAAGTATGGGACCCCCAGCCCCCAACTCGTGCGCGCGCGCATACACACAGACTCCTTGCAGCATTTGCTCTCCTTTCTACTCTCCTTTCTAGGAACGGGCACATAGATTTTTGACCCAAGTACAGTTGCAGGTTTTAGATGGTTATTCGGATCCGACCATAAATAGCACTCAGAGAGGAATGTAAGTAAAATCAACCAGAAGTGCTACCAAAACGTGACGTGCAGATGGGCGAGTTGGGTCAGTGGGTAAAGGCGCAAGGGCCTCAGATTCCAAACCTAGCTCCCAGCAAAAGACACCGGGGCTAGTGAGCTGGCTTAGTGCACACAGCCGAGCCTGAGGACCTGAGTTCAAACCCGAGGACCCACAGGAGAGGCGAGAACTCTTTCTGTGACCTGAGAACAGGGCAGGCTGGACTGGGTTGGTAGAGTATCTTAGTGGGTTCCATCCCCAGCATCACATCAACCGGGCCTGTTGTCACAAGTGTGTGGTCTCAGCACTCTTAGGGCGGAGGCTAGCCTTGGCTACACAGATAGTTGAAGACAGAAACCAAAAAGATGTAAGAAGCTTCTTTTGTGAGTTGATTTCTCTCATTTTTTATTTTTGAGACAGGGTCACTCTATTATCTAGCTCTGGCTATCCTGGAACCCACTATGAAGGCCAGGCTGGCCTCGAACACAGAGCGATCCATCTGCCTGTCAAGGCATGTGCCACCACCTGCCCAGTTTATCTCTTCCTCTCCTGGGTTTTGGGGGGCTTGTGTGTGTGTTCACATGTATATGTGTAGGCCAGAGTTCAGTGTCAGGTGTTCACCTCAGTTGCCTTCCACCTAATTAAAAACCATCGTATTGTATTGTGTGTGTGTGCTCATGTGCTCATGCCTGGCAGAAGTCAACAGGTCAGTTTTCTCCTTCCACGGTGGTCTCAGTCCCAGCCTAACTCGCATGGCCACACGTGGCAGCTCCCTCACTTGGCAACAGGAGACTCACTATTAATAACCCACAACTCCTGGGTTCAGTGATCTCTTTTCTTGGCCTCCTGAGCAGCTGGGACTGCAGCATGGAGCAGTTTGGGACTCCCCACCCCTGCTGTGCCCTCCTTAGAGTCACTGGGAAGGAATCTCTTCCCAGAAGTCGAGCTGTGTGCTGGGCTGGGCAGAGCTGGTCAGCACCTTCCATGAGGTCTTGGAAGGGCTGCTTCTCTGCAGTGCTCTGGCCAGAGCTGGTCCTAGCCAGTTTCCTCAGATCCACACCTGCCTGCCAGATCTCCAAGCCTCTGCTTGTCCCCGCTGCTGGGTAATGGCCTCAAGTCAGATACTGGAAACAACCCACGCTGCTCCCAGCTAAAAGAGCTGTAACTTCCTGATGGCTATGGGGTGTGTGTGTGCGTGCGTGCATGCGTGCGTGCGTGCGTGCGTGCGTGTGTGTGTGTGTGTGTGTGTGTGGTGTGCATTCTGTATGTGTATGTATGTGGTATGTGTGTATGCTATGTGTGTGGTGTATGTGTATGGTGTGTATGTGTGTATTTGTATGGTTTGTGTGTGTATGGTGTGTGTTGTAGGGTGTGTATGTGTGTGTGTAGTATATGTGTGTGCTATATGTGTGTATGTGTGTAGTGTGCATGTGTGTCCCAGACCATCCTAATGTGCTCACTGTTGGAATAAAGCAGTCTCAGCCTGTCCGGATTGGAATAAAGCAGTCCCAGCCTGTCGGGGTTGGAATAAAGCAGTCTCAGCCTGTCGGGGTTGGAATAAAGCAGTCTCAGCCTGTCGGGGTTGGAATCTGCATCTCTGACTCATTTCTCCTTCACCTGCCACCTGTGCTCTCTCCTGAACCGCCCTGGGCAGCAGTTGCTCCAGAAAGTTTCTGCTTCTGTTTTTCTTCCATTCGCTTTCCCATTACTAGCTTGAGAGAGTCTGAACGTGACCAGAAGTGTTTGGTGCCGTTTTCCACCCCGAAGCCACACCAGGAATGGATCTGGCAGTCATATTTTCTGAGGTCCTCCACCTTTCACCTCCTTCCCTCCACCCCATCCCTTTCCTCTTCCTCCTATTCCCCTCCACCCCATCCCTTTCCTCTTCCTCCTATTCCCCTCCCCCTCATCATCCCCCTTCTTCCTCCTTCTCAACTCTAGAAAACACCTGCCCTTTTCTGCCCAGAGCAAGGAATGCACATCATTTGGATTTTAATTATTTGGTTTGAATTGTGTGTGTGTGTGTGTGTGTGTGTGTGTGTGTGTGTGTGTGTGTGTGTGTGTGTTCGCACGGGCCTGTGCACGAGGCAGCCAGAATTCTACACCAAACTTTCCTTGTTATCTGTCCACCTTATCTTTAAAGTTAGTCTAAACCCAGAACTCACTGATTGGATAAACTAAATGACTGGCTAGAAGCCACAAGAATGCCTTGATCTCTGCAGGTGCACACCTCCCACCCCACCCCGCCCCACCCCGCCCCACCCTGCCCCACCCCACCCCACCTGGCTCTTTTCTCTGGGCGATGTGTGTCCAGCCCAGGTCCCCAAGCTTGCACAGCAGACACTATACCAAACAGAGCCATCTTTGCTGCTAGTTTTGTCAATTGGACAAAAGCTAAAATCATCTGAGAGGAGGGAACATTAACTGAGAAAAATGCCTTCGTAAGAACCAGCTATAAAGCATTTTCTTTTTCTTTTTTTTTTTTTTCCTTCTTTTTCTTTTTTTCCGAGGTGGGGACCGAACCCAGGACCTTGCGCTTGCTAGTCAAGCGCTCTACCACTAAGCAAAATCCCCAACCCCAAGCATTTTCTTAATTCGAGATTGATGGGGAAGGTCCAGCCGACTGTGGGTGGGGCCATCCCCGGCCTGGGGTTCCGGGTTCTATAAGAGCCATGAGGCGCAAGTCACTAAACAGCGCCCCTCCCCAGCTTCTGCTTCCACTCTTGCATCAGCTCCTCCCTGGGTTCCCACCCAGGGTGAGTTCCTGCTTTGGCTTCCCTCCCAAAGCTGTCTTTGTTACTCCCCTCCTTTCATCTGTTTTTTTTTTTTTTTTCTTTTTTTTTTTCCGGAGCTGGGGACCTAACCTGGGGCCTTGCGCTTGCACAGGCAAGCGCTCTACCGCTGAGCTAAATCCCCAACCCCTTTCATCTGTTTTATGACAACAATAGTAACCCTAAGACCGTCATCGGTCTAGTCCCAGGGTTTTTGTGTTTTTGCTATGTTTTTGTGGTGGTGGTGTTGTTCTTTTGTTTTTTGAAAGAGTCTCTATGTAACCAGACTGACCTGGAACTCACAGAGGTTCCCCTGCCTCTGCCTCCCAAGTGCTAGATCATGCCTGGACCAGTTTTGATTTTTTTTTTCTTTCTTTTTTTTGGAGCTGGGGACCGAACCCAGGGCCTTGCGCTTCCTAGGCAAGCGCTCTACCACTGAGCTAAATCCCCAACCCCTTGATTTTTTTTTAAGACAGGAATTTACAATGTAACCTAGTCTAGCCTCAAACTAACTATGGATCCAAGGTCGGCTTAAATTCCTGATGCTCCAGTTTCAACCTCCAGGGAGCCAAGATGCTAGGCATGCACTACCAACCCCAGTTACTGGGGGGTTAGGGATGGAACAGGGACTTTCAGCAAGCTAGACAAGCCTCTAGCGGCAGTCTATTTGTCCTTTCTTTCTTTTTTTTTTTTTTTAAAGAATTATTTATTTATTTTTTATGTATGAGTACACTGTAGCTGTCGTCAGACACACCAGAAGAGGGCATCGGATCCCACTACAGATGGTTGTGAGCCACCATGTGGTTGCTGGGGATTGAACTCAGGACCTCTGGAAGAGCAGTCAGTGCTCTTAACCATTGAGCCATCTCTCCAGCCCCTATTTGTCCTTTCATGCCGTGTGTGTATGTGTGTGTGTGTGTGTGTGTGTGTGTGTGTGTGTGTGTGTGTTTCCCTTGTTTATGAAACAAGGTTTCCTCAGGCTGCAGAAAACTTTCCCCTTCCCTTCCCTGTTCCTGAGATCACAGGTCACAGAAATTATCAAACCCCTCTCTTCCTGTGCAGGACCTGCTTGAAAGAATTATTAATGACTAAAGGGTATTCTATTTTTTATTTTTTCGTTGAAATAAAAAAGTATAGTGTGTTCAAACTTTGGGTGTCACTGACAAAGACTTGGTTTGTATGGTCTGGGAAAACTTTCTCCGAGTTTAGCAGGTTAACATAGTAAGAAAAGAGCAGGCCAGATGGCTCAGCTGGGTAAAGGTGTTTGCCACCTGGTCTTAAGACCAGAGTCTGATCCGGGGACCTTCACAATGGAAGGAGAGAACTAACTCTTACCTCCACACACACTGTGGCTAGAGCCCTACACCTCCGTACTTGATTAACTAAACGTGATTCTGAAAATAAGTCAGGCTGTGGTGGCACACGCCTTCATTCCCAGCCCTGGGAGGCAGAAGCAGAAGAATCTCTGAATTAGAAGCTTGCCTGGTCTACATACATCTACAGAGTGAGTTCCAGGTCAGCCAGGGCTACACGGAGAAACATTGTATCAAAAAAACAACAAAAAACAAATCAAAGAAGAAAGAAAGAAAAGGAAGGAAGGAAGGAAGAAAACGTTTGTGTGTTGGGGGAGGAGGGGTATACCTTTAATCTCAACAAATGGGAGGTAGAGGAAGGCAGGTCTCTGAATTTGAGGCCATCCAGGTCTAAATAGAGAGTTCCAGACCAGCCAGGACCACATAGAGAGACTGACCGGCTGGAGAGACAGCTCAGTGAGCACTGGCTGCTCTTCAGAGGACCCTGGCTGAGTTTCCAGTAACCACAGGGCAGTTCACAACTGCCTAAAACTCCAGGTCTGGGGGATGTGGTCTCCAGGAGCACATATACATGATACAGTGACCCACACACAAAATAAACATTTAAAGAGGGGTGCTAGTGACACACGCCTTTAGTCCCAGAACTTTGGAGGGAAAGGCAAGAGGATCTCTGTGATTTTGAGGCCAGCCTGGTCTAGACCAAAGTGAGTTCCAGGACAGTGACTCTCTGTCTTAAAATTAAACAAACAACTACAATTTTAAAGATTTTTTTTTGTTTTGTTTTTGAGACAAATTGGTTGGTTTTTTCTGTTTGTTTTGTTTTGTTTTTGTTTTTGTGTAGCCCTGGCTGACCTGAAACTCACTCTGTGGATCAGGCTGGCCTGGAACTCAGAGATTCACCTGCTTCCTTCCGTCCTGGGATTAAAGATGTGTACCACAAACCACCCAATTTAAAGATTTATTTTAAAAACAATTTCGGGGGGTTGGGGATTTAGCTCAGTGGTAGAGCGCTTGCCTAGCAAGCACAAGGGCCTGGGTTTGGTCCACAGCTACGAAGAAAAGAAAAAAGAAAAAACAAAAACAATTTTGGTACTGGCAAAATAGAACCAAAATATATTATATGCCTAAAATCTCAAATAGTTAAAATATTATTTAATTAAGAAATAAAAAAGGGGGGTTGGGGATTTGGCTCAGTGGTAGAGTGCTTGCCTAGGAAGCGCAAGGCCCTGGGTTCGGTCCCCAGCTCCGAAAAAAAGAATTAAAAAAAAAAAAAAGAAATAAAAAAGGGCTGGAGAGATGGTTCAGTGGTTAAGAGCACTGACTGCTCTTCCAGAGGATCTGAGTTCAATTCCCAGCAACCCCATGGTGGCTCACAACCATCTTTAATGGGATCTGATGCCCTCTTCCGGTGTGTCTGAAGACAGCAAAGTGTACTCATATAAATAAAATAAATAAATCTTTAAAAAAGAAAGAAGAGAAGCCAGGCATGGTGACGTGTACCTTTAATTCCAACACAGAGGCTGCTTTATTTTTTATTTTTTTTCTTTTTTGGTTCTTTTTTTCGGAGCTGGGGACCGAACCCAGGGCCTTGTGCTTCTTAGGTAAGCGCTCTACCGCTGAGCTAAATCCCCAGCCCAGAGGCTGCTTTATTTTTTAATTTTATCTTTTTGAGGCAGGGTTCCTCCCTGTATTGCTGCTTGCTCTGTAACTCCTAAAGCACTCGCTGCTTCTTTCTTCTGGTGTGGGATTAAGCACCACATCTCCACGCTAGTCCTCTCCTTGTGTTCTATGAAATAGTCTCTCCCCAGCCTGGGGCGTCAGTGAGGCTGGCTGGTCAGTTTGCCCCAGAGATCTACATGTGCACCTCCATTGAGCGGGGCGCTGGTGTGCTACACCGTCAACTGGGTGTATTTATATCTAGGCCCAAGGGCTTGTATGGTCATACTCTACCCCCTGAGCTGTCTCCTTAGCTCCTTGCTTGCTTTTCTAAGACAGGATCTTCGTGTGCTGTGTGTGTGAGGGATATTCCTGTGTATATGTGAGGCTGTACACACTTGTGTACCCACAGAAGCCAGAAGAAGATACTAAGTGTCCTGTTCTGTCTGGTTTTCTGAAAGAGTTCCAGTACAGCAGTGGCTACAGAGAAATCCTATCTTAAAAAATAAAAAAGGGGGCTGGAGAGATGGCTCAGTGATTAAGAGCACTGACTGCTCTTCCAGAGGTCCTGAGTTCAAATCCCAGCAACCACATGGTAGCTCACAACCATCTGTAATGAGATCTGATGCCCTCTTCTGGTGTGTCTGAAGACAGCTGCAGTGTACTCATAATAAATAAATAAATAAATAAATAAATAAATAAATAAATAAATAAATAAATCTTTAAAAAAAGAAGGAAAGGGGGTTGGGGATTTAGCTCAGCGGTAGAGCGCTTGCCTAGCAAGCGCAAGGCCCTGGGTTTGGTCCCCAGCTCCAAAAAAAAGAAAAAAAAAAAAAAAAAAAGAAAGAAAGAAAGAAAGAAAAGAAAGTGGCCTTTTCTGATGCTCTCCCCTTTACTTTCTCGAGACAGATCTTAACTAAGCTTGGGGCTAGGCTGGTAGGCAGCAATTCTCCTGCCTCAGCTCCCACATTACTCTGTGTGTGTGTGTGTGTGTGTGTGTGTGTGTGTGTGTGTGTGTGTCTGCCTTTTCACACGGGTGGTGGGTATTTGAACTCATGATGGCACAGCATGCACTCTGACCCATTGAGCCATCTACCTAGCCCCAAGACGGGTTCCTCCTAAGTAGCTCGAGATGGTTTCAAAGTCCACAACCCTGCTCAGCCTGCCCCGTGCTAGGGTGACGGGTGCATGGTGCCATGTTTAGCTCTCTTTTTAAATTTCTTCTTGGGCTAGGTGTGGTGGCACATGCAGAAGCAAGTGGAGGCCAGCCCGGTCTACAGAGTGAGTTCCAGTACAGCCAGGGCTACATAGAAAAACACTGACTCAAAACAAAAACAAAAAAGTAAATAAAAATAAACCAAAAATCTGAAAAAAGTAATATAAATAATTTTTTATTCTAAGTGGTGGGATTAAAGGCTTCGTCCACTACAACCATCTATGATTCTTCATATTTAAATTTTTTTTATGAGGGTTGGAGAGATGTCTCAGCAGTTAAGAGCACTGGCTGCTCTTCCAGAGGACCGGGGTTCAATTCCCAGCACCCACATAGCAGCTGACAACTGTCTGTAGCTCCAGTTCCAGAAAATCCAACACCCTCACACAGATATACATGCAGGCGAAACACCAATTCACATAAAATAAATAAAAACTATTTTATGTGTATGATTATCTTGGCTGAATGTGGGTGTGCCTGCTGGGTATATGCCTGGTGCCCTCATAGGTCAGAAAAGGGTAGTAGGTCTCCTGGAGCGGGAGTTGTAAACAGTTGTGGGTGCTGGGTATTGAACCTGGGTCTTCGGGAAGAGCAGCCAGTGCTCTTAACTGCTGAGTCAGCTCTCCCGCCTGTTTTTAGTGGGCTTCCTTTCTATGCATCCCAGCCTGGCTTTGGAGGCTGAAGCAATACTGCAGCTTCAGACTTCTGAGCGGCCACCTCGGATGACAATGTAACAAGTTGCTCATGGTTATTACTGTGTGTGAAGAAGCAAACGCCACAGCATGTGGGGGGTCAGGGAACAGCTTTATGAAGTTGGCGCCTTTTCTCCTTCCATTTTATGTGGGTTCCAGGGACCAAGGCTTGTGCGGCAGCACCTTGATCTGTGGAACATGGACGCAAAAGCAGCTGTGAGCTGATGGGGGCCTGGCCTCACAGAGGTGAGGTCAAAGGGGAGAGATGACTCAGAGTCAGGCCAGGCCCCAGGGTCCTGGCTTTCTTCTGCATTTCTGCCTCTGCGGAGATAAGGATTTTTCCCCCTTAGGATAGAGGGCGGGGGAGGAACTTCCTGGGACCTGAGAGGTCAGGGAGCGTTAGCTGGAGGGAGAAGTGAGGGACTCTTTCTGCCTGGATGTGGGCAAAGGCGGTTTGAGGAAAGAAGGGTTTACTCTGGCTCACTGTTGAGGCGAGTCTGGGAGAGGACATGATGGCAGGAACGTGAGGTAAATGCTGCTTCTCAGTCGCCTTTTCCTTTCTATTCAGTCCAGGACCCCAACTCACAGGATGGTGCCACCCACGTTAGGGTGGCATGTTCACCTCAGTGAACCTAATCTAGAAACACCCTCATAAGCACACCCAGAGATTTGTCTCCAAGGCGAGATTTAGACTGTCAGGTTGTCTGCCTCAGTGGAGAAGGCTGAAGGGAAATCAAGACTTCATGCTTCTGTGTCCTAAGCCCTGACCTTGCTGGGAAGAGGTGAACAAACACCAAACCTCAGCCCCCAACATGGCTGACAACAGATCAAAGAAAAGATGCTACCCAAGTCCACCCATGGGGGTGGGGGGGGGTGGGGGTAGAGATGGGGGTGGGGTGGGGCAGGGGGTGGAGATGGGGGTGGGGGGTGGGTGATGGAGATGGGGTGGGGGTGGAGATGGGGGGGGGTGGGATGGGGTGGGGGTGGGTGCAGTGGGGTGGGGGTGGAGATGGGGGTGGGGGTGGGTGGGGGTGGGGGGGTGGGGGGTGGAGATGGGGTGGGGTGGGTGGCAGTGGGGTGGGGTGGAGATGGGGGGTGGGGGTGGGGCAGGGGTGGAGATGGGGGTGGGGTGGGGCGGGGGTGGAGATGGGGTGGGGGTGGCTTCAATCTAGACTAAGGTGGGAGCCATGGAGGGTTCCCCACAGAAGAGAAACTGGCAGGGTACTGGCTTGGTGCCTCCTGTGGTCTCTGGGGAACACAGTGGGAGTGGGAGCCTAAGGAAGAAGTGAATGGCTGGCTAGGTGGGAGATGCTGTGGTCAGAGTAGGAAGCTGACAGAACTCAGACACTAGTGGGTCAGATGTTGCTTTAATAACTCCCTGTGGCCTGTGAGTGCCCTGGGCTGGAGACTTTGGAACCCTAGAGGTGGATACCTATTTGCCGCATGCTACTGGTGATGGGCTAGAGGGCCAGGAGGATGTCAGGCTGTGTGCGGAGTCCTATACAGGCCATGCTGTATATGGTCACGCATGGCCAGTGGGACTGAGAAGGTTGAAGCTAGCCAAACCCAGGACATGAGAATGGTTATGTGTGTGTCTGGGGGTGGAGGTCCCAGCCATGTTCCTGCATGGACGTCAGAGGACAACTCTGGAGTGTCTGTCTGTCCTCACCCTTCACCACTCAGTTCTGTCTTGGCAGCAATTGCCTTCACCCACCTTGGTTAGCTTGGCACTAATGCCCTGGAGTGTGATGGTTCTGGGTGCCCACCAGATGGTCTAACGCTAGAGGCCAATGCTCAGTTCTTATCTAGAGTCCCATAGATAAAACGCAAAGAGGACAAATGAGTCCAAAGCAGAGAGAGAGGGAAGGAGGGAGGGAGAGAGAGAGAGAGATCCTGGGAAGCATATGAAAGTCAAGGTCACCAGAGCCTACCCAACAAAGATTCATGGGTAGGTTGCCATTTTGATTTTTTTGTTTTTTTGTTCCCCCTGAGACAGGGTTTCTCTGGCTATCCTTGGAATAATTCATTCTGTAGACGAGGCTGGCCTCAAACTCAGATCATCCTGCTTTTGCCTCCCAAGTGCTGGAATTAAAGGGGTGCACCATTACCGCCTGGCTTGTTTGGTGTTTTTAAAGGTTTATTTTGCGGGGCTGGAGAGATGGCTCAGTGGTTAAGAGCACTGACTGCTCTTCTAGAGGTCCTGAGTTCTATTTCCAGCAACCACATGGTGGCTCACAACCGTCTGTAATGGGATCAGAAGCCCTCTTCTGGTGTGTCTGAGAACAGCTACAGTATTCTTATATATAATAAATGAAAAATTCTTTAAAAAACAAGATTTATTTTGCTCTCTCTTTCTCTCTCTCTTGTTTCGTGTGTGTGTGTGTGTGTGTGTGTGTGTGTGTGTGTGTGTGTGTGTGTCCTTGAGCATAAGAACAACAATGCCAAGCAACCAGAGCTCCAGGGACTAAGCCACTACCCAAAGACTATACATGGACTGACCCTGGGCTCCAGCTGCATATGTAGCAGAGGATGGCCTTGTTGGGTCACCAGTGGAACGGGAAGCCCTTGGACACCCCCCCCCCCGTGTAGGGGGGAGGGAGATGGGATAGGGAGCTTATGTATGGGAAACCTGGAAAGGGAATAACATTTGAAATGTAAATTAAAAAAAAATCAAAAAAAAAAAAGCAAGCAAATAGAAGACTCCCAACCCCCCCAAACAAACAAAAACAAAACGTCAGAACTGGCTTGTAACCAGCCTAGGCTACTGAGACCTTGTCTCAAAAATGAAAAAGGAACAGGAGAGACAGGCTCAGTAGTTAAGAACACTCTTTCTTTCTTTCTTCTTTTAAAAATTTACTTATTTAATGTATATGAGTACACTGTAGCTGTCTTCAGACACACCAGAAGAGGGCATCAGCAGATCTCATTACAGATGGTTGTGAGCCACCATGTGGCTGCTAGGAATTGAACTCAGGACCTCTGGAGGAGCAGTCAGTGCTTCTCTTTTTTTTTTTTTTCGGAGCTGGGGACCGAACCCAGGGCCTTACGCTTGCCAGGCAAGCGCTCTACCACTGAGCTAAATCCCCAACCCTTGCAGTCAGTGCTTCTCAACCGCTGAGCCTTCTCTCCAGCCCCAACTTTTATTACTTCTTTTTTTTTTTTTTTTTTTTTTTTTTGGTTCTTTTTTTTTTTTTTTGGAGCTGGAGATCAACCCAGCGCTTCCTAGGCAAGCGCTCCACTGAGCTAAATCCCCAACCCCTCTTTTATTACTTCTAAAGAAATATATTTTTGGTGTCTTCTCAATGTTCCCCACTCTTCTCTGCTTACATGGACCAAGGTGTATAGAGATCAGAATACAACCTGTGGGAACCAGTTTTCTTTTCCCACCATGTGGGTCCCAGAGATTGACCTCAGGTGGTCAAAGTTGGCAGCAAGCCTCTTTACCTGTCTTAGCTATCTTGCCAGCCCCATTACTGTCTTTGAGACAGGGTCTCACTATGGAGTCCTGGCTGGCTTGGAACTATGTAACCCAGGCTAGCTTCAAACTCACAGAGATCCACCTGCCTCTGCCTTCTGAGTGATGGCTTTAGAGTCACCTTGTCAGGCCCAGAGTGCTTTCCCCCCCTTTTTAAATAATAATTTTTCTTGTTTTTATAATGTGTATGGATGTTTTGTCCGCATGGATGTCTGCAGGGTTTCTCTGTGTAGCCCTGGCTGTCCTGAACTTGCTTACTCTGTTGACAGGGCTGGCCTCAAACTCATGACATTCACCTGCCTGTGCCTCCTAAGTGCTGGGATTAAAGGTGCGTGCCACCACAGCTGGGCTGAGAATTTTGCTTTAATCAAAGACTTGTGTTGGGTGTGTGTGTGTGTGATGAGGCCGATGGGTATCAGAGGACAGGTTTACGTAATGCTGGAGTGGATCCCGGGTTTTCATGCAGGAAGATGAATGCTTTAAACACTGGATGGCACACCGGCCTTGCTGACCTGCACTGAGCAGTTTGTTGCTTCTGTGACAGTGCTGAAACCTGCTGGGATTCAAGGGAAGAAGGAACTGGAGACTTCCCTACAGTTTGGATGTGAGTTTTGGTGGAGTATGTGTCATCGGTGAAATGGACAGTCCCTCAGACTCTGGAATCTGGAAGGCTCAGGCACTGAGTGGGGCCAGCATAGAGGAGGAAAAGGCCACCATTGGGCAGCAGGGGTGGGGCAGGGAGGGCCTGTCACCAACTTCAGGCAAAGGGCAGCTTAGGACTAGTACCCTGACCTGTCATCCCACATGGCCCATGTCCCTGTGACACCTGGCTGTGCACATGGTGCTCAATCCAAAGTATGCTGGCCTGTGTTGGGTCACTCCACTTTTCCCTAAGCCCAATTCCAGCTTCTTGTCTCTCAGATGAGAAAGGACTTACGTCCTGGCACCGCAGAACGGCCATTCAGTTGTCCAGTCAGCAGCACAGCTGGACGTACGGCTGTTTATAGTCAAATTCAGACACAGGAGCTGCTTCCTGACACTGAAGCAGCGCTCCAGCCTGCCTGCCTTCCTTTCCTTTCTGGTTTTTCTAGCCAGGGTTTCTCTGTCTAACCCAGGCTGTCCTGGCACTCAGCTCTGTAGATCAGGCTGGCCTTAGACTCAGAGATCTGCCTGTGTCTGCCTCCTGGGCGCTGGGACTAAAGGCCTGCACCACGAGTTCCACCAGCTCTCTCCTGACAGCAGAGATCAAAGGTCACATAGAACCTGTTAATTTTGGACTTTTTTGCTGTTTATAATGAAGTATATTATTATAACCACTCTTTGGCCTACTTTACCTTCCCTGTAAAGGACTCACTTTTACATGCATGCACATATGTATGGACGTATGTATTTAACTCGTGTAGAGGAGAAACTTAAGCGAGTCAATTGTCCCCTCACCAACTGGGCAGCCCTGGGGACCAAACCCTGGTGTCAGTGTGCTGTCTCTTCACACCAGCTTGCCCCACTAAACTAGAATTAAAAAACCATTCACTTACTCATTTTACTTTATGGGAGTTACTCTCCATGTGTACCATGTGCATGCCTGGGGCCCAGGGCCAGAGGCTTCAGTTCTCATGAAACTCGAGTTAGAGGCAGTGGTGAGCTGTCATGTGAGCTCTACAAATGACCTGGGTCCTCTGTGGGAAACGCAAATGCTCTTAGCTACAGAGCCCTCTCTCCAATCCAAGACCCGTATTTTACATTCCGTTAGAGATTGTGTTCATAGTTCAAGAACACCCAGACCAACTCATATACATTAAATAAAAACAAATAAAGTTTTTTTGAATTGTGGTCTAGCAAGCTGGCATAAAGGCACAGAACAGCTGACAATAGATTCAACCTGACTCCTTCCTCTACTTGGACTCTGCAAATCAAACTCAATCTGTGAGGCTTGGCAGTAAGCACGTACCTGCTGGGACAAGTTCTCATCATAGTCCTGGCTGTTCACACACTTGCTGTGTGCAGTAAGTGACCCTTGAATGCAGAGATCTGCCCACCTCTGCAGGACTGAAAGTGTGCGTCACCAAGACTGGCTCTGGGGCTCACTTTTGGTTTATGGCTTTGCTATGTGTATCTTATATACTATGTGCACGCACTGTCCAGAGGCCAGAAGTGGGCACTGGATCCCCCAGGCCTGGAGTTACAGATGGTTGTGAGCCTGTGTGGGTGTTGGGAATTGAACCTGGATCCTCTGGAAGAGCACCCAGTGACTGCTGAGCCGCCACTCCAGTCCCTATTAACGCTTTATTTTTTCACCCAAGACAGTTTCTCTGTGTAGCCCAGGCTGTCCTGGAACTTACTGTGTAGACCAGATCGGCCTTGGACCCAGAGATCTGCCTGCTTCTGCCTCCTGAGTGCTGGGATTTAAGCTAGGACTCATTTTTAAACTGGTTTCTCAATCCAGAATACTACAGAACAAAAGAATTGGCAAATTGTTTCTCTAAACATTCACGATAATTATTCCAGAGCATTCAAATCAGCGCTAGCCAGGTGTGGTACAGGCCTGTAATCTCGCAGCATTTGGGATCATCATGAGATATCAGCCAGCTGCAGCTACATACAAGGACACCCTGGGCTGCATGCTGGCCTCAGAACAATTTAAAGCAGCCAGAACACGGAGGCCTGCTGGTCTACACAGTTCCAGGACAGCCAGGGCTACACAGAGAATCCCTATCTCAAAAAACTAAATAAATGAATAAATCCACCTGCCTCTGCTTCCTGAGACTAAAGGTGTGCTGGGATCAAAGACGTGCCTGTACTGAATTAGTTCCCCAGAACTAATTCTTCATTAACTTTTTTGAGACAGGGCCTATGTATGAATTCTATGAGTCCTGGAATTCACTACACAGGCCTTGAAATCAGAGACCTTTCAGTCTCTGCAGCCACTGGTGCTCTTGGATTTTTCCCTCCCAGAAAGTCTCCTGTGAGGTGTGTTGTACAGTGTGTCTCTGTGGTACTCCTTGGTCCCAGACTTCCAGGGCCTTTCCCTTCCGAGCTGTAAGACTCTGGGAAAAACCTCCCACTCTGGAGTGGAGCAGAACACTTCCCTTGGGGCACGGATGGGCAGAATGAGCAGTAATGGAGCCGGAAGGCAAAAGGGCTGCAGCCAGAACCAAGGCAAGTCTTCCTTTAAAAGAACACAACTTTTTGGATGGGAGAAATGGCTCAGTGGTTAAGAGCACCGACTGCTGTCGCTGTCACAAAGGACCACCGTTTGGTTCCCAGCACCCACACCAAGTCACGTGTGCTTCCAGTTCCAGATCCAATGCCCTCTCTCGATCTCTGCAGGCTCTAGAAACATACTTGGTGCACATATATACACGCAGGCAAAACTTCACACATAACATGTCCAACACACACACACACACACACACACACACACACACACACACACACACACACACACACACACTCTCAAATGTGAAGGCATGTGCATGGCGTTAAGAGGTCAATAGTGGGTGTGGGCTCTGGTTCACTTGACGCAGGGTCTCGTCACTGCCTGGCATGCTAGGTGGAGAGCCAGGGGTTCTTCCCTGTGTCTCCCTCTTAGCACAGGACTGCTGGACTACATCAGAGCCTGAGCTTGCGCTGGTGACTTTGTGCTAGAGGCACTTTCACCTGTGGTGGGACTTCCCCAAATGACGGACAGACAGCCTCCGTGTGTGTGTGTGTGTGTGTGTGTGTGTGTGTGTGTGTGTGTGTGTGTGTGTGTGTGTGTGTGTGTGTGTGTGTGTACACACGTACATTTGCACATGAAGGCCAGAGGTGGATGTTAGGCATAATTTTTTATTGCTTTCCATCCTATACTGAGGTGGAGGCTCTCACTTGGATCCACAGCTTACTGACTGTGGATGTGTGAGTGGTAGGGATGCAAATCCCAACCTGTACCCCTGGCAAGGCCAGTACTTTGCCATTAAGCTAGGCCCAGTTCCTAAAGGTCTTTCTTCTCTGAGGCCCCAGGCCCTAATACTGACAGCAAGGAGTCCAGAGAGGCCAGTGATGGTTTGTCATTGGTTTAATTTATTACTGTCTGACTCCAGTGACACTGACATACCCGCGGGGCCTGTGAGCCTCCCGGAGAGTCGGCCCTGTCCAGTAAGATACAGTACAAGGAGTGGACGGCACGCGCATGCATCCACACTGAGCTACAGTGACTGGGGCCTGGGGAGGTGGATGGTGCTCCCAGGAGGTCCCCTCTCTAGACAGTTAATGCTGGTAGAGACTCGAGGCCAGACCAGGGCCAACAGACAGGCCTATACTTCTCTGCCTAAAAATGTGGAAGGTTGCATGTGTACAGTTCTCCAAGTTCGAAACTACATCTGGTGCTACCCATCACTGCTAAGGGCTACTCCATCTTGGCCGGGACGAGCGCCTCAGGGTCAGAACTCAGGAATGTCTGGTTCAGTCTTCCTCGCTGCCACTTCCTGAGCGGTCCTGAAAGAACAGGGCATATATCGTTTGTGAGTAGGGTGCTGCCTAGGTGCTCTCCGATGCCACAGTGTTTTCAATGTTGTGGAAGGACCTTGGATCTTAAGGGATAAATTCTCTTAAGGCTGCAAAAAGAAAGCTGCATCAAAACTTGGACCCTGCTTTGTGCCATGATAGTTCGGTTACCACTGGGCCTGTTCTATGGGACAAACAGGCTTGGGGGTGAAGGACGGGCCACCATGGAACGCCACAAGAGGCAGCCAGCTCATTACAGCCATTCTTGAGAATGAACATGTTGTCTTCTGACTGCCACTTTGGTATCTGTCTAATAGAGCTCAGATTGGCCTCGCACTTGCTAGGCAACCAAGGGTGGTCATTACCTCCTGATCTTCTTGTTCTCCCTCCCGAGTCCTGGGACCAGAGGTGCTCAGGTGCTCACCACTATGCCCACAGCTGCTATTGTAGTACACTTTATTTTGAGGGCTGGAGAGACTGCTCAGTAGTTAAGAACTGGCTGTCCTTATAAAGGACATGAATTCCTTCCCAAAAACCCACACAGTGGCTCCCAACACCCTGGAACTCTAGTTCTAGGGGGTCCAATGCTCTTTTCTTGCCTCTATGATCACTAGGCACACATCCATACATGCAGGCAAAATATCTATATACAAAGACAACAGTTAAACCCCAAATAAATAAACAAGAAAGCCCTTAAAAGAAAAATTAAGAATCTCTATATAGCCCTGGCTGGCCTGGAACTTGCTATGTGTACCATGCCGGGTCTAAAACACAGACAGTTCCCTGCCTCTGCCTCTGACTGCTGTGAATGAAGGTGTTGGACTATGATGGTCATACTTGGCTTATTTTATTTTATTTTTACTTATGTAGTGTATGGACATATGTCTGTGTGCATGCAGTGCCAAGGAAGTCAGAGGCCCGGGATATCCTGGTGCCTGAGTTACAGGCAGTTGTGAACCACCCACGTGAGCGCTGGGAACTGAACTCTGATCTTCCACAAAAGCAGTAATGCTCTTAAGGACTGAGCCATCTCTCTAGCCCCTCCCCATTTTTGTAAAATTATTTTGATGTGTGTATTTTTTTTGCATGTATGTTGTGTGTCATGTGTGCCTGGTGTCCACAGAAGCCTTAAGAGGGTACTGGACCCCCGGGACAGGAATTATAGATGACTATGAGTCTCTACGTGTGTGCTGGGAATTGAACCTGGGTTCTGTGGATGAGCAGCCAGTGCTTTAACCCCGAGCCATTTCTGCAGCCCTCTTTATTTTTAATTCACTGGTCTTTTGTGTAAACTGCCCCATATAAGACAGAGCAGAAGCCTGTGGACCCAGCCTGTGTCCCATGGCAGAGTAGAGCAGAAGGCTTCTAGTATCCGGTGGCCCTGCCTTCCTCAGACACAGACACAGACCCATCCTGTCCTGTCCTGACTAGCTACTCTGCTGGCTGCACCAGGAACCCAGAGCCTAGGTTACAGAACGCCGAGCCTCAGTTTACCCATCTTTAGAGTGGCCTGGATCTGGGACTGGCTAGGGTGAGGATGGCTGCAGTGCTCTTACCTCCTCCTGCTCCTCATCACTGTCATCGTCACTCACGACAGGCTTGGCCCGGGACCCCCGGCTTGGCCGCCGCCTGCCCCCCTTCAGTCGGTCCTGGGCCTTCTCCTTTCGACCCAGCTTGATCTTTACCTTGACAGAGCGAGCTGTGGGGCGGTAAGGAAGCCAACTGTTAAGTAAGGCACTGGTGGAGGCATCTTGGTCAGTGGTGGCTCCTGCAGCAGCTCTGCCCTTCCCCCTTACTCACACTCAGACTCAGAGCCTTCCTCCTCGCCCTCCTCCTCCTCCTCGCTTTCCTCGCCTTCACTGTCATCCTCCTTCTCGATTTTCTGCCGCACGCTGGTGAAGACAGACTGCAGGACGATGGAGTCCTCGTAGATCTGCAAGGACACGGGGCCTGTGACCCTCCTGGAGCTGCTGCTCAGCTGGGCCACCCCACAACCTTCCCCAGATGAAAAAACGCCCTGAAGAGGGGAGGGGCTGGGAGGGCTGTGCTGGCCGGTTTCCCTCATTCGGTCTACTTTTCAAGGACCTGATGTCTACAAAGAGAAATGGTGCTAGAAACATGAAATCCTGTGGGCATGGTGTTTGCTTGACCCAACAAAGCAAAACCAATCTCCTGGAAGCCACCCCTCCCAGATGTGAGAGGAATATGCCAGAAGCAGGATGGGGACCACTGCCAGCTACTTAGTCACAGAAAGGACACCTAGTACAGGGTGCCTTTCAAGAGCGTTGAGAGAACTAGAGATAACACAACTGCAACGTGGGCTAGAGAGGAAGCTCAGCAGCACTAAGCTCCCGCAGAGGCTGCAGGCTGCATTCTCATCACCCACTCAGTGGTCCACAGCTCCCTGTAACACTCCACTGCAGCCCACCCCTCTCCTGCCTCTGTAGACGCCAGTCACACATGTAGTGCAGAGACCCTGCTGGGCAGCAATGTGTGGCCCCTAGACTACTCCTCTCGGCAATAGTGCAGCAGCCCAAACTGTGCAAGTTAAGCACACAAACCCCACTAGTTGCAGAGGAATGAGAGTCGTGTGGATGCTCACCAAGGAGCCCTCGAGGTTGAAGGTCTGAGCATTCTGGCACAGCAACATCACGTCCTTCTCCAGGTCATTGAGGCTGCGGTACTTGTGGTTTCGGATGCGTTCCTGTGGGGAGAGAAGGAGGGAGGGAGGCCTAACTCTGGGCACCATGGCCTCCTGCCCACCCATGTTGTCACTTTGACCTGGCCGTCCTCCCACAGCCCCAGATTCTCAGCACCCACGCACCTTGATCTTCTTGAAGTCCACAGGTTTCCGGATGAGCTCATAGTACTCAGGAAGTTCCTTGCGAGAGGGGAGCTGAATGAACACCTCACTGAGCTGACGTCCACTACTGCTGCAAGGTGACATAGTGTGTGTCACTCCCGGGCATTAGTCCATCACCCCAGAGACACACTGTACTACTACACAAGGGCAGAGGATGCGAATTTAAAGACCTGGTAGTTCCTCATCTTTCTGAGAAAGTGTTTTACTATGCAGAACAGACTGGGCTCAAACTCAAGAGAGCAGCCTGTCTCCATCCAACTGCCGGGATTGAAGGCAAGCACTCCACGTTTGCTCTGGGAGTTACTTGAGTATCTGAGGTCTTTTGACTGTTAGTACATCCCTGACAGATAACAAGGTCCACTGGTAGCATGTGTGTGAAGTCCAGTGACATCTCTAAGTCCAGCCGTGGAAGCAGTGCACACTGCCATCCTCAGGAGGGTGCGCATACCCAGGCCACTCTTCTTACCATCAACAGTTTTACTCTGTAGACCAGGCTGGCCTTGAGTTCACAGAGACCCACCTGTCTCTGCCTCCTGAGTGCTGGGATAAAAGGCTTCTGCCACCACAGCCATCCCATCCAACTTTCTTTCTTTTTTGTTCTGTTTCCTGTACTACGGAAACCACACTTGCTTGAACATGAAGAACATGACAGGTATCTTCCTGACGTCACAATGACCAGGGACGCCACGGAGCCAGGGTATTGGGAACAAACCCCAAGATGGAAGAGGATGAACACAGCTGTGTCCTAGGCTCTCCACAGGGACAGCTGCTACTTCCCACAAGGATGGAGTGTGTTTGGGGCTACCCTGGCAGCCGTCCTGGCCTGTTCCCACAGTCCTCACCTTAATGGTTCCTATGGTAAGCAATGTAAGCAGGCTTTGCACCTAAGGAGCGGGTAGAGCCACCACCAGCAGAGCAAGCGAACCAGGCTTCCTAGGCTCTATGAGTGGCTGGTGCAAGGGGCCAGGGTGTACCTGTCCCCTGGTCAGTCACCTGACCTACAATCGTCCAGCACCTCAAAGACCCCAAATGGCAGGACAAGCAGTGAATAGAGAAGAGGAAGCCATGCCCACTGGGGTCAAGAGGCTGGGCTCTGAGGGCAGGAGGGGTCCTTGCGGCACTGAGTCCTGACTCTCGTCCTTTCTCAGGTGGCCCAGGGTGGACTCTGACTGGCTGTGTAGTCGAGAATGACCTCGACCTTCACTCTCCCTCTTCTTTAAAGTCCTAAAGTCTGCCGGGTGCTGGGGGCACACATTTTTAGTTCCAGCACTTGGGAGGCAGAGACCGCTGGATCTCTGAGTCTGGGGATAGCCTAGTCTACAGAGTGAGTTCTACAACACCCAGGGCTATCCAGAGCCTGCTCCAAAATACCAAACCAACCACAAAAAACAAAGTATTTCCCTAAATTCAAAACAGGCTGAGGTCATGGTGTACACCCTTCATTTTAATGCTTGAGAGGCAGAGGCAGAGGCAGAGGCAGAGGCAGAGGCAGAGGCAGAGGCAGAGGCAGAGGCAGAGGAGAGGACTCCTGTGAGTTTTGAGGCTAGCATGGTCTACATAGGCAGTTTCAAGCCAGCCAGCCAGTGCAACATAGTGACACCTTATCTCAAAAATCCAACCAACCGAATATCATGTTCCAGTGGACTCCATACTATTAGTCTATGGTCAGCACAAATTGGTCTTGGTGGATTATAAAGAAAAAAAGGGGAAAAAGTTAGGAGGTAGAGGCAGACAATGAGTTAGTGTGAGAAGTAGGCAGTGAATATAATAAAAATCCAGAAAGGGCTGGGGATTTAGCTCAGTGGCAGAGCGCTTGCCTAGGAAGTGCAAGGCCCTGGGTTCGGTCCCCAGCTCTGAAAAAAAGAACCAAAAAAAAAAAAAAAAAAAAAAAAAAAATCCAGAAAAGTACATATACATTTTCAAGGGAAATTCTAAATGGCTGGACCTGATAGAACTCATCAGCAGAGTGTTTGCCTAAGACCCTGGGTTCCACCCCAGCACCACAAAAAAACAAAACAAAAAACCCCAAAAAAACCAAAACCAAAATCAAAACAAACAGACAAAAAACAAAACAAACCAAGCAAAATGACCTAGCAGACCATTCACCAGGCCCCATCCTGGTATTCTCAACACAGCTCATTTCTGGAAACGGTGACATGGGAGTTTTGCGGGCTTGTCATGGAGGCTCTGACTCTGAGGCCATGAGGGACAGGCCAGTCAAGTGCCTGCTACAGGCTGCTTCTGACCTTGTGCTCTTCTCCGTTTACGTAGGCCACAAGGCCCCGAGGTGGACGAGGGAGCCCCTTGGCCACAGATCTGACAGACAGAGGTTTTGTTCCTGCCTGGCACACCCTCGGAGCGGCTGCCACTGCACCCCAGCATCTGCTCACGTCTGTGCTAGCACTGTGCTGAGAAAGCTAACGTGCTTGAGTGGCATCAGCATCTCTCTGCTCTTCACTGTGGATGTGACAGGACTACATCCTGTCTTGAGTTTCCTCTCTACGAGGACAGAACGTCTCTGAACTGTGAGGAAAGGTAAACTCTTTCTTCCTCAGTTTCCTCTTGACAGGGCATTCTATCACAACGACAGAAATGAAACCAGTGGTGACAAAAGCTGCTGCAGCCATTATCCTGGAATTCCATGGGAGTGGCTATCCACCTAACCTTCCCATTATTAATACAGTTTCCCTCATGCTGTAGTAACCCCAAACTGTAAAATTATTTCGTTGCTACTTCAGCAATGCAATTTTGCTACTGTTATGAACTGCAATGTAAGTACCTGGTATGTGGTTCCCAAAGGGTCACGACCCACAGGTTGGGAACCAGTGATCTAGAGAAACCTGCCTGGCACACCCTCGGAGCGACTTAGTATGCTCTGCCCAGCACTTGGTGACATCTTTCATGGCTAAGTCCTGTTGTCAACCTGACATTTACTGCCATCTATCTGATCCTAGAACTCTGGCTGTACACAGGAGCAACGCTGACCAAGTTCTGGGTCTTCTAAAGATTTTTTTGTTTCTCTAAATACCCTTGTCTGGCCTGCAACTCACTATGTAGCCCAGGCTGGCCTCAAAATTTCAGAGTTCTTCCTGTCCACGAAGCCCATTTCTTCTAGAAAGTTCCAAAGCAGCGGCTGGAGGTCATGGCTGACAGTGCATGCTGGGCCATTCATGTCTGTGCTATCACACGGTGCTCAGCGCCACCTTGCCTCCTGAGATGAGTGGTGAAGGATGCTGATGGCAGTTGTATTTGGATAGAAAATTCTGGGTTGAACAAGTCAAGCTGCAGTCAGCTAAGGCGCTGAGATGGTAAGGAGCTCTGGCACAGCAGATGCCGTCAGTACTTTGGGGCTTTCACACTGTGATGCAATGCTACACCAGTTCCCTCCC
Organism: Rattus rattus; assembly: GCF_011064425.1. Classification (NCBI taxonomy): domain Eukaryota; kingdom Metazoa; phylum Chordata; class Mammalia; order Rodentia; family Muridae; genus Rattus; species Rattus rattus. The sequence goes on along the minus strand of NC_046161.1, from coordinate 17,970,809 downwards.
AGTCCTCAGGCTCATCTGCCAAGTGTCACCCAGTGAGAGGTGAACACACCACAGCCTGTCATACTTCAACAGCCTCCCAAGCCCTTTCAGATGTAACCTCCCTGAGCCGGCTGGCCCAGAGTGCTCCAAACTCCACTCACACATTTCTCGTGACGTTGGTGCTGAACCAGCCTTACATATATAAATCAATGCTTAGGCACAGAGCTACACCCAAAGGCCTATAATCCTGACATCCCTGTGTCCCAGAGTGGCTCTGGATAATGGGATTGGCTCAGATTGGTCTCTTCAAGCGCTCTGAGGCCTGCCCAGTCTAGCCTCCTTCCACTGATGTAGCTTCACAGGTGACATGTCCTGCTACTGCTAACAGGCACCAGGACTGTGTCTATTCAGTATTAAGAAGTCAGCAGTTGGGGTTGGGGATTTAGCTCAGTGGTAGAGCGCTTGCCTAGGAAGCCCAAGGCCCTGGGTTCGATCCCCAGCTCAAAAAAAAAAAAAAAAAAAAAAAAAAAGTCAGCAGTTGGGGCTGGAGAGATGGCTCAGTGATTAAGAGCACTGATTGCTCTTCCCGAGGTCTTGAGTTCAAATCCCAGCAACCACATGGTGGCTCACAACCATCTGTAATGATAAACAATGCCCTGCCCTCATCTGGTGTGTCTGAAGACAGCTACAGTGTACTCACATACATAGAATAAATCTTAAAAAAAAAAAAAAACAGGGGTTGGGGATTTGGCTCAGTGGTAGAGTGCTTGCCTAGCAACCGCAAGGCCCTGCAAGGCCCTGGGTTCGGTCCCCAGCTCCAAAAAAAAAAAGGGGTTGGGGATTTAGCTCAGTGGCAGAGCGCTTGCCTAGGAAGCGCAAGGCCCTGGGGTCGGTCCCCAGCTCCCAAAAAAAAAAAGAACCAAAAAAAAAAAAAAAAAAGCCAGCAGTCGAGGCCTGGTGTGGTAGCACACACCTTTAATTCTACTACTTCCAGGGCTTGGGAGGGTCTCAGGAATTTACGAGGCCAGCCTGGTCTACATCATAATGAAAGCCTGCCTCAAAAACAAACAGACAAACAAACCGCTAGATAGTGGTGATGAACACCTTTAACCCCACTGGTCTACTGAGAGAGTTTCAGGACAGCCAGGGATACGTAAAGAAACCGTATCAAGAAAAAACAAGAAGCCAGCAGCTGTGGACACTCAGGTTTAGGGGCCCGGTTTTCTGCAACACTGATGGTTGAGCATGTGTTCATTCAAGCTCTGCTCTGGATTGGGTATGATGTGGCTAGTTGTCAGGGCAATGGAGATACCATGAGGACGACACATATTAGGGAAGAAGCCCTTGGTCACAGGAAACTCTCCCAGGCACTCAGCTGGCAGCGGATGGATGGGCCAGCACCCTTTCCCAGTCATGGTCAGAACCTGGCTTTGCTCAGGGGCTGGAGGGGGCTTGTTTGACACGCTCATTTTAAACCCTTTCCTTCTCTTTACATTACGGTGTTTGGGCTGAACAGATCTTAAGTCATTTATAGGGCCTTACTGTCCTGTTGCAGGAGCATCGCATAGAGACATGTGTACTTGGAGAATGTCCCCACCACTCTTCACATCACCAAGTTAGAACTGGTCACCCTGACACGATGTTCTCCCCAGTTGTGAGCATTTCCACCCTGTCTGCCTGCTTGTGTCCCCATGCGCAGCAGCAGGCTTCAGAGTCACATACTCACTGCTGTTCACAACTTAGTCATGTGAACAAAGTCTGATGAGATAGGCACAAAGGAGCAAAGACAGACCCAGGTGGCTGAGGGGCCTGCATTGTCCTTGCAAACCAACTTATAACAAAGACAATCTACTGTAGAACTAACTCCCTGCAGACTCTGTGCCTACCCACGCCCTTTGTGGATGAGCTCTGACAAATGCTTCTGTGGATGAGAACAGAAGGGAATGGAACCTGAAACTCTCAGGGCCTGGATGGTGTGACCAAGCTATGAGAACCCGCTGTCAGCCGGGACACAGGAGTGAGGGTGGCGGCCATAGCTTCCTGGTTGGGTTTCACTGCTTTAGTAATAGCTAATGACCTGGGGGCAACAGTTAGGGACAGAGTCACTGCTGTTTCCTCATGCACTCTGCTAGAGCAGAGACTACCTCCACTCACTCCCTGTCGTGTTTCATCACAACAGAAAGGGATGCAATCTAGAGTCCAGGGTTCAATTACTGAGGCCCTGCCAGAGAAGTCCTTGAATTGGTTTACAAGCCCCCTTGGGAGTCAGCAGCCTGGATGGGGCCCCTAACTGTGTTGCCACCACATGGACAGGGCATTCCTCCACACCAGCTCAGCTGTTAGAAATAGTTACTGTCAAAGTCTGTTCCTTTCTTTCTTTTTTTTTTTTTTTTTTTAAAGGTTTTTTTTTTATTAAATTACCCTGTAGCTGCCTTCAGACACACCAGAAGAGGGCATCAGATCTCATTACAGATGGTTGTGAGCCACCATGTGGTTGCTGGGATTTGAACTCAGGACGTTGGGAAGAACAGTCAGTGCTCTTAACCACTGAGCCTCCAGCCTTTTTTTTTTTTTTTTTTTGAGGACAAGGTTTTCTATGTGGCCCTGGTTATCCTGAAACTTACTCTCTGTAAACCAGGCTGCTGAATTCAAGTGATCCATCTACTATCCCTTCCTTCTGAGTGCTGGGATTAAAGGCATGCACCACCAAATCACCAATTCTTTGATCACGTGACAGAATCTCATGTGCCCCAGACTATCCTGGAATTAACTTCTGATCCAACTGCATTTACTTCCTGGATGTATGTTGGGGCAATGGTTGTGCACTTCCAGTGCTGGGATGGAACCCAGGCCATGTGTACACTAGGCAAACATTCTGGCATCAATGCACAGACCAGTCCTGGAAACAAAGTTCTTATGGTCTTATGTTGGTCAACAATAGGATCTGAGCCTAAGGTTTAATAAGCCTGGGAGACCCTATGTGGAGTCCAGTGCTGCACCAGACACAATTTCCAACACCTCCATTTGGTGAAGAGATCCTGAATATGGCACTAGAGGAGCCAGGCTGAAATGGAACAGGTGACTACAGGTTCAACAGGTCCATAGTAATGGCAAGAAATCATCTGGGGTCTAGGGAGTAGATGCAAGTGGACAGCAAGCTAGCTGAGGCTAGAGGCAGATGGAGGATGCCCAAGGACTGTCTGCAGTACTGGGTAGTCTTGGCCCAGACTGAATTTGTCAGCAAACAATCCATTTGTAGCAACCTCAGTGTCAAAGGACACCTCAACCTTCATTCTGAGGCATCAGGGGGTGGTGGGTATTTTGGTATAGGAGAACAAATGGGATGGAGAGTTTGGGGTAATGATGTGGAGATCATGCCTCAGAAGGGTGGCTTACACAGCACATGCAGAGGGATGGAATGGGATGGGAGGTCTTCCCAGGGATACAGATGCTGCTGACTCTAGGAGACAGCCAGGAGGCAAAGGGTCTAGCACCCCAGACTCAGCACAGCTCCCCGTCATAGTCCTGCCTGCCTGTGAGCTATGGACTCATCATTGCTCTCATCCTCAGCTGCCTGCTTTCCTTGGTGTGTAAATGTCTGACCCAGGGCAAGAACCTGAAGATGAAATCTGTCTCATAACCAGAACAGGTGGAGCTTTAAGTAGATTCAAAGGTGAGCCTTAGGTGGAGAGACAAGGAACTAGGTCAGGGCGCCCCAACTGAGTTGCACAGTGAACTCTGCCTGTGGCCTGGCCTGCAGCTCGCTCCGCCTTCCTCTGGTCAAAGTCTGCTGCAGCTTCTGGGCCAGGTGCTAAGCAGATGGATTTGGCCACAGACTTGGAACCACCTAGCAGCATGCCCAGATGTCATTCAAAGGTTGACAGGGTGAAAAGCCCAGGGCAAATTTAATTTGCCCATCTGTCCTGAGGGTTGTCTCATGGCCCCTTTACTTGGGAGAGCAGATTTGATTGTAGGAGTACCTCAGGCACAGGGCCACAGCTTGTCTGCAGGCATCTTCTCCCTTCCCCCAGCAGTGCCTCTCTCTGCTAAAAAACATCTGCCTGCTGCCTCTATACACTGAGCACAGGCTAGAAGACACTGGGGTCTGCTGAGAAGCCACAGGCAGTGCTAAAATCTCTGGTTTATTCCTGGGCCTCAAACTTCTCCCTACTCAGCGGTCTGACCACTCAGCTTGTTTCCTCATTTGGAAACGGAGGCATAGGGTTAGAACATAATTCTAAAATTTACAACTTTCAACCTTCCAGAAGGTAGAGACAGATACGCTCCGCCTGGCAGTGTGGATGCTTGTCCACCACCTTGGAGTGTCAAGTACTGACACCATCCATGCCCTGTTGTCCTACAACGGCATGGCAAAGGGTACAACTTGAGTCATCATGACTTCAGTACAATGGGAACAAGGGCTCTGGAAGGTCTGCAACCTGGGGACAGTTGAGGGGTCCAAAGACCTTGTTTGCCTGGGCCAGTTGGCCATGATGGCGCCCTCTAGTTCTCTGAAATCTGTTCCTATGCATTTGAAAGGTTCTCTTGGTGCCCTTGTTTTAGGACAAGGTATATACCCCAACTCCTGAGTCCATTCTGAATGTTTGTTTGTTTGTTTGTTTTAAAGATTTATTTATTTATATGAGTGCTCTACCTGCATGTGTGCCTGCATGACAGAAGGAGACATCAGATCTCATTACAGATGGTTGTGAGCCACCATGTGGTTGCTGGGATTTGAACTCAGGACCTCTGGATGAGCAGTCAGTGCTCTTAAATGCTGAGCCGTCTCTCCATGTTTTGATTTCAAAGTAAAACCTTCTATCCCACCTCACTTGCACAATATGGCCTTTGGCTGGGGATGGTGCTCAGGGCTACGTGTGCATGGCACAGCTTTACTCTTGGGCTAGCAGCTCTCTAACATGGACAGAAGACTGCGACTGCAGAGAGAGCAGCTCCGCTTCAAATAGGTGGGTAGCCAGAACCCTTATAGATCTCAGTGAGTTCAAGGCCAGTCTGGTCTACAGAGTGAGCTCCAGGGCAGCTAGGGCTATGCAGAGAAACCCTGTGGGGTAGGGTTGCGGGTGGGGAGGAGAGAAGCAGTTCCAGGTTTAACTAGGCTTGCTGCATATCTGAGTAGATGGCTTTCGGAAGCAATCTGAAAAGATCCCAATCTGTAACCCCAATGGTTAGAAGGCCGAGGCAGTTGGACTGCCTTAAAGTTGAGACCAATTTAGGCTATAAATAAAGCAAGTGCTTGCCTCAAAAACAATAAAGGGGATTGGGGGAGGGGCTGGAGAGATGGCTCAGAGGTTAAGAGCACTGTCTGCTCTTCCAGAGGTCCTGAGTTCAATTCCTAGCATTCACATGATGACTCACAACCATCTGTAATGGGGGATCTGATGCCCTCTTCTGGCCTGCAGGACTATATACAGGCAGAAGACTATATACATAATAAATAAATCTTAAAAAAAAAAAAAAGGAAAACAACAAAAGGTCCAAATGTTTTTCTTGAATATTTCATTTGATGGTGCAGAGTGACCCAGGTTCAAAATTCCCAGCACCTACATGGTGGCTCACAATCACCTATAACTCCAGTTCTAGATGATCTTATACATTCTTCTGGTCTCCGCCAGGCACACACATGGTGCACAGACATACATGCAGGCAAACATTCATGTACATTAAAAAAACAAATAAAAAACCAAAAGTTTGATGCTCACCAAGGTTATACAGCCAGCTCCTGTCTAAAATAAGAAGCAAAACTGAAGTTTGATGCTACAGTGTTATTTTCCCCATGTTCTCTCTAGCTACCTTACAACAAGGTAAGCCTCACTGGACCTGGCTTGTGAATACTGCCTGCCATGTCAGAAGCCAGTGCTGGCTCAGAACCTTCTGGATGACGCATATGGCCTCTGTCCTCAGGTGCTGCAATGTGATCTATGAGCCCTTGAAATGCCACTCTGGGTAGGAGGTAGGGCTGTGATTTAAGCTGGTGCGTCTGGGTCAGGCTGACCAGCAGAGGCGGTGGATACAGAGGTCAGTCATGGGAGTGGCCAGCTGTGAGTACATAAGAGAGTCCCAAGCAAACCCCTGGTGCCCAGGCATCCTTGACTGTATCACCAACATTTGCATGGGAACACCAGGAAGGGGGAGAAGTGAGAAGATCCTCCTTGAGCAATTGCAAGCAGGACTTCCTGGAAGCTGCTGCTACTGAGGACAAGGTACCATTGCTCCGTGACCTTCCGTTTATTATCAGAATTATGGATGTTCTGTTAGCTATGTCCCTTGGCCATTTTCATCACCACCTCTCTACCACAATGAAGCCAGACTTTTACTTAAGTTTGCTTCGCTTGCCTTCCAAGTAGCAAATTTAGTTGTGTCAAAAGTATGTACAAAATGAGTCACTGTTGTACCTAAACATCATTTTTAAAATTTTTAACAAAGTAAGGTAGGTATCTGACCAGAAAAATGAGGCAAGGCTGTCTTTCCTCAGGTGACATGTGACTGTGGCTATCAGAAACCCATGCTAGAGTGACAGGACCTGATTCCAACAAAACCAAAGCTCATCACCCCCTCAGAGACTTCCTGTGATGATCCTTCGCTCTGTAGAGTATGGCTTCCTTGATACTGTCCATTTTAGTTCATTTTAGTTAAGGTCACACAGAAACCAAGTATCAAGCCCCAAGACATCTGGTCCCCCAGGGTTCAATATGAGCACAGTCACTGTCCCACTAGGTGCACAGCATCAGCTCTCACTTTTACTACATAGGAGTCTGGGCCCTGCAATAGAGCCATCTTGAGAAACCAACTTGGAGAGAGAGTGTTCACCTTTCTAACTGCACTGTGATCACGTCCTCTGTGATCTGCAGACTGTTCTGTTCATGCTGGGTGAGTCATCTGTTACATCCTGGACAATGACATGAGGTGAAGGACGCATTTTCAGTAGGGTACAGAATGCACAAATGACAAAACGGCTCCTCTGAAAGTAACCGGGGCCGTGGCATTTGGTTCTTCATGGTGAAAGCAACAAATCTTTCACAGGTACTGCTCCAGATACACCACATCCAGTGAGTGCACACACTGTCGATGACCTGCTCACATCCAGGAAGAAAGGTTCAGCACTCAGGCCCCACAGGAGGGCACTGCAGCTCACTGCCTAGCACAGTGGATGGGTCCGGAACGTCACCCACGCTGAAGTACAGTGCTCTGTAGGTAAAGGCCTGCTAGACATCAGCAGTAGCTGTGCCCAGAACTCTCACACAGAGGATATTACAGCGGCCAGGACTTCACTCCCCGTCCAAGCCTTCCTGTCCAGAAGAAGGAAACCCTGCTGCCGTGGACATGGGCTGGGCTCTTGGGTTGAGCTCGGCTCAGGGTGAAGCACAGTTGCTGCACAACCTTGCCATCAACTGCCAAAATTTTGGATATCTTGAATGTCTTTCAATTCTTTAATTAAAAAGTTAATGTAATGGCTCAGTATGTTGTTTTTTTTTTTTTTTTTTTTTGTTCTTTTTTTTTCGAGCTGGGGATCGAACCCAGGGCCTTGCGCTTCCTAGGCAAGCGCTCTACCACTGAGCTAAATCCCCAACCCCTCAGTATGTTTTTAAACACTTATTGTGTGGGAGCTTACAGCACAAGTACACACATGGAAGTCAGAAGACAACTTGTCAACCCTTGTCTACCATGTGGATCCCAGGTAGCAAGTTCAGGCCACTGGGCTTGGTGGCAAGTGCCTTTACCCATCAAGGTATTGTTTTGTTGTTTTCTGAGACAGGTTTTCACTATGTAGTTCAGACTGGCCTCAAACTTGTGATCATCCTGCCTCAGCCTTACCCCCAACTCCAAGACTGGGCACCAGCACACGGAAGTCACTCTGGCTTCGGTGTGCACTTCCTGAGATTGTGCTGTGTGCAGGAATCCTGACACTCCTTCCCATGGTGGCTGGGTCACAAGGAACCCCCTCAGGAGGTATGTCTGCATGCCTCTTACCCATGTTTATATCAACTCATCTTTTCACAGGACGGCAAGAATCTGCATTATCGAAAAGGCTCATCATGTGGGGACCTGATTTTCTGAACTCTAGCTTCCCAGCCATTAATGATAGATGGATTCTGGATCCCATTGAAGGGACAATGGAAGATGGAAGGGTCTTTGCTGGTGGTTTCTTTTAAACTACTGTTTTACCCTTAAGAGTTTTACAACTGTCATCTATTTTTAAAGGAAAAGATGCTCATGATATGTAAGAGGGGTCAGGGGTTGTCTTCTCAAGTGGCTATCCCAAACCTCAGGAGGGCTCACTTCAAAAGCCATCTCGTTTTCCCTCTGACCTTCAAGTTTCCCTCACTTTAGTTTGTTTCTCTAAAGAACACTGTAGGAAAGGGCAAACACGTGAAAGAACACAGCCATACTCACAAAGACGTAATGGAACAAATAAGCCAGAGGCCAGTTATTTCCAATGGATTTTTACAACTCTACCTCTAAAACAAGTATTGAAAGAAAGAAGTCACTCTCCCAACAGAGTAGTCCCCCACCTACTTTCTGTGTGGAATCTGCCTGAGGTGAAAGCAGCAAATTGGAGTTGACACTTGTTTTTAAACCACTCTTGCTACATTTTCAGCTGAGGATCTGTGCCAGAACGGACTTGAGGCAGGGAACAAGTGGGTCCTGGGGGTCAACTGCAGGCCACCAGTCTTGGTGGCAGGCAACAGAGCTATTTACTTTCCAATTTGCACTCACTGGTTTAGGTACCATAACCACCCTAAAACTGTTTCACTTGCTGACTCTTCCCAGATGTATGTGCCAAGACTCACAACTTGCTATAACTCTTTTCTCTGGATGACAAAACCCTTTCATAATTTGCTTACTGAGTCACAGAAAATTGTCACCATAAAAACTCCATTAAGGGGCAAGCCTCAGCCAATGTGTGCTGGAAAGGTAAACTAAGACAGCAAGCACTGGAAAGGTGAGCAAATCACAGGTTTCGTGCTTCCCACCTTAGGCTAGTCAAGGCCTGTGTGGGAACCACTCAGCATCACTCACAGTGTGATGCCAGCTTTGATGCCTCATGTGTGGCCACTCCAGGAGTAAGTAGAACATGGTGAGATCCACAAACCCTCAACTTCTAAATGACCCTTGACACAGGGAGAGAAAGAACTACAGAAGTGCAGCAGCAAGAACAAAGGCAGCAGTCATTGTCTACACAGCCACAACTAAGCACCCATCACCATACCAACAGTTGCATCTGCTGCTACTGCTGCTGCAGGGCACGCTCCTTCAGACCAGTCCCTCCTCAGACAGAGCACCTGTCACATGCTACCTTTGCTGATACCTACACAGTGCCTCTTTATTCTGCCACCTGCTCTTTGCCTGTCACGGTGGAAGATACTGTGGGCACCCCTGCTTCAGACCATAAGCCACCCTAGGACAGGCAGGAAAACACAGACCTTCAGTGTGGCTGAGTACCAGGTCTTGCTCTCTGCTTCTCAATCACCCCCAGGAACCCTTCCGCCACTGCCTCAGCTTACCTGTCTTTGTACTTGATCACAGCATCCACGATCTTCTTCATCTTCTTGGTGAGGTTAGGTGGGTTTGGGGACAGCTTCTCGGCAGGTGGCCGCCCACGTTTCTTCTGCTTTTTGCTCTCCTCGTCCTTGTCACGGCTGCGGGTGCTGGTGGTCGGGGTGGAGGAGCCGGCCTCGCTGTCTCGCTTACGCTTACGTGAAGATTTCTTCTGCCGGACCTCCTCTTCGATCTCCTCCAGCGTGCCCTCCTCGATAGCCTTCAGGGTCAATAGTGGTAAAATAGGACAGCCAGCACCCAGGTCGACAAAGAGAGGCCGCGATACACACTCTTGGGGCCCGGCTAGGGAGGGAGGAAGCCCCACACTGACATCCTTCCAGCATGGCTGGCTCAGGACACAATATCTACTGGGAATCCTGACTTCTTTCCTGAAGGTAGGAAAGGCTGGTGCTCCTTTACTTTGATGCTCCACCCAGCGCCCATTCAGAAGACTGACCACACAGGATCATAAATGGGCCAGGTAAAAGCCCAGCCACATCAATACAGACACCCAGAAGACCTTGCTCCAGGCTCTGTCACCATCTAAAATTCATTTATATTCATGGACTGATTGACTGATTGTGTGTGTGTGTGTGTGTGTGTGTGTGTGTGTGTGTGTGTGTGTACATGTGTACACATGTAGTCGTAGGAGTGGAGGTCCTATGGAAACTGATTCTATCGTGTAGCCCCTAGAGACTGAATTCAGGTCAGACATGGTGGTAACAGCCTTCAACTGCTGAGCTACCCCACTAGTGCCCCAGCTAGTTTTTGAAATTGTGATGAGCTGTTTTAGATGTTGATTAGGATGGAGTTACAAGTGCCCACAGAGCCTAGCAGCCATCACTCTCAGCACCCTTACTCAGGCCAGTATGTGAGCCTCAGTGCAGCTTACACAGCTCAAGCTCACGGTGTTAAATGTTATCTCCTGTCACTTCTACTAATATTATTGCTGCTTATTTATTTGTTTTGATTCAGGGTTTCATGTAGCTCAGGCAGGTCTTGAACACCTGATCTGCCTGCCTCAATGTTCCCACTTCTGGGTAAGGCATGCAGCATCACGTCCATTCTTGTCCTTCTCTACAATGTCATTGTCTTCCTTTTCTCACTCTTTGTGGTGCTGAGGATGGGATTCAGGTGACAGGTAGCAGCTTGGCAGTGTCCTGATGCACAGCCCGTCTGCTGTGGATTGTTCAGTCCCATAGCTAGCTGCACTAATTTAATTCCAACCAGTCCTTGAACACTTTAAAGTGTTTGTGTGTGTAAGATTTATTTATGGGGTCTGGGGAGAAGGCTCAGTAGTTAAGAGCTGGCTCCTCTTCAATTTCTAGCATCCACATGGCAGCTCCCAGTGGTCTATAATCTCAATTCCAGAGGACCTGACACCCTTACACAGACATACAGAGGAAAACACCAATGCACATTAAAAGAAAGAAGACATTAAAAAAAGAAAGAAAAAAAAAAAGATTTATACTACTCTTTTGTGTGTGTGTGAGAGAGAGAGAGATCCTATAGAGACCAAAACAGGGAGTCATTAGACTGCCTGGAGCTGGAGTTAATGGTAGTTATGATATGGGTGCAGGGAGCTGTAGTGGGTAACTCTGAAAGAATCAAAGCCCTTATCACTGAGCCACCTCTCCAGCCTTGTCCTGCTGCAGTGCTGTGAGTAAGACCCAACTCCTTACACAGGCTTGCCAAGGCCCTGGCCCCAGTTACAAGCTCCACACCCTTCCATTGCTGCTAGAGCTGGGGAGACTGTCAGCCGACTCTCCTGAAATCAGCTTCCTCATGGTGAAAGTACTGAGGTGAAGGACACATTAAACAACAATAGTTAACTTAAAAGAATCCTCTAAGAGAACTTGGGATCAGGGGAGGAGCCTAGATACAAAACACCTAGCAGTTCAATGTTTCACACCTAAGGCTCTCAAGACAGTCACACAACACGTATGGTCTGGCCAAATCTCACCAGAAAGTGACAACTGAGCTTCAAGCTGAAGCAGGATAGAGAGGGGCAGCATCTGGATCAAGAAAGCAGCATTCGGGACATGTAGTAGTAGAAGAGACACAACTGTGGGCTCCTCTGCACACACAGGAATAAGCAACTGTTCCCCAAATTCATATTTACCAAGAACTGCAAAAAGTGCGTGCCTTATATAGACATGAGGTCCGTGTCATCAGTTGCTGATTTTGTTTTGGCAGGAGCAGTACTGACTGAATTCTGGACCTCAAACATGCTGTCCTAACACAGAGCAGCAGCTCCAGCTCTTGTTTTATAATTTAATTACATGTGGGAATCAGATCTCCTGGAGCTGGAGATGGAGGTGGTTGAGGGCCGCCTGATGTGAGTGTTGGTAACTGAACTTGGGTCCCTCTGTAAGAGCAGGACATCCTCTTAACCACTAAGTCATTTCTCATGCCCTCCAGCCTCTTATAAGATTGTGTGTGTGTGTGTGTGTGTGTGTGTGTGTGTCTGTCTGTCTGTCTGTCTTGGGGAGGGTAGCTATTAGTAAGAGCTGTTGGAGCCACAGAAACTAAAAGAGCCAAGGATATTGTCCAGGGTCTCTGAGGGAACAGGACCCTGCTGGCAAATTGCCTTCAGTATCCTGGTTCTCCGCAAATGTTTCATAATTACGTTGAGTGGCCCAATCATGGTACTTTATCTAAGCAGTCTGAGAAAGAGAAGACAGGCCTGGGTAGTGGTCAGGTGAGCTAGAATATCTGGGCACCCAGAATGACCAGCCTGAAGAGTGTCACTAATCACATGTCCACTAGCACGATGGGAGAGGACCAGCTTTAGAGGTTTCATTAATGTAAACTAAATGTTTTAAAAAGCAAGGTCTCCAGTAATCCAGGGCAGCCTTGAATTTTAGATCTCGTACCTCTTCCTCACAAGTGCTAGGGTAATAGGCATGTGCTACTATACCATACCTGACTTTATAACCGTAAATTTATTACAATTTAAGATGTGCTCCCTGTGAAAAACGTTCTCTTCAGCAAATGCTGCCAGGACAGCTGGATGTGCACATATAGCATTCATTTTAGACCCCATTCTCATACTATAGAAAACGTAAAACAAATCACAGAACTTAATGTATGAAATAAAATATGAGGACTGGGAGATATCTCAGCAGGAAAGCCACTGCTGTGCAAGCTGAGGACCTGAATTTAGCTCTCTAGTACTCACATAAACGCCAGGAATGGTGGCCTGCATCCTTAGCCCTGGCATGGGTATAAAGAGATGTCCTGAGCTGGAGAGATGGCTCAGTGGTTAAGAACACTGACTGCTCTTCCAGAGGTCCTGAGTTTTATTCCCAGCACCCACATGGTGGCTCACAACCATCTGAAATGAGATCTGATGCCCTCTTCTGGTGTGTCTGAAGACAGCAACAATGTATAAATAAATAAATAAGAAAGAAAGAGAGAGAGAGAAAGAAAGAAAGAAAGAGAGAGATGTCCTTGAGTTTAATGTCCAACCAGTTTAGCCAATAGTTAACACCAAAAGGGCCAGAGAGAAGGCTCAGTGGTTGAAAGCACACGCTGCTCTTCCAGAGGGCCTGGGTTCTATTTCCCACACGACCATCTCTAACTCTAGTTTCAGGAGGTCTGAAGCCCTCTTCTGGCCTCTGCAGGCACAGATATACAGGCAGGCAAAGCCCCCACATACCTAAAGTAAGTCTCTAGGGAAAAAAATACCACGAGACACTTGTGAAGTAATATTTTTTTAAAGATGTATTTTTTTTAAATAAGATATTTTTTTAAAATTATTTATTTATGTAGATGAGTACACTGCAGCTGTCTTCAGACACACCAGAAGAGGGCATCAGATCCCATTACAGATGGTTGTGAGCCACCATGTGGTTGCTAGGAATTGAACCCAGGTCCTTTGCAACAAGTCTTGTTGGTTAACATTCAGCCAATTCTCTAGCCCCGAAGTGTTCTACTTTTAAAAGAAGTAAAACTACAAAACAAAAGGCAAAGCCAGGCCACTGGGGCACATCTGTAGTCCCAACACTGGGAGAGGGAGGCAGGAAGATCACCATGAGTTTGAAGACAGCCTTGGGAACATAACTATCAGGCCAGCTAGGGCTGAAACAGCAGACTACCCCATAAAGTATAAAGGAAATCAAGACAGAAAATAGGGATAAATCTTTGTACCTAGAATTTGGCAAGATTTTTGTTTTTGTTTTTTTTTTTCCTGAAGCTGGGGACTGAACAGGGCCTTGCACTTGCTAGGGCAAGCGCTCTACCACTGAGCTAAATCCCCAACCCCGAATTTGGCAAGTTTTAAATATGCACCAAAGCATAAATAAGATAAATAGCACCAGGATGGCTCATAAGAGCTCACCACCAAGCCCCAGATGGCATGATGGAAGAGAACAGTCTCCTGCAAATCCTCTGACTTCCACATGGCATGGTATGTGTGCTGGCACTCATATCCAAATACGTACATACAAACCGGTCATAAATAACTTTAAGGGGAGGGGCAGGAGAGTGACTCAGGGGTTAATAGCTCAGACTACTTCTGCAGCGAATCTATTTCAATTCTTAGCATCCATGTCAGGTGGCTCAGAACCTCTACCCCTGCCCTGCAACTCCATCTTCAGGGGTCAGATGCCCTCTTCTAAACTTACTGGCTGTGAGCATGGACAAACGCACACAAATAAAAAACAAAATAAATATAAACAATATATAAATAATATAATAAAGAAAAAGGAAGAGGAGATTAAAAGGGAAACAGAGGGCTAAAGAGATGGCTCAGTGGTTAAGAGCACTGACTGCTCTCCCAGAGGTCCTGATTTCAAATCCCAGCAACCACAGGGTGGCTCACAACCATCTGTAATGAGATTTGATGCCCTCTTCTGGTGTGTCTGAAGACAGCGACAGTGTACTCATATACATTAAATAACTCTTTAAAAAAAAAAAAAAAAAAGGAAAGCAGAGAAGGGGGATCAACCTCTAAGTGTATTTATGATAAGCAACTTTAAAGATATATTGGGGCTGGCAAATTGGCTAAGCAAAGGTAGCTTGTCGCGAATCTGATGACCTGAGTTTGGTCTTCATGATGTACATAGTAAAAGGTCAGACGTGCCTCTTATCAAGTTGTTCTTTGACCTCCACATATGCCATGGCTTGGATGCACCGCTCCACAGCCCCCACATATGCACATTTCAAATAAATAGAAACATAATTTAAAATTTTTAAAAAGAGAAAGTAAGCACTACTGTGTGTTTATAGTTCCAGCTACTCATGAGACTGAGGAGTAGCTGAGCCCAGGAGCTGGAAACTAAAATGGGCAATGCAGTAAGACTATCTTCTCAAAGGAACACAAACAAACTTTTCCAGAAGATACAGGAATGGGTAAGAAACACAAAAAACACACAGCCAAGGCAAGCTGTGACAGACATTAGTGAGGACCGGCACCCATGTGGCTGGCCATTTGTTCTACTGATACCACTCCCAGGTACCCATAAGGCAAGCACCCACGGTCACTGTACATCACCCAAGACAGTCCCTCAAAGGAGGCAGCCCAAACACCCACCACCTGGTGAACAGAAAGATAACGAAGTGCTCTCCAGAACGCTGCATTAAGGTGCTATGCTCACAACGGTTACGTGAGTGGAAGGGTAGCGTGTTGCTCGTGTGTAATGAGAGGACTTGGACGGGTGGGTAGAACACAGCACGAGAAGAAGGCTGGAGAGATAGCGCAGTGGTTAAGAGCACTGACTGCTCTTTCAAAGGTACTGAGTTCAATTCCTAGCAACCACATGGTGGCTCACAACCACCTGTAATGGAATCTGATGCCTTCTTCTGGTGCTGACAGTGTGCTCACATATATGTAATAAATAAATCTTTAAAAAAATTTGAAAAAAAAAAAAAAGGACAGCCTGGGCTACACAAAACATGAAAGTATGCCAATTGGTCAACTAAAAACATCTAAGTAGTGCTCACTGTTGGCACACACACCAAAACTGGAATAAAGAGGCTTAGTATGGCCCCGGCCAAGGATGACACACAAATCTGCGAATATTCCATATTTAAAAACAAAACTTGCTAAGGGCACTAGTGGCCACCAGTGTAATACAACAGAGGAGTGACAGAAGCAAGCAGGAAGAGTGGGGCTTTGGGGGATGATGCGGCTGCTCTAACCTGACAGGAAGGCTGCCTGACTCTAGCAATGGACCTTCAAAGGGATCTATGAGTGACATGGACATCCCACCTCAGAAACCTGTACACAAAACTCAGCAATGTGACGACTTGAATAAAGCCTCCTAGTGCTTTGTAAATGCAAATCAGGGGACAAGTCCTTTAGGCGTGCCTTACCACACAAAGGACTATCTTCCTGGAGTTCCTGTCCTAGGTTCTGGAGAATTCTGAGGAGTGCCCCTTCCAAGCCCCTTTCTTTGACTTCATAGCAGGTTCTTTTCTTTGACAAGGTCTTGTCATGTAACCCAGGTTGGCCTTGAACTCTTGCCTCAACCTCAGAATTAGAGACTTCACTATCACACTGGCTTCTCTGGTGTGCTCTAGATGAGGCTCTTCTGAGCTCCCAG
Organism: Rattus rattus; assembly: GCF_011064425.1. Lineage (NCBI taxonomy): Eukaryota > Metazoa > Chordata > Mammalia > Rodentia > Muridae > Rattus > Rattus rattus. Next base: position 17,954,724 of record NC_046161.1, on the reverse strand, counting down.
GACTACCTGGCCACACAGCAGGACCACACAGATCACCCTTGGATTGCCACCTGCCTTCTTATAATAGCTACTTCTGGGCTGTGCTCACAACATGACCTTAGGGCTAGATTAGGGATCACTAACGCCAATGCAGGCCCTGATGTCAGACCTCAGGTATTCTTCAGCTGTGACCTCACTCACCATCTGCAATGCTGGCTGGACAGCTGCTATGTGCTCTCCCCTCTGTGTGCCTAGGGGCAGGCAGCTTAGCTGTAAGCAGGGACCTGAAACCTCAGTCCTCTCCAAAGCCAGGCTGGGAGCCTAGCTCCTTGCTACCCCCAGGGGAATTTGCTGATCATTTTTATAAGGCTCTCTCATCAGTTAACCTCGTAAAAAGGTAAGCACCTACTAAGAGAGCTCACAAGAGCTGGTAGCATACTAATTGCTGGCTCCTTCTAGTGACAGCTATAGAGATAGAAACTAATCATCCTATGTCCTGTTGAAAGCCATTCAGTGGTGGATACAGCCTACAGTCAACAATGTGGGAGGGTATCAGTTTGGATGACCCAACAAGGCCAGCCTCTACTCCCAACCATGCCTGGCACAGTCTGCGGCGCACAGCCCTCTCAGGCATGTACCTTGAGCCACTGCTTCTCTGTCAGTGAGTCGCTGTAGTCTACCTCCTTGCGGTGGCGAGAACCACGGCCGAACATCTTTTCCTCTTCCTCTTCACATGTCAGCCGCTCTACCTCTGCATCATCCTTGATGATCCAGGATGGAAGCTCATCCTCTTCCATCAGGCGTGGCTTCCGCTTGGGGTTGCGGGCTTCTTCACGCCGGCGGTCCAAGTCCATGCGCTATGATGTGGGTGGTGGGCAGAGGGTAGAATGCAGTTAGCACAGTAAACAAGAGCCCTCAGAATGGGCCTCGCAGGGACGCTAGGTGATGAAGAGTTACACAGCAGTGCTTCACTCTGGGGACCGTGGAACACAAGAATGTCCACAGGGCAGCCTTAGTGGAAAATACCAGGCCTTCTGAGCTCAGATGGAACTGAAAAAGCTCCATCTAAATTTCACACTAGCACCTAGCAGCATGGGGGAATATCTGTAGCCCAGGCCCTAGATAGCCCCTCAACTCCTCTATAAAGAGAGAGAGCCTTTGGGCAAGCAGCCCAGATTCTACAGAAATGGCAGTGTGGTATCCCTCGCTATCCCTACAACATGAGGGTCAGCTGGAGGCTTTAGGAAGCTGTTTGAAGAGGAACATCAGCTCCAGTAGCCACAGAAATGCCATTATCATCACTGTCTGTGTGGTCCCAGTCCCGGTGCTCACCATGAAGAGGTCAAACTCTTCTTCGTGCCGGGCAATCATCTGGTTGACGGTCTCATCATCAGGCACCTCATCTTCCTCCTACAAGATTGCAAAGCTTTAGTCTGACTGTGGTGGGGCTGGGTTGGGTGGTGGCCAGGCTCGAAGGCGAGCGGCGGAATCCGTCCAAAGATGAGCTGATGAGCTGGAGGTCCCAGGCTGGCTGCGGTGGAGGAGCCCACGCGTCAGCAAGAGGCACACACATTCGCACAAGCACACGCACGTTTCGTGGGGTCAGGCCCTTGCTGGCCAGTCTCAGCAAGAAGCTGAGTTGAGTGGGCGTGGAGACTGAACTACCCCTCTCACCTTTAGAGGTGGCTCCTCCAAGTCGGGGTTGACGCCCGCTGGCGGAGGGGCAGTGTGGGCGAAGCTGGCACTGCCGCTGCCCGTGCTGCAGTGTCTGCTCTGTGGATAAATACAGGACTTCAGTCTCCAGGGCTGTCAATGCGGCCGTCTGTCACCAGCAGTTTAGAAAAAAACCCACTTCAAAGGGAAAGCAAGTCGCATCCTCTTTCTGCTCAGCCCCACCTCCCTTTACTCCAAAGGACGCAAAAAAATAAAATAAAAACCAAAAACCAAAACAAAAACCAAGAGTGCAAAAAGGTACAAAACCGAAAACGAAAGCCTCATGCATCCACCACTCACGCTGGGCCAGGCTGGCACCATGCTCACCTCGTCCTGCTCCTCGTGCTCCAGGATGGCCTGCAGGAAGGCACGCCTCTCATGGCTGGAAGACTTCTGGTCAAACATGCCTGCCTGGATGACCTTCTGATCCACATTGAGTTTGTATTTAGCAGCAGCCAGTATCTTCTCTTCCACACTGTTGACGGTGCACAGGCGAAGCACACGCACCTCATTCTGCTGCCCAATCCGATGGGCACGATCCTGTGCTTGCAGGTCCTTGAGAGAGGAGGTGGGTCAGTCTAGGGATTCTAGACATCTACCTTAGCCTTGGCCTGCAGCTTCATAAGCCAGGAACCCCAAGTGGACCTGTGACTTGTCCCTAGGAGCCTGGAGGGGACTTGTACCCATAACAGACATCTGCTTTCCTGGGACCCAACGAACCCCCCACCCCTCTTGTATTTTAGTTTGTGTGTGTGTGTGTGTGTGTGTGTGTGTGTGTGTGTGTGTGTGTGTGTGTGTAAGTACCCACTGGGCACAGAACAGGGTGTTAGAGAACCTGGAACTGGAGCTGCTGGGTGCATCTTGGTGCTCTGCACGTGTATCTGCTGAGTCACCTCTCCAGCCCGGGATACTTTTTTTTTTTTTTTTTTTTTTTTTTGAAAACTCCTAGGGCAACACTCTAGGGAGCCATTGTCACAGCTCCACAGCATGGCCATGTCCCAGCTGTGGACTTTGGTACTGCTGTGCATCTGGGCCCAAGCCAAACACTTATGAACCTACTACTGATCACAGAAGCTCTCTCAGCTTCAGTACAGATGGAGCAGATGGGTGTGAGGAGGATGGAATACGGAATAGAGCAGTCAGTTCCTGACAGTGTGGCAGTGAGGCTGCCAATGGAATTTCTGCCATTTCTAGCATAGACTGTCTGAAATTCTCTTTGGGCCAGGAGCTGTGTAGGCAGGCTGAGTGTCAACAATGTTCCTCAACTTGAGACTCATACCTGATCATAGGAACAAAAGGACTTGTTTGACAGTTGGTCTGAGTACATCAGGATGCCTGCTGTCATGGCTGGCACTGATGTTGTGCTCCTGCTGGCCCTGCACTGGCCTCTGCTTGACTGCTATTACCTAACCACCTCTTAGGAAATGGCCCATCAGTAGCATCTGGGCAGGAACTACACTGATATTCATTACAGTGACCACCTAGGCCACTGGCCATCAAATGGATAATTACTACTAGATGTGCCAGGCTGGAGCAAGGACATGCCAGAGATTGTCAGTGTGAGTGGCCAGCTGCACGTAAGTGGTCAGCATGTGAAGATAATTCCTCACTACTGTGGCAGTCACTTATTTTAGTTAGAGCTGATCTGACAAGCAGTGTCTCTCAGTCTTCATAACGTTGAGACCCTTTCATACAGTTCTTCATGTTGTGGTAACCCCCAACCATAACATTACATTTGTTGCTACTTTAGAACATTAATTTTAATACCGTCATGAATTATACTGTAAATGTCTGTGTTTTCTGATGGTCTTAGGTGGCCCCCAAGGTGTTGCAACTCACAGGTTGAGAAACCGTTGGCCTAGAGGGACCTTGTAAAAGTGCCCTAAGAGCGAAAAACTAAGTTTCTTTGAGACTAATGGTCATTGAATAAACAGAAACACTTGCCCATTAGGCTGGAAGAAAAAAATGTCTCGGATCTGCTAGACTCTGGAACACCTTGAAGCAGAGGAACAGTCAAATAGCTTTCTTTACTATTGTCTCCTCTGGAGAGGTGGTGGGCAAGGAATGATTGCTAAATGGGACAGGAACATACCAGTACACAGCAAACACGTCATCAGTGTGTGGCTGGCTGATGCAGAATGATGGTCAGAGTGGGGACCAGCTCACCTTGTGTCTTAGCATGTGCTTTACAAACGAAACCCATACAGTATAACCAAATGAGACAGTGCAAATCTGCTACTCAGCTTCAAACTGCTAAATGTACGAGTCAGCACACCACAACAGCTTTGGCAGAGGGGCCTTAGGGCAAATGTGGCCGGGAACCAAGAAGAGGTAATAAACAGAGCTTGCAAGGGCCTGGTTCTGCTGAGTAGGAGTGTGTGGGACTTAGGACAGGTCTGGAAGGGCTGCACCCCCATGACGAGTAATCATCAACACTGTAGACTAGCTTGTTTGCTACTTTTTTCTCAGCTGTGAAATCCAAGAACCATGTTATTGTAACGTTAAGGATGGAGCCTGGAGCCTCATGTGGGTGAGACAAAGGCTCTATCCCTGAGTTGGCTACTGCCCACATATACCAAGAAATAAAAAGACAATCATTGGAAAAATAGCTCCTCAAACCAGGGTGAGGTCACTTTCACTTTGAAAAGACGGAGGGAAACATGACCACTGTGGAACGCGGTCATGAATGTACTTCTCATGGCTCCCAGGACAGTGAGAACATCAAGGAGGAAGTAGACACTAAGACAGGAGATGTCTCCTCTCCTCTGCCAGTGCATTTACCTGGTGAGGATTCCAGTCACTGTCAAAGATGATCACAGTGTCAGCTGACTGCAGATTCAGGCCCAGCCCCCCAGCACGGGTACTGAGTAGGAAAATGAAATACTCAGAGCCAGGCTCATTAAAGGTTTTCAACAGCATGCCCCGGTCTTCTGCTTTTGTGGTTCCTGATAGGCACAGGAGAAGAGGGTTAGAAGGGTGACAGGGATGGGAGATCCAAAGGAGCTTGTGTCCTGGCATCAGGGATGGTGTCGCAGGTCTCAAGCACCAGAGATGTACTTTACGGAGTGTAAAGGGTTAACCAGACAGTGACCTGGAGGTACAGCTTGTCTTTACTGAATGCTACCACGATCAGGAGATTAAAAAGGGGTAGGGGTGGGTCACAGACCAGCTATCTCTGTATGACACAAGGCACTGGAAGAAGATGATGCTGGCAGACTCCTGGGCTGCCATCTCTAGGTGCAATGCTTCCTGACACTTGTTCACTCTGTCCTACATGAGGAGAAACACCACACAGCTAATAAGGCTGATGACATACTCTGACGAGGAGCACAGTACGTCAGCATCAGTGGCCTAGCATGATGAAATGATGAAATGAACCACTAGCTACAGGGCTGGCACTCACCCTTAGCTCTCTTGCAGTAAGGTTGCCTAGTTTTAAGAAAAATCTATACAGAAGAGCTATAACCAGCACCACCTTCCCTGGGCTCCTGGCTCACAGAGGGTAATAGGCCTACATCTCATACTTGCCACACTGTGTTCTGTGACCTATTGCCCTGCTCCTGGAGCAGCTATGCCATCAGTCTCCTTAGTGACACATGCAATACACACAGCAGAAACCAAATAGATAAAAGTCCTTAGGCTCCTTCTCGAGCAGACAGGGACCTGCATAAAGTAGGACCTGGTACTCACAAGGACAGGAGAGGCAGCTGAAGAGGTCCAGCCATTTGAACCTCAACAGTGTTTGGCCAGCACTGAGATATGTGAACATATAGAACAAGATATTGGTTTAGCGGGGTTGGGGATTTAGCTCAGTGGTAGAGTGCTTGCCTAGCAAGCACAAGGCCCTGGGTTCAGTCCCCAGCTCTGGGAAAAAAAAAAAAAAAAAAGATATTGGTTTAGCAAAGGTGGCCCTGGAGCATTCTAAGGAGAGGCTAGGGCCAGAGGGATGTATAGGAGTTCTGGTCAGCATGTTCTAGAAGCTCCACAGAATCAGACAAAAAGATAAAGCAATCAAGCACAGATTGTTAGTCCCTGAAACATCTTTAAGATGCAGTATAAAATTAAAAGGTTCAGGGCTAGAGAGATGGCTCAGCGGTGAAGAGCACTGACTGCTCTTCTAGAGGTCCTGAGTTCAAATCCCAGCAACCACATGGTGGCTCACAACCATCTGTAATGAGGTCTGATGCCCTCTTCTGGTGTGTCTGAAGACAGTTACAATGTACTAATATATAATAAGTAAATAAATCTTAAAAAAAAATGAAAAAGTCCAGGGTACAGGGAGATGGGTCAGAGGCAGAGGTCTAGAGTAAGACACACCTAGCAAGCCCAATACAGGCTCTGCAAGGAAAACAGAAAGCTGCTAAGTCTCGTTGGTTCTGAGGTCCTTAACAATGTTGGCAATGGGACACTAACTTCAGGGCTTCCTCGATCACTTGTTCTGTTAACAATGCTGGCCCCCTGAAGTATCTTTTGGAGAGCAAGGAAGGTGGAAAGACATACTGTGGCAATTGGTACACAGAGCCTCTGGGGCAGCTCAGGACCTTGCCTGCAAGCAGGTCAGGGTCCTGTTGCAACTGATCGTCATTCAGCTCTGGGCCAAGCCTGTTAAGAGGCCTTGGCAAAGCAGTGCAGGGCAACAGGTGGCTGGGAGCTGAGTGAAAGATTGGTATTTCTGTTGCTAACACTGGGCAGTGGTAGAGCCACTGTAAGGATGAGGCCAAGAACGGAGGAGAGCTGCATGTGGGTGCATCTCTACTGGACAGAGAACTCTCCAAGGTTCCCTTTTAGCAGGGTTCTTATGTTCGTGGCCATGTGACAACGATGTATGTAACTGAAGCTGAAACGGCACTGTCAGAACCCATAACACATACTCCAGCACTCCAGCGAAGACGAGCAAACAGGAGACTAAACACCTTCAGTTCAGGCCTCCCCCAGGTTCTCCTCCTTGTTCCAGGAAGCTAGGATGTTCTCAGATTCAGTGTATATACCGGACTCCATTCCAGATAACCAGGTCAGGAAGGAAGACCTCATACACACTGTCGTCTACTCACCGTCAAGCCTGAGGTATTTGAAGCCACGGTATGCAAAGTAGTCTTCCATGATGGTCATGAGGGAGGTCATTTGGCAGAAGAGTAGCACTTTATGGTTTGTTGCACGGAGTTTGGGTAGAATTCTATCAAGAAGTTCAAATTTCCCTGAGGCACGGTATAGGTCCAATCTAGTCCATGGAGGGAAGAAGAGAAACATTGAGTCCCTCCGTCACAGGCCTGTGAGGTTACAGATATGTGTGCTACATCTAGGATGCTGGGCAAACCTAAGGAAAGAAGTGGCTTCCCAAGCAGACCTGCCCACAGCTACACGCAGCTGAGGTCACTCCTGGCAAGGGGTAGTGCCAGGGACCACATATCTACATGCCATCTCACCAGATCACACGGAGAATAAAAATGTGAGATCAGACATGATGCCCAGTGGGCTGGGGAGTTAAGTATTTGTCCCGTAAGCTTACTGACCTGAGTTCAGGCCCTAAAACCTATGTAAAGGGAGAAAGAAATGACTCCACAAAGGAACAGTGCTGAGGCGAAGCTGCTCTGAGGATGGTGGGTCTACCTGCCACCATATGGTTAGGACAGCTCACGCTAGGAACGGACTATGGTAAAGAATCTGCATAGGATAGTGAAGCACTTGTCAAGGACAGAGAGTGAGGCCCTGGGCCCAATCTCCAATGCAGCAAAAAGCACTGCCACCATCTAATCATGTCCTTCCAGATCTAACTGAAGGGCTGGAGATGAGGCCTAACCAGGAATGTCAGAAAAAGGCACACGGGGATATTCTAGAGATGGCATCTAAGGTCAGCACCATGAGCTGGTATCCGAGCACGTGAAGGGCTGAGACACAAGGGCTCCAACTGTTTCAGGAGGAAGATGACACAGTTACATAAAAGCCTAGGTTACACATTGTGACCATGTCCCACCCAAGCGAAAGAAGTGAAGCCTGCATTGAAGCTGCAGGAAAGGTGGTCCCAGGGCATCAAGTGTAGAGTGGGTGGACTGAGGCTCAGGCAGAACAGAAGCTGCCTGGCATTACACTATGGGCAGTGGAGCTAAGGTCTGGAGGCCTCGGCTAGCAGATAAATGCTAACCATACCAACCAAGACTACAACCCCCTCAGCAGACTGCTACCCATTCTCAGAGCTGGGAAGCTTCTCACCCTTGCACGATGCCACCGGTGAACCCCAGGTGCTCAGAGAAGGACTCCTGCAACAGGACAAGAGATGGATCAGTGCCAAGGCAGGAAGGAACTGCCCAGTCAACCCATTGTCCAGACAGCTACTGCAGAGGACTGAGAGGTCACCCTGGTAGTTATCTGTGGCCTACAGTGGCACAGAGTACAGATGTGGATGTCCAGCTTGGACTCAGTGCACCAATGCCAACCCACATGTTTTTGCTGTGAAGGGTAGGAAGAAGGCTATGTGACATTAGGCACCAATGTGAACATCTCCGACTACCCTGAAATGGAAGGCTAAGGCATCAGAGGTCTTGAATGACCTTGAAACTGTACACTAAGAATACAAACATATGCTTGCTTTTGGGGAGCAAAAGACTGAGGTATGGACTTGACTGATGTCGTCTATGCAGCACTTCATAACCTGGGGTAGGAAGCCCTGACAGACATTTGTGACCTCAGCTCTGGGAATATTTCCCCAAGGAGGCGCCCCCAAACCCACAGAAAAGACCTACAAGGTGACTTGTTTAAAGAAATGTTTATCATGTATACAGTGTTCTGTCTACATGTATGTCTGTAGGCCAGATCTCATTACAAATGGTCATGAGCTACCATGAGGTTGCTGGGAATTGAACTCAGGACCTCTAGAAGAAAAGCAGGTTCTCTTAACCTTTGAGCCATTTCTTCAGGCCAGAGGTGACTCTTGAGCAAACAGTTTTAGAGACTTTCATTTTCAGTCTCATGATGGGTCTGCTAAGCACCAGTGAACTGGGCCCACTCCAAATCTGAACATGTGTTTCCTTGTCAAAGGCCTAGGTAACGCTGCCCAGTGCTGACGGATGTGCATCCCCCCCTTCCCCGCCTAAATACTAGCAAAAGGAAATTTTAACAGATACAGATGTAAAGACAGTGGCTAGTAAAAATACCTTAACCCTTTTTAGTTAGCATGTTTCAAGACCGGTTTCCCTTTCTCTGTGTGGCCCTGGCTGTCCTAGAACTTTTTCTGTAGAGCAGGTTGGCCTTTAACTCAGAGATTCACCTGCCTCTGCCTCCTGGACCATGCCTGCTGCCTTTTTTGTTGTTTTGTTGATATGGGGTCTACCTACTTAGCCTTGGCTGTCCTGGAACTCAAAGAGGTCCACCCTGGTCTGCCTCCTGAGTGCTGGGACTAAAGTAGTAGTTCACTATGCCCAGCTCCTTAGCCATTCTTTTTTTTTTTTTTTTTTTTTTTTTTAAGATTTATTCACTTATTATATAAGTACACTGTAGCTGTCTTCAGATACACCAGAAGAGGGCATCAGATCTCTTTACAGATGGTTGTGAGCCACCATGTGGTTGCTGGGAATTGAACTCAGGACCTCTGGAAGAGTAGTCGGGTACTCTTTTCTTTTTTTTTTTTTTTTCGGAGCTGGGGACCGAACCCAGGGCCTTGCGCTCGCTAGGCAAGCGCTCTACCGCTGAGCCAAATCCCCAACCCAAGTAGTCGGGTACTCTTAACCGCTGAGCCATCCCTCTAGCCCCTCCTTATCCATTCTTAAGAACATCTCAAGGACTGAGGAGACTGATACCTTTGTCCCTCAAGGCCCTGCTGTACTCATGATGACCTGAGTTGGATTCCTGGCACTTAGGTAGAAGCCAAGCTTGCTGACGGATGTGGAGAAAAACAGATCTGTGGAGCTCATTCGCCATCATGTCTAAAAAGTTAATGAGCTCCAAGTTCAACAAAAGATACTATCTACAAAACGTAGGCAGAAGTTAGGAGAGGGTATCAACCTCTGGCCTACACATATGTGCACACACACATATGTGCACACACATGCCCGCAGGCATCAGGGACAAGCGGCCCAGCTCTGCCACCAGGAGCCAGGTCACTGGGCTGTGGCCTTACCTCAATGTGCTGGAACATGTAGGGGTGGTTGCAGATCTTGCGCAGCTGCATGATAGTGTTCATCAGCGTCTTGGTGCCACCTTTGCCCTGCAGAAGCACAAGAGATGGTCCAAAATGGAGTCCTGCCTTTGGGGCAAGATGGAGGTGAGCAGGGGACTGGGCAGGGTGGTGGTTATCTTTGTGACAGTTGGGAGAGGCAGGTGTCTCTGAGAAGTCCTAAGAGACAAGCTGGCACAGGGATGAACGTAAGCAAATGTGGCAGCCAGGGGAGGGCAAGCACACCCACTCTCTGCGGCTACACAAGGAAGGGTGTGGTGGTCTGTACCAGAACAGAAGCAAAGAGCACAGTGCTCAATGCACGGTAAGAAAGGGGCTGAACAACAGAGGCACACTGAAGGCTATGGCTGGGTGCTGGGTACAGACTGCAGGGACAGGCCCAGGCCTGCTTAAAGGAGGTGAAGGATAACACTCTTGAGTGCTCCCAGTAATAGCAAGAGGAAGGGCAAAGAGGCCATGACGGATAAGGTGGCTCTTCAGCTGCTGGGTAAGTGGAGCTCCAACTCTGGATCAGTTAGCCCTATGTCTCCTGCTGTCACGAGGAAGGCAGTTTCTCAAACAAGGGAACTCCAGAAAGCAGCCCAATAAGCATCCTCAAACCAGCATTCCAGACATGGCTGTCTGAATGCCCGAGGGTCCAGGGCCAGGTGTGGTCTCCTGGGAAGAGTGCGCACTCCTCTGAATCCCTGCTGTTCTTGATTTACCCTCCTCCTCTCAGACAATCGTCAAATAGGGGAGAGGAACCTGGAACCAACCTTCTTGTCCTTCTCAGAGCCGTCAGTCAACAGCACACCTTTGGCCTGCATGTGACGGTAGAGCACACGCTGCAGGGCTGACATGTCACATTTGATGACATATTCTACCTGCGGGGAAAAGAACATTCTCAGGCCATATAAGCTTAGACTGGGCTGCCTGTGCCAAGTGGGTGGAGTCTTGTGACCAGCTCTCTGATTAGGACATTGGGGTATGAGGGAGGAGCTCTCAAAGTGGGGAGATCTGGGAAGAAGAAGAGATTCTGAGCTACAGTGGGCTACATTCTGGAAGGCTTTCCAAGGCTTGTCAGAAAACAGATGGTGAAGTGAGCCAGAGAGGCAAGCCAAGTGTGGGTGCACAGAGCAGCGGGTGCACACCACTGACACTGCTCGGCAGATCCAACCTGAGCCCTAGCCTCTATCTGGGGACAGGAATCTGGGCAAGGACACAGCAAGTGTGAGTGTGACAGGGCTCAGCTCTGCACCAGGCCCTGGCTTGGCTGCACTGTGGTGTCAGTCACCAATCCCATTCTGTGGAGCAGGTCCAGGGAAGGATCAACTGATTGTGCTCAACCTGGGAACAGCCCTGCAAATGGCACCTGTGGCTTCTGCCAACACCAACCTTCTCAGGGAGCTGGGCTTCAACTTCCTTCTTGAGACGCCGCAGCAGGAAGGGCCGTAGCACCTTGTGTAGACGACGAATAATGAGGATGGTCTCCTCCTCATTCAGGTCCACCTGGGAGCCAGACAGTAAGTAAATCGTTACTACTTCCTCCAAGAGAGGGAGGCAGGCATGGAAGTGCAACTGAGTCATGGACAGCAGCTATTATCACTTGGTACCTGTGTGCCCTCTGGAGAAGAGGAAGATCCTCACCCTTGGGAAACTGAAAATCTGCTGCCTTCTGTGTAATTTATGAACTACCTAGGGCTGGAGAGATGGCTCAGTGGTTAAGGGCACTGACTGCTCTTCCAGAGGCCCTGAGTTCAAATCCCAGCAACCACATGGTGGCTCACAACCATCTGTAATGAGATCTGATGCCCTCTTCTGGCATGTCCGAAGACAGCAACAGTGTACTCATAAATAATAAATAAATAAATTAAAAAAAAAAAAAAAAAGACATGCCTAATGGCCAGGTACCATGCTTACATTATGCCTGAGCCCCACTCCAAGAACACATATGACAGTTGGCTGCTGGGTCTCTCCTATGTATTACCAATTTGGTACTTACAACCACAGCATCAGCTGACTAAAGTCAGGCAACGTGGGGCATTATAAGCTTGTCTGATCAATGCCAAAGAATGCTGTGACACCAGGGGCCACACCTTCGTCTCTCAGCCTCAGAAGAATTATTGCCTAAGAAACACTGCTTATCCAGGGCACTGCTCTCCGGCTTCAAGGCTACATTCCTCAGCATTTAAAATGGTTTTTCTTTCCTTATTTGTGTTTGGGGGTGGAGACACCCAGAGGAGTCACAGCTGGTTCAGATTCTACTTTGTGTGTCCTGGGACTCAAACTGAAGACATCAGGATCGGTGGTAAGTGCTTTTAGCTGCTGAGCTGGCTTGTTAGCCAGGGATCTACTTATTACTGTTGACTGGTTGGTTTTTCCATGCAGGTTTTCACTGTATGCAGCCCTGGCTGGCCTCAAACTCTGAGATCTGCCTGCTCTGTGTCATCAAGCCCAACCCCTAGAACTCCACTGAAGTGAAAACCAGGAAGGAGAGGCAACTAAGATGGCATAGGCCTGAGCTCTTCAGCTGTGCTCTGGTCACCCCTTTTAGAGCTTCGGCCTAGAGGAAGAGAAACAAATATATAGCTTTGTTCTGTAGCTCTGGGAATGGAGCCTCAGAGAAGAGCCTCCTTCGTTATATGGGTTGAAAAACAAACAAACAAACAAACAAACAAACAAACAAAAAACCCCAGAAATGATGGCCCTTTTACAAGGGCTGTTTGCCTCAGCATGTTTCCAGGGAGGACGGGGAACTTGTGGATAAGAGCAATGGATACCTTTCTAAGACCTGAGGAGGCATGAAGGGGAACAAATACCAAGGCTCAAAGGCTGTTTAACCCCTTCACAATGCATATGGCTTGCTTCAAAACCCACCAACACCAGTACTGTGGACTAGAAGCTCAGATTCTTCACCAGGGAGACCTCACACAATATGGAGAACATGGCCTTGGACAGAGTCCCACCACATAGCACCTGTACAAGATGATAACTGAAGAGCTCTTTTTTTTTTTTTTTTCCTTTTTTTAGGAGCTGGGGACTGACTCCTAGGCAAGCGCTCTACCGCTGAGCTAAATCCCCAACCCCCTGAAGAGCTCTTTATAATAAACAATGTCATAGCCTGGCCTCACAGATATATTAACTAAACTTTCTCAGCCCTTGACACTCACAATGGCGAGACCTGCTCCTTGTGAAGGATCCCTAGTTCCCACAGAGACATCTGGTTTCTGCCCTGCTGAAGTCTGGGGTGCTGCTTGCTCTGACAGCACACTCTGCTGCTATGTGGCCAGTGGGCACTCATGGTCAGTCCCAGGGTGGCTGAGCCTGGAATGGCTCCTCAGAGGCCACTTTCCACCCCAAACAAACTCACCTTCTCTCCAGTCATGGCAAAGGGTGCATTGAACCACTGTTCGAAGGTGCTGCAGCTCTTGAAGATAGTGGGGAGCAGGAAGTTCAGCAGTGCCCAGAGCTCAGGGAGCTTGTTCTGCAGTGGCGTGCCTGTGAGAAGCAGGCGCCGAGGGGCCACGTAGTGTGTATTAAGGACCTGTGTCAACTTGCAGTGGTGGTTCTTCATGCGGTGGCCTTCATCCACAATCATGTACTTCCAGCGGATCTGCAAGGCCAAGAAAAGGTGGTGAAAGGAGGTAGCAGGCCTGCAAAGTGAGCAGCATGTCCAGCAGAACCACCAGACACACACTCCCTAACACATGGAGACAGATGGGTGAGGAGCTGAGCTACAGCTACGCTGGCTTTCCAAACAACAGGAAATAGTGCTCAGCACCTCGTCCCCAGGGAGGCACCTGGAACATTGGCCACAAGCAGCCATGCTTATGTAGCAGGTGGCATACAAGCAATCTGAATATGACTTCCAGGAAGGGGCAGTGCCAGGCTTTTCCTCCCCAGAGTCTGCCAGTGACCCCAACGACAAGGAGAACAATGTTAGGCTTCAGGTAGAGCCCCAAGGAGAATTCTCAGTCAGTTCTCCTAAGGCCATAAGGACTTCCATCTCTCAGAACAGGCATTTATGTCGATGTGAATCACTGCCAGCAAGCAAGGGTGTTTTCAGGGCCCCATGCGTGGCTCGGGGTGGATGTGGTTTTGTACTGCAGTAGAAGTCGTGTCATGTAGATGGATGGCCTATATGTAAAGACTATGCTGGGCCAACTCCTTGGACCTCTGTACACTCATCTGTCAGCCTAGGCCCTGCAGTGAGTGCACACATTATAGGCACTGTGCAGGAAAATGTCACCATGGGAGAGGGCCTGATCCTCAAGTGACCTCTTTAACTAACACTCCGTTGGAACACCAGCCAGGGGGCCCAGTCCTGCCCCTCAGCTTCCATCCCAGTCCACGACAGGAAAACAAGCATGGGCAGAGGAATTGGGTAACTTCATGCTACTTACAGCTCTCAACAGCATCAGGCAAGGCCATGGCCTCCATGGACAGGGGCCCCATTCCAGCCCAGCACCCACTCACTGCTCATTGTCAATTGCTTCCCCAAGAGTCCTCCAGAACCCAGTCAATGTTCTTTGGGCCCAACTCCAGGGAGAGGCCCACCATAACATACAAAGCCTTGCCTCAATCTGATAGGTCACTCATGATCAGGAGACACTGTGAAGAGTCTCTCTGCACAGAGGTCCTGGGAGATGGGTGAGGGACACTTATTCAGGTCCTGTGGGGGATCCCAACCTGAACTGGGGCCCACTCAGGATGCTGAAGGAGCCAGGGCATAGCCTTCCTTATACAAGTGCATACCAGCTATGTTTTTTTATACATGTAGACAAAATACTGAGGCTATGCAAGGGGCTATGACATAGGTAAGACATCAGGCATTGAGATCTGTAGACAGCCTGAGCCCTAGGCCTGCTGTGTTTTCATGAGGACACCTACCTTGGCCAGGATATGTTTGTCTTTGATGATATACTCGTAGGTGGTCAGTAAGACATTGAACTTGCCACTGCGAAGCTGGGGGACGAAAGCTCGTCTGGCAGCTGGAGAGCCCTGTAGAGACAGGATGTAAAGAGTTTTGACTTGGGGCTGGGGATTTGGCTCAGTGGTAGAGCGCTTGCCTAGCAAGCGCAAGGCCCTGGGTTCGGTCCCCAGCTCTGGAAAAAAAAAAAGAAAAGAAAAAAAAAAAAAGTTTTGACTTATGAATAGTACTCTTGAAGGATACAGCTGTGTCTTGCCAGAGGCAGCCCAGGATGATGCTGGGCAAGGCTGTTAGCATGCGCTGACCAAGCCACATAGAACACCAGCTGCAGCAGAGTAGTGGGCACAGGACACCCTGGGAAACTGCTGCCTACACCATCCTTAGCCACATTCCTAGGCTCTGATCAACTTCCCTCTTCCTAGGTCCCAAACCATTACCCTGGAAGATAGGGCCCCTCTTTCACCTGGCCAACAGCCAACATACTCACTTTGGCCTTCTCACTGCCTGATCCTTCCTCATTTCTAGTCTCCAGTCTCCTCCATGACTACTTTCTAGACACATCAAGCTCTTGCACATAGCAACAATGTCCTTATATCACAGGCACAGGATAAAGAGCCTGAGGCAGAAGTAAATGGTGGTATGTATGCACTGGTGGACTGGTACCCTGTCCACCTCAGTTTCCAGTGCCCATACCAAGGGCTGCAAGCCCCTTCCTAATGCATTGAGCATCTATCTGCGTTGGGCCTGATGTTTGGCACAAGCCTGGCTAGGTACTCAGGACACCAGAATCATGTCACCAATGGTCTATGTTCACTCTGTCCTCATACAGAAATGGGTTTAAACCACAGTTCTAGTGAAGACAATCCTCCAGTAAACACGTCCATGTCTGTTATGTATATTAAGATATATACTGTTGAGACAATGCTCACAAATAAAACATTTGATTTTGACTTAAAATAAAAAGTATGCCTCAAAATAAGAAACTACCCATTCTACGTTACTACTAAGACCCCTTGTGCACCAAATAAGCACCAGGCCTAGGAGCCTTGTGCCTCTAACACACCCTGGCTTCTCTTTTCATGCACCTTCCCCTCCTTTGGTCAAGACTGTCTGCTAACAAGTTGGAGGGCACTTCTTTAGCCTGTGACATACCTTGTAGGAAACCTTCACCACAGAGGGGGCCCACTTGTCAAATTCATATGCCCAGTTTGACAGCGTCCTGAAGGGAAAGGAAGGGATAGTCAAGTTCTACACTAGGCAATAGTGAAGCCAACAGGCCTGGTCTTTAGAACTGCCACAGTAAACTCCATGTGTCCAACGGGAGCTTTGTGCACAGGAGTGGAGAGGGTTGCAAGTGGCAGCAGCCAAAGAGGAAAGACACCCTGCTCCAGGTGGGAAGAACTGACACACACACAGATATGCACTGGGAGAGCTGGCCCAGGGCAGAGCCAGGAGTGGGTCTTAGGCAGCCAGCCCTAGTGGGGATTCACAGGCACCTTGGTGAGTGAATATGTAAGACACTACAGATGTGCTAAGCCATGTGGCTGGCCTCCCAGTGCCAGCGAGGGATTTAACACATGGGAATACAGGGGACAGGGTGATCCTGTAACCACCTGAGACTGAAAATGGAAGCTACAGATGACCCAGAAGGAATAGAAGAGGAGAACAAGAGGTAAGCAGGGGCCAAGACCTTTCTCAGGACAGGTCTTGAGGACCTTGGAGAACCCTGGAGCTGCGAAGGGCAGAGAAGCAGCCATAGCTCAAGATAGAGCTTCCTCCCCACTCTTGATTTTCTTCCCAGAAACTCCACTCCTAGACTTTCTGGCTACTGCTTAGCAGAGTCCCACCTAATGGTAGTTCAAGTTGCTGACATCACACTGGCAAAGGTTAACGTAGATCCTTTACTCTGCCATCCTGGCGACCAGGGGAGATGACAGAGACAGTATAGTCACCTTGAACCCATAAGGCAAGTAACCTACAGATGGCTGTCACTAAGAGGAAACGAGAACACTTAAAGGCGTTGGTGGCACATGCCTTTAATCCCAGCACTCAAGGGGCAGACACAGGCAGATCTGAGTTGGAGGCCAACCTGGTCTACAGAGTGAGTTCCAGATCAGCCAGGGCCACACAAAAAAATTCCGTCTTTAAAAAGAAAAAAATTAATTAAAAAAGGAAAGAAAAAAAGAAAATAACAGAATGCTTCAGGAGCTTGGATGCCTAAAAGCACTGGGAGCTCCTGGCCCTAGACTATGCCCAGCTCTGGAGCTGCCCCTCAGGGAGTAGCAGCAGAGGCCTGGCTGAGCACTTGGTATTATTGCCATTGCAGAGAAGGAAGGCTTGAGGGATACAGAAGACTTGCAGCAAGCCGGCATGTCATGTTTAGCTTGGGGATCAGGGCAGGTACAAGACTATAAGGCAGGCAAAGAACTCACATGGGAACAGCAGAGCCGCAGGCAGGATAGGAAAGCTGGGTATTGAACACTAAGACTCCCTAGGGTATAGGGAGTGCTTCTAGCCAGGAGGGGTGGGATGGACAGCATGAACATGTCTGGACGGGAATCATGAGAAGAGGCTGTAGGTCGGCCCAGTGTTTGAATGAGCTCACATATTTGAATATTTGGCCTCAATAGCCGGAACTGTTGGGGAAGGACTAGGAGATGTGGTCTGTTGAAATAATGTTGTATTTCAAAAGCCACCCTATTTCCAGTGTCGTTCTGTGCCCTGTGTTTGTGGATTAGTATATGAGCTCTCAGGTGTTCCTGCCACTATGCTGTTGCTCTGCCACCATAAACTCTAACCCCCTACAGTCCTAAGCCAGTTCATAAGTTGCCTTGGTCATGGTGCTTTGTCACAGCAACAGTAATTAAGTAACTAAGACAGGTTCTCTGTACAAGCTGTGAGCTTCAGACAAAGCAGCCAGCCTAGGAATCAAATGCTTGTAGTGACACAAGAGACTGTTGCTGAGGACACCAGGAGACAGACAGCCAAACCAGACGAAGGTGTCTGATCTCCTCCTTTACCTACAGTTCCATGCAGCTGGAAGTGGTCTCATTTAGTTATTGGGAACTGAACTCTGGTCCCGAGTCTTCTCTCTATCCTCTTCTTTCGTGTTTCTTGCAAAGGGGCCTCATTCTATATTCCAGACATGCTTGGAACATCTTGCTGCCCAGGTTGGCCTCAATCCTGTAGAAAGCCTTCTGCCTCAGCCTCATGAGTACACAGTATAGTTTCTAACACTGGGCTCCTTAGGGAATGAACTGATCCAGAATTGGGGCAGGAACTGGAAAGAGGTGCCAGGGGAAATCAGCTGGACAAAAGCAAGAAGTGCTCTAACTTCAGGCGGAACTTGGATAGGGATGGCAGCTAAGAGCCCAAATTAGATCAATGGGAAAATGTGTGGAATGCTAAAAGGGAAGGACTTCATCCACAGCCCCAAGCACTCAATACAACAACACAGTAGAAAAAACCACAAGCACCCAGCAGTGAACCTGCCGGAGTAGCATGTCAGAGTTGCTATGGGCATGATGTGGACACAGAAGGAGAAAGAGGGTACTTCACTTCCACAGCTACAGGACTACAGCTCTATAGTCATGAGCAAACCTTAAGAATGGAGCAGGAGCTTGAGAAATATACGTCAGCACCGGCCTGGAACGTGGTGCAGGCCTGGAACGTGGTGCAGCAGCAGAACACTGGCCTAGCATTCCAAAACCCTGACTCCATACCCAACACCAAACATAAAATAGTGAAGAGGCTTTCAGAAAGTTGAGGCAGAATCTTGACCTCAAGGCCACCCAGGGATAAATACAGGTAACAATCAAAATGTGTCAAAGTCAAAATTATGGCAATAAGGAGGACCACCCATGAGAAGCTGCAGGCCATAAAGGAGCCATAACAGCCACTAAGCCTGGGCAGGGCAATGAACACAGTGCAAAGCTAGTGGAAGTAGCTGAGAGTAAGGTGCATTGGTCCCTCAACTGTGCTGCATCTAAGGAACAAAAGATAAACCACGGGCAAGAAGGAACCATGGTGGCTGCGATGTGTACAGTAACAGAAGAAATTGGGCATTAGCTAGAGCTGGGAGGCCACCACTAAACACTTAAAGGGGAATCCAAGCCAGGAATGGTGGTACACACCTGTAATTCTAGCACTTGCAGGCAGAAGTAGGGTTCAAGGCCAGCCTGGTCTACAAAGCAAGTTCCAGGACAGCTAACGCTATATCAAAACAAAACAACCCCAAACAACAAAAAACCAGGAAGACAGAAACAACTAACCTGGACCCATGGGGCTCTGAGAGACTGAATCACTAAGCAAAGAACATACTGGGCCTAGACCTTCCCACACAGAGGTATTGGATATACAGCTTGGTTTTCGTGTGGGTACTGAAAAACTGGGGTCGGGGCTAGCCCAAAAGCGCCTGCATGTGGGATCTGCTCTGGCTGGACTGCCTTGTCTGGTCTCAGTGGTAGAGGATGTGCCCAGCCTTGCAGAGACTTGAATGCCAGGATGGGGGTATCCCCAAGGTGGCACTGGCACTCAGAGAAGGGGATGGGGCTTGGGGAAAAAGTGAGGGTAGGGGGTGATAGAGGGCAGTGAGTGGGATGTAAAGTGAGTAAGTAAAAAATAAATTTTAAAAAAAGAAAAGGAAATTCTCAGTTTATAGGCTTTTGTTGACTCATGGAGAGGGTGGAACACAACCCCAAGAGACTTCAGATAAACCATAACCTTGAAACAAATGTCGTGCCTAGGCCTCAGATGTGACAAGCTTGCAAAGACTGAGATTTGGGACTAATGGCTCTGGTAGTGAGCTTAGAGACTGCTCTAGGATGAGGCCCAGGCACAGAGACAGCAGGAACAGATAACCCCTAAGCAAGAAACTGACTCGGCCAGAATTATAACCTGGGTTATACCAATGAGAGCCAGCATGGGGAGGGCTGAGGTAGATGAACTTTTTTTTTTTTTTTTTAAATCCAACAGATTTCCAGAACTGCTGAAAGTAAGAGGCCACTGGAACCAAGAAGTAGTGGATACTCTGCGAGATGCCACACACACACAAGTGTGGGCACCTGTGCTATGTATACCAAGCTGAAATATGACACAAGAGGACATTGGGCCCTATGCAGGGCACAATGACTACAAGAGAATACAACAGTCTTTGCTTAACAGAGCCAAAAGTAGCCCTACCAACTGCCCCAGTAGGGCTATTAAAGGAGCCATTAAAGAAATCGGTAAGAGTGACTCATAGAATATGAGTGAGCTCCACACTCCTGCTCCTCCAAGGTAGAGGCAGACAGCAATGGGTTGATGTGTCTCCCAAATGCAGACACGACTGAAGCAAGGTCTCATCCTTAAGAAACAACCAAGTAAAGACAGACAGATGGTAGCCACGATGTGAAGACCATGTGAAAAGAAATGGAAGGTGGTCACAGAGAGGCTCTAGACTAACCCTATGCCACACTCTATAGACAATCCACTTCTGTCCTGCAGGAAAAAGAAACCCATGTAGCAACCAGGCTGGGAATGGAGTTGTGCTCATACATACGAGAGAGGAACGATGATGAGGAAGGGCCCATTGATGCGCTTGTGCTCCATGAGGTACGTGATGAGTGCAATGGTTTGGATGGTCTTTCCCAGCCCCATCTCATCAGCCAGGATGCCGTTCAGGTTGTTGTTGTACAGGGACACCAGCCACTCCAGACCCTTGATCTGAAAGGGCAAAAGGGTCAGGACCAAGTTCACACAACCAATATGCTACCTGTGGCTACCCTACAAGCTACTATGCCTGGACTACCCTATTTTTCCTGGTGTGCTTATGCCCAGCCACACTTACTATGAAAACACTGGGGACCATGCTAAGAATGACTTTATATGGGGTTGGGGATTTAGCTCAGAGGTAGAGCACTTGCCTAGCAAGCGCAAGGCCCTGGGTTCGGTCCTCAGCTCCGGGAAAAAAAAAATAAAATAAAAGGGCTAAGAATGACTTTATATAACATTTTTGTTTTACTTGCTTATTTTTTAATGAAAGTCATGTAAATAGCATTACTATCACCTGACCATAATGTAAAAGCAATCAAAAGACTACGGCTACATGTTTCATGACATGTTCCCAGCAGCAACACCTTTAAACTGCTACCGTCCGCATGTCCCGCCTCTCCACCTCTGCCAGCTGGAACACGCTCCCTGTTTTCTTGCCTTTGCTACAGATTGTATCTCTTCTGCACCATGTTCTGTACGCATACAAACAGTAGCCCAATCCTCACTGCACATTCAGTCACTCACAAAACTCTCTCAATTCCAGATCTTCTCCGAGTGTCTGAAGATATGGCTGGTGGCCTCACTATTACATGCTGGCTCAGACCAAAGCATAACATGGTAGAAGTCACAGAAACCACACAAATGAGATGCCACCTCAGAAACGGACCTATTTTTTACTAAATATATTTTAATTGTTTTAGACTAATTTATCTCATTATTCTGTCTGAGTATTTGGCCTCTAGGTGCCACAGGTGTGTCTGGTGCCCATGGAGGACGTAAGAAGGCATTAGATAGGACACTCTTAGACTGCAATTAGAGATTTAAGCCACCACAGTGGGTGCTGAGAATCAAACCCAGGCTTAAGAAAAGCTTTAGTGCACAGATTAAGCAGAGGAAAGAGAGCTCAGAAGACAGGCGTGTTAGGCAAGAAGACCTGAATGGCTCTCAAGTATAGGGTCACCTAAAACGCCTGTTTTTAGTGAGTATAATGTACAGGTCATGTATGCCTGTACATATGTATGTGGAGGCTAGATATTCTTTATCAGTGTTCCTTGATTACTCCCAATTTCTTCAACATTTACTGAGGCAGGATCTCTCATTCAGAGCTCTATAATCTGGTTAAGTCTAGCTAGCCAGCTTGCCTGGAGATGCTGTCTTCACCTCGAGTGCTAGGATTAACCGAAGTCATATCACCGCCTCGCTTCCACGTGAGCTCTAGAGATCTGAACTACGGCTCTCTCTGTCTGTGTCTGTCTGTCTGTCTGTCTGTCTGTCTGTCTGTCTGTCTGTCTATCTATCTATCTATCTATCTATCTATCTATCTATCTATCTATCTATGTGAGACAGGGTTTCTGTATAGCTCTGGCCATCCTGGAACTCGCTGTATATACCGGGCTGTCCTGGAACTCAAGAGATCCGCCTACCTCTGCCTCTTGAGTGCTGAAATTAAAAGTGTGCACCACCACTGCCCAGCTCAGATTTCTTTTTTTAATGGAGGACTTTCCAAAGCGTGGGAGCTTTCCAACTGAATATAACAAGGAAAGAAAGTTTGTACATTCTCTTTACAGAGTCCTCAAGAGAAGAGACAGGACTGTAAGACATGGAAAAAGGACATTTCCCAGTCAATCTGGGAGCAGAGCCATGTGTGGTCTTTTCACCCTCATAGAAAACCCTCCCATGGGAAGGACCATTCCTCTGCTCCCAGAAGGAAGTCAGAGTTCCAGGTAATTTCAGATCTAACTCATGTTGCAAAGTATCTCTGAGGCCCATGCCTGTACAGAGAGGCTGTGTGAGGGTGCCCAAGTCCTCTGTGCATACAATGCCCCCGTGCCTGGCACCTGGCAGCTTACTCAGGTTTTAATGCCTTCTGGTGGCCAGCATAGCTGACCACAGCTGCTTTACATAAGGCAACTATCTGGGTGTAGTGTCATACACCTTTTATCAGGCAGAGACAGATGAATCTTTGCTGAGTTTGAGGCCAGTTTGGTCTACATAGCAAGTTTGAAGCCATTCTAGAATACACAGTGAAGACCCTGTCTCAGAGGAGACAAATCCAAAACCAAAACCAGATGGGAAAATTGTGGCTCTTCAGGAAAAGTAAGTGTTGCCTAAGTCCAACCACCAGCCATCCAGCCTCCCAACTGCCTCTTGTCTTACCTGGTACTGTTTGAGGACACCGTTGACCATGAGGGCTGACTGCTTATCTACTCTCTCTGTCACTGCATGGGCCACAGCATAGTAGGACTGCAGACCACGAGCAAGGGCCTGGGATACACCGTACTCATCGTCCACATCCTGCTTGGCATTCCTGGAGGGAACACATGTGGTATGAGGACACAGACACTGTCTGAGACAATGTACTGCCACTAGCTTGCATTGGCGACCTCTGCCTGTGACTTATAAACTGCAGAGGACATATGGGAATCACAGCACAGGGGGCAGTCGATTCTAACCCGAGAAGGACCAGACGATCATCCCTGAGACCACACGGGCCCCAAGCCCATCAACAAGGGCTAGTGTGGGTCCTGTCACTGCCCGTGACAGAATGCACTGGTGTTAAATGAGCAGCTGCTCACCTAGCACTGAGCTGCACAGACACCAGCACTGTTCTTACACTGGACACGTCTGAGACACAGCCTAAGCTCACTTGGCTGCTGTTTTTTAAGATTATCTTGATCTTGAGACATGGTCTCAATTTGAATCTGCCATTCTCGTGTGAGCTGGTTCTTTGCTTCTTCCATGTGAGCTTGGGGGACCAAATTCAGGTTATCAGGCTTGGCATCAGCCACCACTGCCAGCAGAGCCAGCTCACTGGCCTTCACTTCCTACTTTGTTCTCTAAAGCCAGGGTCTCACTCTTGTAGCAGTGAATGGTCTAGAACCAGCCACATAGACCACAGGCCTTGAATCCTGCCTCTGCCTCCTAAGCACTGGAATTACAGGAATCTACTTCATTCCTGGCTCAATAATTGTTTTTCTTTTTCTTTTTTTAAAGATCTGATTTTTAATTATGTGTCTGTGTGGCAGAGGG
The DNA here is from genome assembly GCF_011064425.1 of Rattus rattus. Taxonomy (NCBI): domain Eukaryota; kingdom Metazoa; phylum Chordata; class Mammalia; order Rodentia; family Muridae; genus Rattus; species Rattus rattus. The sequence continues at coordinate 17,931,175 of NC_046161.1, read as the reverse complement.
GACTGTGTTTATGAGGAAAGATTTCTTCAAAGGTCAAAAGGTAGTATTGAGCTACCATTACAGACAATTGTGAACCAGTTAGTACTGGGACTAGGAACCAAAACCAGGCCCTCTGCAAGTGTGGCATATACTGAGCCATCTCTCTAGACCCTTACTTTCTTTTTTCCCAGACAGGGTTTCTTGGTGTAGCCCTGACTGTCCTGAAACTCACTCTGTAGACCACGCTGGCCTCGAACTCAGAAATCTGCCTGGCTCTGACTCCCAAATGCTGGGATTAAAGGTGTGCACAATTACCGCCCAGCAAAACCTCTCTTTTCCTCACAATTATAAATTTAGTGGTGTATAAGGGATATATACATGGTGTTTTGAGGATTGGCAGTGTCTTTACAAGAGAAGCCATCTCAACGGCTATTTATTTCCCACGTAAAAAGTCATTTAAACTGTGTGGCATGGTTGCATTCACATAGAACTCCTGCATTCAGGAAGTAAAATAATTTCAGGAGTGAAACCAGCCTTGGCTGTAGGATGAGATCAATCTTAAAATTAAAAATAAGGGTTGGGGATTTAGCTCAGTGGTAGCGCTTGCCTCAGCAAAAAAGCGCAAAAAGGCCCTGGGTTCGGTCCCCAGCTCTGAAAAAAAAAAAAAAAAAAAAGAAAAAGAAAATTAAGTCAGGCATAGGGGCACATGTCTATGATCTCAGCACTCAAATATTTGCTGATATGTATGTATGTGTACTATGTGTCTGTCTGGTAGCCATGGAAGTCAGAGGGTCCCCTGGAGCTAGAGTTATAGGTGGCTGGAGTCACCAGGTAGGTGCTGGGAACTGATTCCAGGGTTCCAGGGCCTCAGCAAAGGCAGCAAGTGCTCTTAACCTTATTAAACTATCTCTCTAGACCCTGAGATTGAATATTTCTTTTTATTTTATTGCTGTTCTTTGAGAGAGGGTTTCTCTGTATAGCCCTGATGTCCTGGAACTCACTCTATAGACTAGGCTGACATTGGACTGCTGGGATTAAAGGCATGGGCCACCACCAGGTTGAACATTCTTATCTGAAATTCTTATGTGTTAGAGATTTTGGAGTTTTTCAGTTGGTAGAGTATCCACAGTGATCCTCATTTCACAATTCCCAATCAGAAAATAATAACTGCTGTGAAAACTGAAACATTTGGAATTTGGAGTATTTCAGATTTAAGTAACTCAAGTCTTTTATCTTATTTCTCTATAATGGTCTCCCATCAACTTCTTAGCACAAAGATTAAATCAACACATTAATTTTGAGTTGTGGTTTCCAGAGCAAAATGTCTGCATGCACAGCACCTGGGGTGAGCAGAGAACAAAGAGCAGACAGAGCATGCGGCTCTAATACTGCCGTACAAGATGGGAGCAACTGTCTACATCTGCAGATGCTTGGTGAGAACCACGCACACCACAATGCTTGGATGTATGTGTGCAAACAAAAAGGAAAAAGAATGCAGCTACTCTCTCTGGAAGTGGACACAGTACCAGACACAGGTTTCTTGGAGGAAACAGTGGGAGGTCCCTGGGAACAAGGGCAGATGGGCGGATCTGTGTTGTTGGCTGTACTTCAAAAGCTTATGATGAGCAAGGAATCATTTTCTATGTCAATCACTACAGAGACTAATGATGGCTTTAGGAAACAAATATGGCCCTTTGGTGGCTGTGTCAGTACTGAGAATGCCACCTAGGGAGAGGACAATAATCTCAAGTCTGAAGCCATCTGGGACTGTACAGTAAGACAGACACAAAGCACAAAGAGCAGTGAGTGGCTGGGGCTTTGGCCACTTGTTCTGGTGCCACTTAAGAGAGCTTCAGATGAGGACACATGGGGACCCCTTACTCAATAATGTGTCGAGCGTCCACCTCAGAGACATCATCGCTGTCTGGGTCTGGAATCTTCTTCTTTTCTTCCACAGGCAGTGTAGGGGGCTGTGCGGGCTGAGGCTGCTCCTCTTCCTCCTCCTACCAAGAGAGGTGCCATGTCACCTTGGTTCCCTAGTGTTTCCTAGCAGTCCCAGGGAAGAGCCGCTCGCTCCCAGTGCAGTGGTGTCTGCCTCTTACTGTGCTTCCCATTGAATTGCCCCATGCATGCCTTGAGCCTCCCTAGCAGACTGCACAGTCTTGGCAAGGGCGTCTTAGGCCATCTCTGTAGCTGCTGATCTCCAAGGCAGCCGCCACACCTTTGCACTCTACCAACTCAAACAGCTCTCAGTTTCACAGCTGACGTCGCTAAGACGCTTGCTTTTGCTCATCTAGAGACAACAGGCATCTTAGCTTACACAGCCTTTCCCGTAAACTGACCGAAGGTTATTTCCTCAAAGGGCCTCCGTGTGTTTACTGAGCAGGTGATCGTGCTCAACAAATACACAGTAATGATTTCTCAGTACTGAGCACTCTTGTTCGCCTATATGAACCTTGCAGGTCCATCATAGATTCTTGTCAACTATCACAGAATTGCTAGAGAGATTTTAAAATTCTGTATGTAACTGCCACATGCCTCTAACCCCGGCTTATCAGAGACCTGAGGAACACAGATTATAATTTGAGTAATCAAGACAATGTAGTTGGATCTTGTCTTGAATAAAAGTTAAGAACCAGGGATACAGCTCAGTGAGAAAGTGCATGTGGCAAGGTTCAACCCCAATGGTACAAGATGTGTTTTTCATAGCTATTTGTTAAACAGTTCTAATCAAACTCTGACAAAGCTTTCCCTGCACCGTGCAACACAATTCCAGATCACTGTGAACAAGGAGGTCACTCCCATCAACAAATGCAGAGAAGCAGCAGCTATTTAATGAATTACAGCATGGCTAGAATTAGACAGGCATGGGACAGACACTGAAGATCCTCTTTCTAGAAGATAAAACTCAACAAAATTGAGAAAAATGACTACTCAAGCTGCAAGAGATAGGGAGAGCACAGCACATTCATCTTGGAAATGCTGCTATCTTCTGGGAAAAAGCAGACTGCAGTTGATTTATCTAGAGGCACTCCAGTCCAGCCACCCACAGTGTGAAGTCTATTGTGTTGGGAGCCATGGAAGCAGACAAGGCTGGCAGGTTCTGTAACCAGTCTAGCAGAAATAAAGCTCTTCTCAAAGCAAAACACTGGTTTCTATATTTGACTATTGAAACAATAGACTCCAAAGAAATGGCGATTTTCCCAGAAATCTCATGCTAGAAGGAAACAGTACCAGCCACAAGATCAACTTGTCTCTCAGAAAGAGATCTAAAACAATTCTAATAATTGACTGATCACCTGACAGGATGAGACTAAAACCCATGCAATGACGGGTCAGTGGGATAGGACCACACCTTGATAGGCTCTGATCGATAAGCACAACTTTGGTCCTTTAAACTCTGGTCGCACGTCAGGATCCTGGAGACAGATTTGAGGGGGTTCCTAGTTCTGTTGTCCCTCTTCTGAATGTGGCCACATTGAATAAATCCTCCTCTCCTTTTCAGTTTTAACATGGTTCTTTTAATTGGCATATTGAGAATGGGAGGCCAGAACCAACTTGAAGTACAGGTTATGACACCAAGTTGAGAACATTTCAAACATTTGGCAGCAGTGGTGGCCCTGCCTACCTCAGGGCAAAAAACGATATCAATCTCAGCCAAGTAGTACATGCTACTACTACTATTAGTGAAGATAGACTGGGGGAGCTGTACACATGCAGAGAACAAAAGGGCCCTGCGAATACACTATCTTAGGCAGACATGAAAACAGCCTTTATCTGGAACGAACTTCCTTGTACAGAGCCACAACAGGACACACATGGCTCACTGGCTTGGCTGTTAGCCTATTTTCTGCCACATTGTTAAAGGATCCATCACTCTTAAGTGGCAGCTAAATAGGGTCTTTTCATAGGGAACCAGGGCTGAACTAGGAAGATAAACTGAGCCAAGTCAAAAGTGGCAATGCCCACCATGAAGAGAAAGGAGAGTCCCTAGGAAGAACTCAAGGTGCCACTCCTTTGACATCTGCCACTCTGCTGCTTAGCCTGGGACAACCTGGCAGCAACTAGAGACACCATGGGAAAAGATACCATCTGAGGTGATAGCAGACTGGCCTGTGGCCATGTCTGTGGGTGTGTTTTCTTGATTACTGATTGATGTGGGAAGGCTCAGCCATTGTGGGTCATGTCACCCGGAGGACAGGTGGCATGGAGGTGGTGCTGAACAGTAGCCTGGAAGCAAGCCAGTAAACAGGGATCCTGCTTCAGTCCTCTGAGCTCCCACCCTGAATTCCCTCAGTAATGGGTTGTGGCCTAGGAGTTGTAAGATCAAATAAACCCTTTCCTCCTCAACTTGCTTAGGTCATGGTGTTTGCTACAGCAACACAGAATTCTAACTAAGACAGCTATAGTCCTAGATGGGGAGGGGTCATAAACCTTCAAAAGAGCTAACTGGGAGATCTCCGAGTTTGAGGCCAGTCTGGTCTAAATACACAGTTCTAAGCCATCCAGGGATACATAGTGAAACCCTATTTCAAAAAAACAAAATAAAATAGAATAAACAAAGAACTAAATAAGAAAGAAAGAAAGAAAGGAAGGAAGGAAGGAAGGAAGGAAGGAAGGAAGGAAGGAAGAAAGAAAGAAAGAAAGGAAGAAAGGAAGAAAGAAAGAAAAGGGCACTCAGCTGCTTCTGCCTCTTCGGATGTTGAAGGTGTTCCAAGCAGGAGTATCCATAATGTGTGTACAGAGCTATTGAGGAGTTCAAGTCAATGAACACGGAATCACAAAGCACAACCAGATTATCTGTCCACAGACACAGTGGATGCACAGCAAGAAGAATAAATATCAAGACAGCTTTGTGTGGATTCTACTGAAAAACCAAAGACAGATAATAGATAATCTATAAGGCAAAAGAGATAAACAAAACTATCAAGTAACAAAGAAGGTAGTAACAGGTGACTGAAATCTCATCTGAAACAACAGGCCAATACGGAAGGTGCAAAAAGTCCTGAGTAGTTAAGAGCATATACTGCTGCCCTTGCAGAAGAACCAGGTTTGCTTCCCAGCACCCATGCCACACAGCTCACAATGGCCTGTAGCTTCAGCTCCAGGGGATGAGCTATCCTCTTTTGGCTTCTGCAGGTAGCTGCACTCGTGCCTGGACGTAAGAGACAAACAAGCATACAGAGAAACAAAACCAAACTGAAGTAAAAGGGCCATAAGGTTAGATTCACGTGTTAAAACTGCCAAAAGGGGAGGAGAGGGACAAAGAAAGAGGAACATTAACTAAGTCTGACACATTCAACTAAAACTGTTCTCCCAAAATACAAAAATACCCCAGAAAAACAGACCGAGGAGCACCTGTTGCTGGTAGACATACGGACTTTTATGACTTTTTCACTTACTACTCTCTATACTAACATCTTCCAAATGGTTCAGAGTACATAATGCATTAAGTTGAAGAATCTCAATGTCAGCACTCAGGAAGTGGAGGAAGGATGATCCTGGGTTCATAATCATTGGGGGTGTCGTACTCCCTGTGGCTAAACCATTAGGACCCTATCTCAAACATCCAACTGAGCTGGCAGTGGTGCACACGTCTTTAATTCCCGCACTTAGGAGGCAGAGGCAGGCGGATCTCTGTGAGTCTAAGACATGATCACAGAGTGAAGACAGAAAAACCCTGTCTCTAAAAACAAACAAGCAAACAAAACCAACTTTAAAATATGTAATGGAGGGCTGGAGAGGGTCTTGAGTTCAATTCCCAGTAACCACATGGTAGCTCACAGCCATCTGTAATGGGATCTGATGCCCTCTTCTGGTGTGTCTGAAGACAGCGACAGTGTACTTATATACAAAAAATAAATACATTTAAAAAAATACGCAACGGAGTAAGATGCTTACTGTATCTATGTGATCATAAAGAAATTACTACCTAAATGTATAGCCCCAACAAACATTTACAGAAAAGGTAAGTCAGCAAACTGAAGAACAAAACCCACCATACCAAACCAAACACAGCAAAAATCATTTTAACAGAAAAAGACTGTACATGGGAAAGGATGAAAAGAAGGAAAAAAAAAAAAAAAAGGAAAAAAAGAAAGGAAGGGAGACAGGGTAAAGCCACACTTCTGGCTGGAGGATTGCTATGAGGTCAAGGCAGCCTGGAATACAGAGCAAAAGTGCCTCAAATGCTCACCTCTGCACACATTCATGCGCAGAAAAATGAAGGAAAAACAAATTAATAACCAATAGCACAGTGGCATTGTAAATGCTACACTATCCTATAATCCAAGTATTATTTCTGGAGTCCAGGGCAAGAGAGGTCTGACTCCTGAAAGATATCCTCACATCTCCTCACTGCACACACGCCTACCCTCACTCACTCACTCACACATACACACACACACACATGTGATAACAGACTTTAGAAGAAGTTTTAAAAGAGTATTTCAGATTGGACGACCACAAAATTAAATTAAAATATTAGGATTCTAGGTTTGGATCCCCTCTGTACATCATGTGTACACTTTCGTTTTCAATAAAACACTCCTGAGTGCCAAATTTATTTATTTATATATAAAATAGTGGCTGGAGCTAGGGCTCAGTGGTATAAAAGAGTACTTCCCTTGATTATGTGAGACCCTAATTTCAACACCTAATTAAAAAAAACAAACAAAAACAAAAATGACAAAACAACAACAAAAAACCCCCCACAAAAACCAAAAGCCAAAAAACACTGGAGCAGGTGGATCTCTGAGTTCAAGACCAGCTTGGGCAACAAAGTCAGTTCCAGGACAGTGAGAGTTACATAGTAAAAAGAACTTGTCTCAAAAATATCAAAACAAAACACACAAACACCCCCCAGCGACAAATAAACAAACAACAAACCAAACTCATTAAATTTACTTAGTTCACTACTGCTTTTCTAGCAAGTACACTGCTCAGGTTTTGGGGGGGAGGGTTAAAAAAGTAACATTTATGAAGCCAGGTGTCATGGCACACAACTATAACTACTAATGCTTGGGAGGCCTACGCAGGAAGATTTAGAGTTTGAGGCCATCCGGGCCTAACAGTTCAAGGCAAGCCTGAGTGATATATAGTAAGGAAAAAAAATCTCAGAACCAAAGTTTATGAGATGTAGCCTAAGCATGAATAGTGCAAAACATATAGGTTTTGGGCTTAAGGAGATGGCTCATCTGTTAATAAGAGCACATGCTGCTCTTCCAAAGGATGTGAGTATAAATCCCAGTACCTATGTCAGGAGCTCATAACTGCCTGCAACTACAGCTTCAATGGACTCAATACCCTTTTCTGGCCCCTGCTGACAGCAGCCAACATAAGATATACACACATGAATAAAATCAGTAAGTTTAAAACCAACATCATTTAGGTTTAAACACTATTCATATCCAAAACCAAAAGCCTTATGTACTGGCTAGTTTTGTATATCAACTTGATACAAGCTGGAGTTATCACAGAAAAGGGAGCCTCACTTGTGGACATGCCTTTATGAGATCCATCTGTAAGGCATTTTCTCAATTACTGATCATGGTGGGAGGACCCAACCCACTGTGGGTGGTGCCATCCCTGGGCTGGTGGTTCTTGGTGCTATAAGAAAGCAAGCTGAGTAAGCCAGGAGAAGCAAGCCAATTAAGTAACATCCCTCCATGGCCTCTGCAACAGCTCCTGCTTCCTGACCTGCTTGAGTTCTAGTCCTGACTTCCTTTGGTGATGACTAGCAACTTGGAACTGTAAGCTGAATAAACCTTTCCTCCCCAACTTGCTTCTTGGTCATGATGTTTGTGCAGGAATAGAAACCCTGACAAGACAAATTGGTACCAGAAGTGGGGCATTCCTGTGACAACTTGACCATGTTTTGGGGAGGACTGTGGAAGAACTTTGGATTTTGAGCTAAAGAGCTATTGGGATGTTAAGAGCTTCTGTAGGAGCTTGGAAGATAAGTTGAGAACAGTGCAGAAGATGGAAGCCTGGCTTGTGAAATTTCAGAGAAAAGATTAAAGACTCTTATCAGGGTCATGTTTTTCATTGTGATGATTCTGTGGTTTTGGTTATCTGGGGCTGAAGAATCAGCTGTGATTAACAAGATACCAGAACTACTAAAATGACTATTGATGCTGGTCAGCTGGAAATTAGCAGTGATTAAGAAAAGACCAGCATCATTGAGGTGAAATCTTCTGAGAAGTGTTTGAGAGCACAAAGAGGCTATGTTCCAGAGATAGCCAAGGTTGTACCTTGTACTGTGGCTGGACTTGGCAATGTGTAAGAGTCACTCGGGTGGTAACTAGTTTTGAAGGCACGAAGGGATCATGAATAGCAGCTGAGGCTCAGCACTGTGAGAGGCCATGGAAGGCCATTGGTGAAGGTGCACCCTCAGTTGCAATTGATGGCCCAGGACTGACTGAAGGGGTCATGCAAAGGAGTTGAGGCTTGGCACCATGAAGAGAGCCTGTGAGAGGCTATTGGGGAAGCCTAGTTGCAGCGGAAGACAGCATTTTGGAGATGCTAGTACCATGAGATGACCACCAAGAACAACAGCAGCAGTGGAGTACAGGCATCTGAAGCCTAGAAGACAAGGTGTGTGCTACAAAGGGTAGAGCTGGAGAAGTGAACCAAGCTCTTGGAGGAGCCTAGAAGATCCTGAATGGATCCTAGACATTGGATGGTTGGAGTTTGATTTTGCTTTAGATTGTGACACTGCCCTGATATTTTTCCCTCTTGGAAGTTAGAAAGTATTTTAGTGGAGTCCACAGATAAGAGACTTTGAATTTTAAAAAGACTTTGAATTTTAAAATGGATTGACTGTGTGACTCTTAAAGTTATTTAGATCTTGGGGATGAATAAGAAAGTAAGAGTTGAGGCTTAATAATGATGTATTTGTGTATCAAGTTGACAAGGAGTCAATTGTACTGGCTGGTTTTGTGTGTCAACTTGACACAAGCTGGAGTTATCACAGAAAAAGGAGCCTCAGTTGTGGAAATGCCTTTAAGATCCAGCTGTAAGGCATTTTCTCAATTACTGATCAAGGTAGGAGAACCCAGCCCACAGTGGGTGGTGCCGTCCCTGGGCTTGTGGTCTTGGGTTCTATAAGAGAGCAAACTGAGCAGGCCAGGGGAAGCAAGCCAGTAAGTAACATCCCTCCATGGCCTCTGCAACAGCTCCTGCTTCCTGACCTGCTTGAGTTCTAGTCCTGACTTCTTTGGTGATGACCAGCAACTTGGACGTGTAAGCTGAATAAGCCCTTTCCTCCTCAACTTGCTTTTTGGTCATGATGTTTGTACAGGAAAAGAAACCCTGACTAAGACACCTTACTTCAATAATTTAAGCCTAGATCAATCAACGAAATGAGACAAATCACTAAAGTACCAAAATCAAGAATACCGGAGTGATCACTATGACCCTACAAAAAGATAAAACAATAAGAAATCACAGAACACATGTTGGGAGCTGGGGAGATGGCTACGTGAGTGAACCACCTGCAAACAAGTGTGAGGACCTGAGTTCAATCCCCAGAAGCAACATACCACCAGGTGCAGTATTGTATGTCTGTAATCCCAGTGATTCCATGGTGAGATAGGAGGCAGAGAAAGAAGAATCCCTAGAAGCTTGTGGGCCAGCTTGCCTGAAGTATGGCAGTAAACAGAGCCCCAGGCTCATCAAGTCATCAAGGTAGAAGTAAGAAAGGACATCTCAGGCTGTCCTCTGATTTCTATACACACACACACACACACACACACACACACACGAGTGAGAACCAAGCAGACTGGGAGAGGATATTTACAAATTACACACTGGGTCAGAGGGGTGCATCGAGAATAAGTAAGGGCTGAGAGCTCCTTAGGACAGCAGCCCAATTAAGACCAGGCAAGACTCGAACAGACCTCCACTGAGGAAGATGCTGGATGGCGCACATGTGCACATGAAGATGCTTGACAAACTACTTACTAGGATAATGCAGATGAAAACCAAATGAGATGCCACCACACATCCACTAAAATGGCCATAAGCAAAAGAACAGACAATACCAAGTGTTGGTGAGAACGTGAAGAAACTGGAGCCTGTGAAATGGTAACAGCCACTTTGGAGAACATTTGGGCAGTCTTAGAAAGTAAACATAAACTTACCACGTGACCCAGCAATTCCACGCCTAGGCATCTACCCAAGAAAAATGAAAACATATGTCCAGACAAACCATGTTTCCAAATGTTCACAACATAATTATTCATAGTAAAACCAGAAATAACAGTGTCAACTGATGGTGGACAGGTAAACAAAATGTGGTATATTAATACAATGGAACACAAAGCGGCAATAAAAAGGAGTTCTTAATACGTACAACGCATGAAAGAACCTCAATAACATGCCACGCACTGGCGCTCTGACTCATCTGCACATGTCTACAATGGCTAACGTGGAGATGGGAAGCAGAGTGGTGAGTGGTGTGGGGTGCACTGCTGCAGTCCTAGTACTCCTGACTCGAGTTAGAGGACACTGAGTTTGAAGCTAGCCTGGACTATACAGAAAGACTCATCCAACAAGAAATAAAAACAAACCAGAACACCAGTTGTGTGGCTTCCTGGGTGCACAGGGGAGGGGCAGCAGACAGCCACTGACAGCTTACAGGTTACTTTCTGGTTGACTACCACATCCTAACACTGGTGTGAGGGGCTGATCTATGTGAGCTAAGAAACATCTACACTTTCCAGTTTAGATTTCAATGAAGCTGTTTAAATTAGAACAAAGCGTTCTCTGCAGGGCATGGCAAGGAGCAGGTATAACTCTAGCATTCAGAAGGATAGGAGGATGCATGTCTGAGCTTCAAGCCAGAATGTGCAAAACAGCAAGACTCTATCTGAAACAAACAGGTTAAATATACATAAAACTGACTCTTAAGGAGAGAGGTGGCCTTAAGACTCCAGTGGTCATAAAAACCACAAGTCCTCTTTCTAAAGCAGAACTCAACAGGGAAGGCTTGAGTAGATGGCATTCCATCAGCCTAATGTGGGGAGAGGAAGGGGAACGCAGAGCCCAGGGAGAAAGGGATGCAGGCAGGAGCCATCAAGAGGCACGAGCAAGAGAACACTGGGTGGCGGCCGCATATACAGGGCACGCATTCATGACTTAAATCACAGCACTGATGAAGAATGGGCAAAAGCAGCAGAATATTCAGAGGAGGGATGCTCAGCGCCTGAAATGTGGCCAGTGCAACTGAGGAAATGACTGAAACTCGACTGTCCTAAATGGGAACAGCCCACGAGTCAGCAGAGCTCTGAAGCACCACTTCCAGGCAAGCCCCGGGCCTTGGCTGTCCTGCCAGACCATGCCCAGCCAGCACACAGGGCACAAGGGCACAGCCCACAGCGTGACAGCCACAAACAAGGTGGAAACCCCAAAACAGTTACGATAAAGTGGCCTCTTACCTCCTCCTCCTCTTCAGAGCCACTTTCTTCACTATCTGATCTGGGAGCTACTTCATACCTAGGAAAAACAGCAGTCTTTGGATGCAGCTCTGCCTGCACGCAGTAGCTTGCCTTTCTCTAGAACCTGGTGTGCCACCCAAATGCAAGTACCACTGCCCAATGCCAAGTCCCATGGAGGAGGCATTTAACTTACCCTGGGTTCATCTCAAGCCAGGCTTCCAGCTGCCCAGCCTTTGGGGCATCTGTGCCAGTGAGGATCTTGCCACTCTCCACATGGATCACCTTCACAGGGAGGTCACTCATCTGGCTGGTCTCATCCAGAGGCTGAAAGAGAATGACTGCCATGAGCCAAGACTCCCCAACTCCCACCCTGCCACCCAAATGCAGAGATCACCAGGAAGAGACTGGTCTGAGCCACAGCATCAGAAGACGAGGGGAGAAGATGAGACGCAGCATGCACATCACTCTACCAAGGTAAAGAGAACCAAAGCACGGTACTTTCTCTACCCAAGAATTCGGATTAAAATGCTCGGGCTGAGTCTCAGTTATCTTGTATTTTTTTTTTAAAGATTTATTCATTTATTATATATGAGTACACTGTAGCTGTCTTCAGACACACCAGAAGAGGGCATCGGATCCCTTTACAGATGGTTGTGAGCCACCACGTGGTTGCTGGGAATTGAACTCATGACCTCTGGAAGAGCAGTCAGGTGCTCTTAACCGCTGAGCCATCTCTCCAGCCCAGTTATTTTGTATTTAAAAAAAAATTTTTTTTTGCTTGTATATATTTCTGTTTATTAAGTGTGTGCCTGGTGCCCCAAGAGGAACCCCAGAAGAGGGCATCGGATCCCCTAAAACTTGAATTATAGACAGTCGGTAGCTGCCACATGCATGCTGGGAATTAAGTCCAAGTCCTCTAAAGATCAGTCAATGCTCTCAACTGCTAAGCCATCTCTCTAGCCCCTCATCTCAATTTTCCACAGCCACACAACTATAACTGAAGAGTGTGTGAGGCTGGGGACCAAGAACTTAGAAGAGTGAATGCTACAATGCTGACTCAGCCCCATTCCCTAAAGCTCACTTCTCTGAGGCAAGACTGCTGCCTCAGACCCCCACATGGCTTAGAAAAGCGGCTGTGCTTCAGGCACAATGGCTGAGACAGGGTGCCAGCCTCAGCTAGACAGTAAGACTTTGTCTCAAATGATAAAAATAAACAAAATACTATAAACTCCACAGTGGCTTTGTGCTATAATATAGCAATCCACATTCTTTTACAATAATTCAAGAGAACACCTAGTTCTGGTTAGTGTTTTGTCAATACAACAGAAGCTACAGTCATCTGAGAAGAGAACTCAATGAGAAAATGCCTCCCTGGTATGTCCTATGGGCAAGCCTGTGAGCATGGTCGGCGCTGATGACTGATAGAGGAAGCCCACTGCGGACGGTGCCAGTCTTGGGCACCATGACAAAGTAGGCTTCCTCCAGGCTTTGCATCGCTTGCTTCACCCGAGCGCTTGCCTTAAATTGCTGTCTTAGCTCCCTTGGTTATGTGTATGTAACCTGAGATGAAATGACCATTTCCCTCTCCAACTTGCTTTTGGTTGTGATGTTTTATCAAAGTGATTGAAACCTTTAGATAATATCCCATTTAAATCCCCCGGAATGGCTAGTTCCAGAACTGTCACCACAGTATGCTTGGGGCCAGCCTAAGATACGAGTCTGCCACTGCTGATGGCTTCCTGAAATGCTTGGGAGGAAGCACTTGCCTCAGAGAACAGGACTAAGACAAGTCCCCTGGGGCCGTAATGGAAGCAAGACTGATGATGCCTGTGGGGTTAGCTTAGCTCAGCTGTACACCATGTGCTTAAGAGTGTACAAAGCTCCAACTTCCATTCCTGGCAGAAACCTAAAAGCTAGGGAAAGGACACAGCAATTTTTCATGCTTTTTCCTTTTCCCTGTCATGAGAACATAGACAGCATGTGCGATGCTTCAAAACTCAGGAAGAGGGGGTTGGGGATTTAGCTCAGTGGTAGAGCGCTTGCCTAGGAAGCGCAGGGCCCTGGGTTGGTCCCCAGCTCCGGAAAAAAAAAAAAAAAAAAAAAAAAAAAAAAAAACTCAGGAAGAGAGTCCTCTCCCAAGCACCCAGCACTCAGGCACCTGAATTTTGCTGTTTCTATCTCTAGAACTGTACAGAATGCTGCTCATGCCCCCAGTAGTAACCAACAGTACTTGGCTACTGCAGCCTGAGCTGAGCAAGACATCAACTATATAGGGCACAACACACTCATAACAGAACAGGGCAAAAGACCCTGAAAGGACGTGGATATAAAAGGCTGACGTGGTATCAAAGTTCATGAAGTGGACATGGGCATGGGGCATGCCTGTCATCCTAGCCCTCAGGAGGCTGAGGAAGGCCGGAGGTTGTGAGTTCAGGGCCAGACTAGACTATATAACAAGAATCTTATATTAAAAACAACAGCCAGGCACAGTGATGTATGCCCTTAATCCCAGTATTGGGAGGTGGTGACAGGTGGAGCTCTGTAAATTTGAGGTCAGTCTGGTCTACATCAAGTTCTGAAATAGCTCCACACAGAAAAACCCTATCATAAAATGGGCGGCGCGGGGGGGCGGGGGGGCCCTGGAGAGATGGCTCAGTGGTTAAAAGAACCGGCTGGTCTTCCAGAGGACCTGGGTTCAATTCCCCGCACCCACATGGCAGCTTACAACTGTCTGTAACTCCAGTTCCAGGGAACCAACAATCTTCTTTTTTTTTTTTTTTTTTGGAGCTGGGACCCGAACAGGGCCTTGCACTTTAGGCAGCGCGCTCCACCACTGAGCTAAATCCCCAACCCCGGGAACCAACAATCTAACAGAGACATACATGCATGCAAAACAATGCTGCACACTGAATAGATCAGAAACAAACAAGCAAACAAAGAAGCCACTCAGGGGCCAGAGAGATGGCTCAGTAGTTAAGAGTACTGTTGGGGTTGGGGATTTAGCTCAGTGGTAGAGCGCTTGCCTAGGAAGCACAAGGCCCTGGGTTGATCCCCAGCTCGAAAAAAAAGAACAAAAAAAAAAAAAAAAAGAGTACTGTTGATCTTGTAGGATCACTTCCCAGCACCCACATGGCAGCTTACAACCATCCATTATTCCAAGGACATGACATCTTCTCTGGACTCTGGGGAATAAGGCACGCACATGGTACAAAGAGATATGCATAGGCAAAACACTCAAAAATATTAAGGAAATAATTAATTAATTAAAACGGTTTGTCAACACGGTGGCCAGGAGGCAGAAGCAGGCAGATTTCTATAAGATTGAGACCTAGTCTATCTACATAATGAGTTTCATGAGTAACCAGGCATGGTTACTCAGTGGACCTTGTCTCAAAAGGACTAATTAATTGGTTAATTAAAAATTTTAATTAAAAAAGGGAAGAGCAATACAGTAGTCTACCCATACCTGTACTGCCATAACACTGTAGTGGAAGACAAGGGGATCAGATATTCAAGGTCATCTTTGGCCAAATAGAGATTGCAGGGTGAGCCTAGGCTATTGAGAACCAGCTTTGGGTTAGGGATTTAGCTCAGTAGTAGAGCACTTGCCTCGCAAGCACAAGGCCCAGGGTTCAGTCCTCAGCTCCGGAAAAAAAAGAAAGACAAAATAACAAAGAGATCCAACTTCAACAGAAGATAAGGGTAGAGTGGTTGCTTCACAAGCACCTGAGTTTGATGTACAACAAAAGCCAGGCCACTAGTGATGTCAGTACTGGGGGCAGACACAGGGGCTCTCAGGGACCTGCTGGCCAATCTCCAGCCAAGCTGTTGTGTTCTAGGTTATAAAAATATTGTCTCAAAGGAAGTGGATTGGGTTTCTTAGGACAAAACTCAAAAGTTGCCTTTTAGCCTACACATGTACACACACCTGCAAACTGACATATATACGTGAAACAGAAAAAACAAACAAAAGAATCCAAAATGAACATTACGCAGAGGTCCTCAGTGAGGCATTTTCCTGAAATTAGCCTACCATTGCATTGAACATGCAAGTACAGTGAAACAAAAGGTTCTTCTATTACATCTTCATAGAGAGCTTGCCCAAACACCCAGGAATGAAAAGCATCCAAATTTGTCTGTGGAGGAGGCCCCAAAGCCTAGGACAGTGGTTCTCAACCTGGGGTTCGAACGATCCTTTTACAGAGCTGCCCACAACCATTAGGAAACAGAGATATTTACATCGCAATTCGTAACTGTTGCAAAACTACAATTAAAATGAACCAACAAAAATATTATTATGGTCAGGGGTTAACTACAACATAATGAACCGTATCAAGGGGTCACAGCATTAGGAAGGTTGAGAACCACTAGAGAAACCTAGAATGTTAATCACACGGGCTTATTGATTCAAGGGAAGGAATGAAAAATCTTATCAGCACAGAAGCTGAAGCAAATACTCTCTCTCGCCTGCTGACCTTTGCACTGTCTGTGTGACCAGAGACTTTTCAAGCATCGGGCCCTCCCCCAAACCCTTATGAATTTATTTTTCTCAGTCAATCAATAGAACCTATCTTTATGGACTTTACAAGTAGTTCTGATGTAATCACGTCTGATCTGCCTCAGGAGACTTATGTATGCTTTGTTGTACATGTGGGACTGAGTTAAATTGTTAAATTATCCCCAGAATAACTTTGCTGTGCTGTGCTGTGTTGTGCTTAAATATGCCTAAAATAAACCACTGAGGTCAGACTCCTGAAGTTTGAACCAACATGGACTACTGAGACGTGTTGAGAGCCAAACTGCCTTCTTGTCCCCTGCTCATCACTCTGCTGGCTGTGAAGGTCAGAGAGCCCTGCATGTCTACATGGCCCAACAGTGTGCTTGACTAAAGAGTATTTTGAGTTTTACCACCAAACACATGCCTTTCTAATAACTGGGGAATAGCAACTTCTCAGGGAACAGAACAGTAGGCATGTATGGGATCTAACTTAGAAAGGTATGAACTAGCAGAAATCCTGGGGCCTGCATAGAAAACACAGGAGGCAATACACTAGTTGTGAGGCAGGGTTTCTATCTGAGAAGGACTTCAAGGTTCCTTTCAAACAATGTTTTATACTTCTGTAATTATCTTTTGAAAAACAGGATACTGCTATATGCCCTTGAACTTAGGGTGAACTTTCACTTTTGACCTCACATGCTACATTTCCCGGCAGATGTCACCACGTCTGCCTTCTGCTGTTTCTTTTGTCACTGAGTGCTGGAATGTAGTAGTAGACAGGCACCTCCTTACTACGCAGAAGGTGATGGGTTTGACCCATAGCCAGTCACTACCATCTCCCCAACACACATATAATGAGTGCACTGAATAAGACTGTGTGTCTTGAGGAAGTGAAAAAAGTAAGTATAGTGTCCGCTCTCCAAGTAGACAACACTGCCTGCTGACTTTCTGCAAGAGCATACTAATAAAAGCCCACGAGTAAACTGACTGAATGACAAAAATCAGGAGGAAGGCACAAGTGAGAGGTCAGACAAGAGACTCTGAAACACACTCCCAACCAAAGGTCTGGGAGCAAAGGCTGAGGCGTAGCTGAGACTTCCCACAAGAGCATTGCACAGGCCTGCAGAATGGATGTCCCGTGTGCCCTAGAACTAAACAAATATATAAATCCATGACAGCTGCTGGAAGTGGACTACTGATCATCTGAGCACAACACACGGCTGCAGTCCCAGCTGCCTAGGAAGTGCCTAATGCACATTTGAGTGCAGGCATGTGCACAGACACAAAAATATAATTAAAACACAAAAAACCAACTAAGTGGATCCATCCACAGTGTCCACACTTGTAAGTCCATTATGGGAGGTGGAAGCAAGACAATCAGAAGTCCCAGGTCAGCCCTGGGCTGGCAAAATGACTTATTGGGTAAATGTATGTGAATGCCACCCCAGAAAGAAAGAGAAAACCTTCATCACTGCCCCCACTACATAAAAATGTGATTTAAAATATTTTTAAAGAAACAAACCAAAAGAAACACATATCACAGGGCCAGCTAGCATTTCTGTAAGAAATACCCTATATCTCACCTCACCGTCGGGTCCAATGGCAGGTGTCTGCCCTTCAGCATTTTCTGCCTTCTGCAAATAAAGAGAGCAAGGTCAGACTGACCCTACAGGCCCAGGCCACTAAGTGTGCAGCCAAGCCAATTCCAAGGGGCGCCTGTGCTTAGTCAGGCCCAACGAACCTTCTTTTTCTTTTTCTTCTTCTTCTCCTTGGCTACCTGGGCAGCTTTGTGCTGCCGCACCAGCTCTGTGAGGTTGGCCACATACTCATCTGTCTGCTGCAGGAGGTAGGCCAGGCGCTTGTCCTTCTTCTGGTCAATGAGCTTGCGGTAGCCCTCCTCGTCTTCAGCCTACAAAACCAAGGCAGGGTGAAACCCAGTCTTGTGGGGGTGTGTGTGAGGACTGCAGAAGCTCACTCATGACTACTACTGTACCACTGCCCAACACCATGCTGAATCTCCAGGGCACTGCCAGACAATGCAGGTCTTGTCATGAGCCATTCACACAGGGCAGCAGTGGCTTTACTCCTAGCACTCAAGAGGCAGATGAATCTCAGTGAGTTCGAGAGCAGCCTCAGTCTGGTCTACAGAGCGAGTTCCAGGACAGCCAGAGCTACACAGAGAAATCCTGTCTCAAAAACAAACAAACCCAAAGGGAATTCTAGACTCTCTCTCTCTCTCTAAAAACGTGTCACAAATCTCAACCTTTGTACCTGATCTGGGCCCTGTCACCAAGAATCTCAACCCCCTCTTTCTACTTGATCTGGGCCCATCTCCACAAACCTCAGCCTTGAATTCCTTATATCCTTTTACGAACAAATAAAAGCTGGAGCTGAGCAGAATGTGTGCCTGTAATCCCAGCACCTGGGAAGCAGCAGCGGGTGAATCTTAAAGGAGTTTAAGCAGAACCTGGCTTATACAGCGGTTAGCCAGGTATACTGAAACCCTGTCTCAACTAAAGCAAAACCTACTACACAACAGATGCATTCCCTGGGCACTCGTTCAGTAATCTAGTCCTCTCTTGATGGCCTGCAAAGTCCCACCTGATGCAACCTTGCAAGCTCTAGGACCCAGTGTCCTGTTGTCCAGCACCATGAGGTCTAAGGCCCCAGAGGCCACTGGCTATACCTTGCATTGGTGTCCCACTTCCTTGCCCTTCTCTCCTTCTCGGACTCTCTTCTCCCTCCCATGCTCTGCCCTGTGCAATGAACTCACCCCCAGCTTCTATCCAAGTCAGTCTAACATGCCTAGTCCTAGGCCTGCCACATCCTTCCTACCCAATTATACTAGATCTGTTTTGTTGTTTTGTTCCTTCAAGGGCAAATAGGAGCTCCAGGAAGATAGGGATTATTCTGCTCCCTCTGGGTCTCCACTATACCTGCTAGGGGCAAACCCAGAGCGGGTAACAGTATCTGTCCAGTTAGCAACTCCCCCAAGATGAAATGCCAGTGAGATTCATCTGGATAGTCTTCATTGTACGTTCTGTGGCGCTCATGAGGCCCAGAGCAGAAGGGAGTCAGAGCTGGCCTACATTTATAGCCAGAGGAATAAAGGTGAAGGCCCAGACCCCCACCTCCCAAATCCATGTGTCACTTCCTTTAGCTCCACGTCTAAGCCAAGCATCGAGCATCTATGTACAACCCTGGGGTGAATAACCCAGCATTTGCCACATCCAGCACATACAAGGGATCAAGAGCAAGAAAACTGGTGTGTACCATAAGCCTCCGCATTCGTTCCTTCTCGATGCGCTCATTTTCTTTCTTTTGCTCCCGCTCAGTGTTGGCATGGTAGGTGGCCACAGCCTTGGTGAGTTTCTGGAGTTTGCCTGTGACTGATCTGTGATACTCCCTGAAGTCCTTGGCATGCTGCAGAATGCTGTTGAGGTACTCCTGCAGAGAGACGATATTGAGGGCTGAGGCAAAACTGCACCCACAGCTGTTTACAGACAAAGGAGCACTGGGAACCCACTCAATGGCAAGGCATTCCCTAGCATATACAGTTCCTCAAGGGAAAAGGGCACTGTCCACATAATGAGGCTACCGTGTCACCTTTGTTCATGACAAACTCTGCTGCTAGCCCCTGTGCAATGACAAGGGCCCTGGATACAACAGTTGGAGTACCAAGTGAGCCTGTCCTTTTTTGTTGGGGAAGAATGAAAGACAAGGTCTCACTATATAATTCTGGCTGTCCTGGAATTCACTGTGTGGACCAGACTAGCCTCAAACTCAGAGATCTGCTGCCTCAGTCTCTTGGGTGCTGGGGTCAAAGGTGTACGCCATTTCACCTGGCTCAAGTGAACCACTCTTGCCAGAGGCAACTTGACCCTATCAATCAAGTTCTAAACATGTTTCCTATTCCCACCCTGTGTATAGCTGTGCCCCTTCGAGGAACTTATCCTGACATAGCAGTGACTCCAGGACTGCCAGGGTAATTTTTAATTATGAAATGTAAAAAACTAGCCCCAAGGCTGGGTGTGGGGTGGTACACACCTATACTCCTAGCACTTGGGAGGTAGAGGCAGGAGGATCACTGAGTTCCAAGCCATCCTGAGCTAAGAGTGAGAACCTGCCTCAAGAAAGTAAAGAAGTTATGGTGTGTCCCAAACAGGGGTATAGTGACAACATTTATAGTATTTAATGGTAAATACTGCATAGATGAATCATAGATCAATGTATTTGAATTCTAGTGAAATGGTAGGCAGTTAACTTTCCAGAATCACCCTAAGAGCTCTGGTATTTAACGATTCATTAGTATGCACATACATAAAGAAAATGGAATGGTAACTACCAAAATGTTAACCATGATTAATACTGAGCATTGATTTTTGTGTTTTCTTATGTGTGGAGCTAGAAATTAAGCCTATGACTGTGTGGTGTGTGGTGGGCAAGTATTCCATCAATGAAATACATCTTGGGGGTTGGGAATTTAGCTCAGTGGTAGAGCGCTTGCCTCTTAAGCGCAAGGCCCTGGGTTCGGTCCTCCGCTCCGAAAAAAAGAATGGAAATACATCTTGGGCTCAGGCTGCCCGTAGACCTGTATTTCTGCCTTCGTTTCAGAATAAATACACCACATCCTGGAATAAACAGTCATTGTTTTTAAAATGTGTAAACTGTACATGAGCAACCGAGCCCAGCATGGCGATGCCTGTAATCCTAGCCTGCAGGACGTTGAGGTACAAGGATTATGGGGTCTGAGGACAGTCTGGGTTATACAGAGAGGACCACAACCGTCAGAGCTCCTTACCAAGACTCTGTTTCAGAAAACAAAAAACACAAACACACAAGGCTGGAAGATGCCTGAGTGGTTAAGTGCATCTTTTGCTCTTGCAGAGAACGTGGGTTCAATTCCCAGCATCTACATAGTAGCTAACCACCATCTTTAACTCCAACTCCAGGGAATATGATGCTATTGTCTTCTGACCTTGTACTGGGCATGCAGGTGAGGTGCAAGTAAAAAATAAACAAAACAAATGAATACATGAGCAGACTGAGTCATGAACAAGCCTATCTGACAACAGACTTTCATGTCCTTGATGGACTTTGTAAAAATCGAAGTCTCTTGTGGTTTCCCCTTGCTCAGAGCAAAAGCCCAAACATTGTCTGTGGCTCACTTTGCCAACTACCTCGTCCTCACTTCTAGATGACACATGGGAGCATGTTCCAGCCCCAGCCCCTCCTCAGCACTGCACCCTTGCTCAAGTCTCTCTGCTCTGCCCCTCACAGAAACCTCACTGAGCTCCATCTGTCCAAGGTGGATTCCTCTTTAAAGTCCCCGCTCCTCTTCTCCCACCTCTTGAAGCTGCCTGATATGATCCCTGCTCCTCTTCTCTTACCGTTTGGTCTGTGCACTGGCACACTGCTGTGCCCAGGACACTCTGGCTTGCAGGGAGACTCAGCAGAGTACACCCTGCAAGGCAAACACACCTGGTGCTTCTGACGACGCTTGCGTTCCTGTTCAATCTTCTGCTGCTTCTCCAGCTTCTCAGTGATGCGGGCCTCCCGCAGTGACTGCCGTTTGCTGCGCTTATAAGCCTTGGCATTGAGGGCTGTCTCTAGGGCTGTGTCTCTTCGCATGCACACCACCACCTCCTGGCGCAGCTTTTGGGGTGGAAAATGAGACACTGGCATTAAGGCATGATGGGTTTGTGCTGTCTGTGGAGATGCTCAGAGTGATGAGCACATGCTGGGCAGATGAGCCTACAACAAACTGTCTGGGATGCAGAGGATGCTTGGGAGACAGCAGGTAGAACAAGCGAGGAACAGAACATAAGAGATCAGGACTTTTCTACACCCACACATACAGTTCCTGAGGGGATGTGTAAAAGCATAGTACCCTCAGGAAGAGACTCACCAGGCCTTAGCTGCCAACTGCAACCTCAGGAGCCCATACCCATGTAGGCACAGACTATGCATGGCTGGGTCTTACCAAAGCATGAGCCATGACAGTAAACTAACTCTCCCAGAGTCCTGACTGCTCCAACCATGCAGGTATCCCAGATAACACCCCTCAAAGCACTCTTGGAGCCCAGCATCCCCACTGACCCAGGCCAACAGACCCACCTGCCTCTGGAAGTTCAGCAACCTAAGGGCCTTGAGTTCGATGGTTGCTTTGGTTCGAAGGTCCCCAGCCAGGGACCCAGGGAGGTTTTCAAGTTCCTGAATTCTGTGTGCGATTCGAGCCTGCAGCCTGGGCAAAGATAGGGAAAGAAAGGTGGTGAGGACTATTTGTCTACAAGAAGTCACCTGGTCTCTATCTTTAAAGCCAGAGTCTATAAACAGTCTGTCCTTCAAAGGAGGGGACTCTTCAAAAAAAGGACATCAGTTACCACACAGAACCTCACAAGCGGCTTCAGAGTGCTTTTGAGAACAGGCCTGCTGGGACCACAGCGAGCCTGAGACTTGACAACTCTCCCGGCTAGATTTTATTGTCAAGATGACACAACCCTGAATCATCTGGAAAGAGGGGACCTCAAATGCAAAAGTTGCTTGAGCAGATGGCCAGCCCAATGTGGAAGCATGAAAAAAATTTTTTTCTTTTCCGAGACAGGATTTCTCTACGTAGCCCTGGCTGTCCTGGAACTTGCTTATAAGAACAGGCTGGCCTCAAACTCATGAAGATCCACCTGCCTCTGCTTCCTGAGAGCTGGGACCAAAGGCATACACCGCCGTGCCTTGCCCTGACAGCACGATTCTGAGAAAGGTAGCTCTGAACTACATAGAAAAGCTGGCTGTGCATGAGCTGGAGAACAAGAGCAGTGTTCCTCCCCAGCCTGTGCTTCAGGTCCTGACTTGAGTTACTTCCCTCAGTAATGGACTGTTATCTGGAAATCCATGGGGAGATAAACCCTTTCCTCTCTAGACTGCTTTGGTGTTTCACCACAGCAATAGAAAAGTAAACTAGAACAGTGATTTAGCCAGGTGCTAATCCCTAAGGGCAGTGAGAGTTGGCCTATGCCATTAGGCAGCCCAGCTTCAGCATGAGACCCAGGGCTATGGAAATCTGCAAAGCCCACGGGCAGCATCAATGTGTTATCTACAGGTTAACCCTCCCAGTAACCTATGTGGAAAAAGTTCCCTACTTTACCTTCCTATAGTTATTTATGGAGCACCTACTGTGTGCCAAGGCAGTTTCTCATATGGAATCTTTGTTCTCTTGTGGCTCACATCCCATTAGAAAGGATACAGCAGTAAGCACTGGCAGCAATGCAGAGCACAAGTACAAGGCAGAGAGGGAGTGGGTCCAGGGACCACAGAAATGGCCACCACCTCACTTGATGGCTAGAAGGTGTGGCGCAGCCTGTGCAAAGGCTCTAGAAGGACTGAGCCCAAGAAGACCACACAGAGCATTCCCTGTACCGTGAATCAACACTGGCAGTGTAGCACTTGGGTGCTCACCTGTACTCCCGCTCCTGTAGGATCTCCACAGGGTCCAGGCCCCGGGGCTTCTGGATGGGGGTGATGCGGCTCTGCTTCTGGTGCAATGGCACCAATGGAGCAGGCTGGGCTGGCTGCCCTGGGGACTGTGTTTGTGGTGGCATTACAGGTGAGGCAGCAGGCGGGACAGCAGGAGGTGCAGGTGAAGGGCGGCCTGTTGGTTGCGGGGGAATCAGCTTCTGTGGGGTGCTTGTGGGGGCAGCAGCATTGGCCATGGGTCCTGGAGAGGCAAGTGGAGTATGCTGCTT
The DNA here is from genome assembly GCF_011064425.1 of Rattus rattus. NCBI lineage: Eukaryota > Metazoa > Chordata > Mammalia > Rodentia > Muridae > Rattus > Rattus rattus. Next base: position 17,907,521 of record NC_046161.1, on the reverse strand, counting down.
GACCTCTGGGCCCCCAGGACTGCCCTTCCAGCCACCTCTCACATAGGCCAGAACCCAGACACTCCTACCCTCCAGGTCAGTTCTCCCATAGCTCTGCCCTAACCACAAGTGTTTGGATGTTCTGTCTGGCTTCACAGCGACAGCGGGCCCCCATCTTTCTTCTATGCAAGCTCACCCCTCCCCTTTAGCAGCTTCACCTCTGACGTTTCAATTGCCCTTGGTCAATGGCAGTCTAAAAATATTAAATGGAAAATTCCAGGAACAAATGATTACTGTCTTAATAGTGTGCTGTTCTGAATAATTACACTCAAATTCTACTTCTGCATAGTGTAACTGCTTCCTCACAGCAGCATCGCAAGGGCAGGTTCGGTGCACACTGTCCTCAGACCGTTTCTGCTTAATCTATCTTGGCCGATGAGGTTTTTTTTTGTTTGTTTTTTTTCTTTTTTTCGGAGCTGGGGACTGAACCTAGGGCCTTGTGCTTGCTAGGCAAGCACTCTACCACTGAGCTAAATCCCCAACCGGGCCGATGAGTTTTATCATTACTTCTTGTTACTCTGCTTGATAAACAGTGTATGAAGGAAACAAACGGCATGCGTGGGGTTTGCTGCTTTCTGCATGTCACGTATCTACTGAGGGTCTTGGATAGTTTCTCTCTCAGAGAATGACTCTAGTTCACATCCAAACAAAGCAGATTTCAATAAGTAATGATTCACCTCAGACCAAGAAGATAGTCAAGGTCCACTGTTACAACTCAAATGAAGACCTTGAAATATCCAAATGAACTTTCCAGAAATACGTCTCAGAGGACATGGCCAAGGTCACATGCAGTTAGCAAAGTTGGCAGGATACTGAACTATTTTGCCCTCTATCTACCTCCACTGGGGATGTTCTCTAGAGAAAGGGACATGCTAGACCCCATCTCCCCAAGCTCAGGAGCCCCTTATCCTGAGTAAGCTTGCCTGTAGTCACAGCTATAACCAGCCATCTCCTTGAGCCCCATAGTAGACACATCCCCTGCAGGAGACTGCAGGATTCCTACCCATAGGACAAGGAAGATAAGAAGTACCCTGCGGACCCCAGCTGAACCCCAGAGAATTCCACCGAAAAATCCGAGGTTTCTGGGGTGAAAAACTGTAGCCTAGGGCTGGAGAGATGGCTCAGTGGTTAAGAGCATGGACTGCTCTTCCAGAGGTCCTGAGTTCAAATTCCAGCAACCACATGGTGACTTACAACCATCTTTAATGAGATCCGATGCCCTCTTCTGGTGTGTCTGAAGTGACGAATATATGATAAATAAATAAATCTTAAAATAACAAAACAAAAAACCCAAAACAAACTAATGAACAAACAAACAAACAAAACAAAAAACTGTAGCCTAATTTCTGGAGTCCTGCATAGTTCAGGTTCATGACAAGAAGTAGAGCATGTCACCAATAGAAAAGAAACTTACCTTCAGGCCATGGCTTGGGAGGACCTCCAGGAGGCTGACCAGGCATCCCGGGGGGCACACCTGAGGGTCCTGGAGGAGGCATGTTGGGCCCTCCCATACCTATATTAAAGGAAAGAAAGCACCATAAATACAACTATGTTCAAACCTGCTGGCCTACTCCCATATCAGCTCAGGGAACATACCCACCCACCACAATAATTATTGGCCAGAGTGATGAATAAATGGCATTTAGGTAGACATAACCGCCCACCCCCAACCCATCACAGCAGTCCTAGGTACCACTAGCTGGGAGCCAAGGTTGCCTGCTATTATCATACACATTAAGCATTCTCCCCACTCCAGGGGCAGGGATATAGGTCTTACCATGGGGTCTACTGTAATTCGGAGGGGCTGGTCCTGGACCTGGGCCAGGGCCAGGGCCAGGGCCGGGTCCAGGTCCTGTGGCAGACACTGAAGGTGGAGGTAGTGTTGGCATCTGCTGCTGCATTCCAGGCATCGGCCGCTTGCCTTGAACGGCCATCTGCAGGTGGTCGGGCAATGGCTGGCCCCTGGCCAACATCTTATAGGCCATTATCTGAGCTCTGAGTTGATGCAGCTGGTTCTGGTTAAATGGGGTTGGGCCTCTGTTTTGCTGCCCCAAGGCCTGGGGGTCAGAACCATCTAGTGGGGCCCCTCCTGGCCCAGAGGACATCTGAGGGCCTGAAGATGGGCCGCTGGCCGGGACAGGACTGGAGGCATGTTCAGAGCCACCTAAGGGTGAGGGGTAACCTGCAGGGAAAGACTAGTTCAGTGGTCACTCAGCAGCATGCATCTATAACAGCTAAATCACATCACATCACCTGGCATCCCTGGAGAGGTAACTAGGCAACATCATTCTCCTGAGTCAAACAAGAAGCACCCAGAGGTAGGTGGCTGACTCAGAGCCTCAGCCCAGCAGCTAATGTGGTCATGACACAAGCTAATGAGCTTGGATACATGCTTCAGTGGGGTACAGTTAATCAATTCAAAAGGTAAAAACTGCAAACCAGGCCCCATCAAGCCTGCCCTCTGTCCAGGTCAACTTCTCCATTGTCATTCCTATGAATCCCAGGACCCAGTACCTTACTTACTGCCCCTAGTGACAGGGGGGACTCAACAAGTCATCTACAGTATCAATCATCCCCATGTAGAAAAGCCAACTTGCCTAAAGCAGTGGCCTAAGGCACCACTGGAGTTGCTAGCCCCAGCTCCATCATGCTAATCCCTGACCTCAAACAACATGCTGACCAATCATTTCTGTCCCACCTGTTCAGTATTCGAGACTGCTCCAAGGCAAGAGGGCTATATAGAGAACTAGCCACACGTCACCAGGGAGGCCAACCCATAGCTCAGTTGTACTTGAAATCTCCACTAAAGAAAGCAGATTCTGAGCTCCAGGCACATGAACATGAAACAAAAACCAGCCCAGACTGTACCTTGAGAATGCTGGTCCATGGGACTAGGCGGAGGTCCCATACCTGTGTGGGCTCCTGATCGCATGCCCATCCCTTTCATTTGGTTGTATCGTGGGTCATCAGGCATGCCCTTCTCGTGCATGGACTCCATAGGCTGTAAGATGTACAAGGACACAGGTCAGCCAAGGACAAGAGGCAGCTGCGCAAAGCTCAAGAGGCAAAGCTGAGAAAGAAGACCACAGAGGTCCACCCAAGGGGGCCAGAGGGCTAGCTCTGAGGCACACTCACCATACCTTCTGGGTGTCAGGACAAACACAAAACCAAACTACTGGAAAAGGTAACTACTTAGGCAGTGGAGACATGGAGCTGTCTTTCAAGCCAGTGAGAACCACAAAGAAAGATGTCCTGGTCTCTTGCACTTTGTGCCAAGGAGACTTGCTGCAAACCTAGGGCTGAAGCCCTCACCCTTGGAGACTATAAATCAAGCAGACTACAAAAAGGTCCGCTGCATATTTAGACTGGACTACAGTGAGACTCCCCACTGTCCTCAAGGCCTCAGCAGCTGCCAGCTTAGGAAGGAAGGATGCAGAACTGTCCCACCACTGAGACAGCACAATGTTAGCAGGATGCTGGCATATGGCACCTGTGAGAGTAGGCATGACTCCCAGGGAAACGGCTAGCGCGGCCACTGGGAGAGATTACCTAAGACCCTTCTGTGAGCTAGGACTGGTTATCAAGCATTGTGCTCAGCAAAAACTCACAGGCCAGCATGTGATGAAGGAGAGTGACACCAAAGCCACACTTAGTATAGCTGTAACAAAGGAAGCTGAGACAGGGGCATGAGGGCAGCTTCCTGTGGGGCCACTACTCTGTGCAGGCTCCCCAAGACTGTTTATGGTGAGCAACAGGGTTGCCTACAGCATAGAAGAGGCTCGGTGAGGTGTTATCCACCAGGACTCCAGTACATAGATTTCTAGATACATGGTAGGTGTCCAATGGGCAGTAGCATGTGTGAGCAATGCTAGGATAAGGAACACAGGTAAAAGAGATGTAGTTTGTGGCACATGGAGGACCCTGTAAACCAGACAGTGGGCTCATACATGTGACCCAGAGCTTCCTTTATAGGAAAGGAGCAAGATAAATGCTCTAAGATGACAGAACAGTTCGGGAACTGGGAAGCCAGAGATGGAGGTGTCTCAGAAGCAGAGTACAAGGACAACCCAGGCAGAGGAATGAGAGAGGCGTGTGAGGGAGCGCCTTCCTCATTTGTGGATAGGGAACACAACCTAAACTTGGAAGTCTGCAGGGGTAGGAAGCAAACACAGGAGCAACCCTGCAGGGAAGAGGAACAACTGACAGCGCCACTATGGTAAACCCTCCTGCTGTCTTCAACTACATCTTCTTACACCCCAGCCTCTGTGGGCCCAGACAAATGTTGACATTACTCCCGGCCAGTCCTAAGAGGAAGACCAAGGCCTCAGGACAGGAGAGATGCTTGGCAGGCTGAATACTCTCCATGTGTGTAGGCCACCAGTACAGCCAGAAGAGCCTCCTTGGAGGAACTTGGGAATTCCTTATAACAAGAGAAGGTACAAGGAGTATGGAGAATGTAGGGTGGAATGGCTGCTCAGCCTCCTGGCTCAGGAGAACAGCCTGATCCCTTTGTTCAGAGGAATACACTATAGGGTAGGAATCTGAACCAATCCAAGTCACCTCCATAAAGATCTCTCCTCTAATGTAGGGAGGCTCCTGCAGCTTTGTATGAGACAAAAAGGCAAGTCTCAGGAACGGAGTACAGGAATGAGATCACGGGATGCCTACCTTGTGCATTTGATGCATGTTGTCCTGGGGGTACCCTCCAGGCCCCTGGGTGGGCATGGGATGTCCTGCTGAAGGAGGTCCTGGGCTTGGCCCCATCATGCTGTGGGCAGAACCTGGTGAGGGGCCAGGGCTAGGACCCAGCATTGCACCAGGTGAAGGACCAGGGCCTGGGGAAGGACCAGGCCGAGGGGTTCCACCCAGGGGTGGGTCTGGAGTAGACATCTTTTCAGAAGCTACAGGCAGTGGTCTCCTGTTGGAAAGAAATTCTGGTCATTCTAGAATCTGGGACATGGGTTTGGTTATGTCAAGAACAGCAAAGAAGGGCCCAAAGGCCAGTCAGTTCACCCAGCCCACAGTGCCCCATCTTGCAGGCCTTATAACAAACTTTTGTTCCAAACCTTTTATTCTTCTTGGAGAAAACAATGCTACCTCAGGAAAAGAAATCAGCTCAGAAAGCAGAAGATGACGGTGCAGGCCCACCACTCCAGTAATAGGGAGGCAGAGGATCTTTTTTTTTTTTTTTTTTCTTCTTCTTCTTCCTTTTTTTTGGAGCTGGGGACCGAACCCAGGGCCTTGCACTCACTAGGCAAGCGCTCTACCACTGAGCTAAATCCCCAACCCCGCAGAGGATCTTTTAATTTGAGTTCAGCCTGGTCTACACAAGTTCCAGGCCAGTGAGGACTACATAGAGAGACCCTGTCTCACTCCCTACCACCATCACTGAATTACTTCTGGGTATTGACCCAGCCTTATCTAAATATCACATGGTAGTTAAAGTAACAGACTGGTGAAACTGACCTCATGGGTGTGGTCAATGACCATGCTTGGAAGCTACACTGTGGTCAGAGGGAGAATATCCTCCCATTACCTCCAAGATCAACTAGGTCCTCAGGGGACTGTGGGCAACTCTCAAATCGTCCTTTAACTGTGTAGTCAGCTGTTCTCTTGTTCATGAAGGTCATGGAGACAGGACTAACAGACACAGACAGACAGACAAAGACAGACACGCACAGAGACAGACACAAGACAGACAGACAGACAGACACACACACACACACACACACACACACACAATATCAGTGAGCTCTAATCAGTGTCCAGTCCACAAAGAAGGTCAATGTGAAGAGAAACTCCCTCCATACTTCCAAGAAAAGCCGCAGTCAAGCCCTTTAACTTGTCTTTACAGAGATAGACAACTGGTAAAAGAAAGGCTGGAGGAGTCAAAGGTTCTCTTAGGAATCGTGACCTTAACTGGCCTTGTCAGTTAAGAAAGAAAATGAGTCCAGGCATGATGGCACACACTTTTAAATCTAGCAGTGGAAGGCAGAGGCAAGTGGATCTCTGTGAGTTTGAAACCATCTGGTCTACACAGACTTACTTCCAGACCAGCCAGGTCTCAAACAACAAACAAAAGAACAAAAACAAGAATGAGGACAAGAAGAAACAAAGAAAGAAAAGAAAAAGAGAAAAATCTGCCTATATATAAGACTTTAGACCTTGATTCACTGAAGCATCTACCTACAGCCAAGAGACAAGTTGGCTATTCTTTTAACCTAAAAGTTAAATGATAGCTAAACTACTTACCTCTCCTGCTCTAGAAGTCATCTGGGAGGAAGGAACATCACATGGTTCTAGCCCCTAACACACAGCTATCAAAGTCTCTGAAAGCCTATCTTGAATCATTACTCTAGATCACCTTAGGAACCCCAGAAAAACCAGGAGCCAATGGATGGTAAGGCTACTATGAGCCCATCAAAAGATTCTAATGGGGAGGAGAGTGTGTTTAACAAGGTGGAAGCAAGGGGCCAGAAGTTCAAGGTCAACCTTGACTACATAGTGATCTCCAGGTTCATCCTGGGTTACATACAGTATCTCAAAAACAAAAATAAGCCTGGTGTGGTGGCTCATACCCTTAATCATAACACTTAGAAGGCAAACAGGAACATGTGAGTTCAAAGCTAGCTGGTCTACATAGAGAGTTTCTGAACAGCCAGGGCAACACAGAGACCTCATCTCAAAACAAAATAACAAGTAAAAAAGACAGACAGACAGACAGACAGCAAGCACGAGAGCGCTCAACCAACCAATTGGATCAGTGGACTCCCCCAGGGTGAGGACATGGATGAGACCTACCCTTCTCCAGGCCATCTTTCTGATCACAATACAAAGAGCTGAGGAATAGAGTGTTAGTCTGCCCTTCAAATCCCTTAAGGCTTACTGACCTTAAGAGAAAGACCAAGACTCAAACATGAAATTCTACTCCATAAATTCAACAGAAATAAACTCTTGAGCTGAAGAGATAGCTCAGTGGTTAAGAGCACTGGCTGCTCTTTCAGAGGTCCTTAGTTTAATTCCCAGCAACCACATGGTGGCTCACAACCATCTGTAATGGGCTCTGATGCCCTTTGCTGGAGTGTCTGAAGACAGCAACAGGGTGTGCACATACATAAAATAAATAAAATGTTTAAAAAAAGAAAAAAAAAAGAAAAGAAAAGAAGTAAACTCTTAGCAAATGACACAGCCTTTCCAGAGAAGGCCATGACATGAAGATACCATTAAAATTTGGGGCTGGGAGCAGCTTACTGGTTAAAGTACCTGTCCTACACATAGGAATCCAAGCTTTGATCCTCAGCACTCTTGAACAAGCTGAACACAACAGTGCCCATTTATAACCCTAGCAATAGGAGTACTGCTGGCTGGTCAGTCTAGCGGGGTCACACGTTCCAGATTCAGTAGGAGACTGCCTTAAAGAACAAGGGAACAACTAAGGAAAGAGAGCACCTCTACACACACACACACACACACACACCAACCACACAGAGAGCTACAGCAAGAGCCTATCTCAAAAATGGGGGTTGGGGTGAAGGGACTGGCAAAATGATTCAACAGGTAAGGGCACTGGCTGCCAAGCCTAATCTGAGTTCAAATTACAGGACCCACACGGTAAAAGAAGAAAACTGAGTTTTACAGACTGTCTTCTTCCAGACGTGTGCCATGACAACACACAAGCCCAGGGACTAGCACATACTCAAATAAAGGAATGTATGTTGTGTGTGGAAGCCAGAGGATAACCTTGGGTATCTGACATTTGAGACAGGATCTACGTACACAGTACATAGATTAAAAAAAACACACACAAAAAAATAAAAATAGAATATAAAGGGCTGAAGAAACGGCTCTGCGGTTATGGATGTTTGCTGCTCAAGTGGGTGTGGTAGCTCATGTCCTTCATCTCAGCACTCAGGTGGCACAGGCAGATGGATCTCTGTGAGCTCAAGATCAGCCTGGTCTACATAGCAGGTTCCAGGATAGCCAGAGGTACACAATAGAGACCCAGTCTCAAAAAAAGATAAAAAAAGGAAAAAATAAAGAAAAAAAGGGGGGGCTGGCTACAGAAATGCAGAAATGGCTCACAGGTTAAGAGCTCTGACTGCTCTTCCAGAGGTCCTGAGTGCAATTCCCAGTAACAACATGGTTCATAACCATCTATATAATGAGATCTGGTGCCCTCTTCTGGCTGCAGGCATACATGCAGGCAGAACACTGTCTATAAAATAAATAAATTTTTATAAAAGAAAAAAAAGTGATAGCTGCTCCTCTGTAAGACCTGAGTTTTGTTCGCAGCACCCACACTGGGTGGCTGACAGCCCTGTAACTGCAGCTCTAGAGTATCCGATATCCTATCCTGGCTTCCACGGGCATTCAACTCAAGCGCGTGCACATACACATACAATGAGAAATAAAAAAACAAATATATATTTGTGTGTGTGTGTTTATATATGTACGTACACACACACACACGCACACACACACACACACACACACACACACACACACACTTTTTTTTGTAATGTTTTTAGACAAGGTCTTACTATACAGATCAGACCATCCTGGAACTCAAGCAATCCACCTGGATTAAAATCATATGCCATGGGGTTGGGGATTTAGCTCAGTGGTAGAGCGCTTGCCTAGCAAGCGCAAGGCCCTGGGTTCGGTCCCCAGCTCCGAAAAAAGAAAAGAAAAAAAAAATCATATGCCATGATACCCATTCTATACAGTAGTAGAATCAATATCTCTCTCTCTCTCTCTCTCTCTCTCTCTCTCTCTCTCTCTCTCGGGGCTCAATGTGTGATTGAGTGGAATAGCACATGAATAGCATACATGAAGTCCTAGGTTTACCCCAGGACAATAAAAGATCTCTCAAAGGTGAATGGCATTTCTAATGACACCCAAGATTATCCTCTAGCCTCCACATGCACATACATGCCCTTATGCTAAACCATAAAGAGAACTGTGAGGGCTCATGAGATGGCTCACACACATATACATAATACAAACATATGTGTACTCAACAACAACAAAAAAATTAATCCATGGGAAAGTAATTTCTTTGTAGCTATCCAGTCCAAAAGCATTATAACAACTCTGTAGTCTGAGACAGGGTCTGAGATACAATTCCCATATCTAAATCACTTTCCTGATGATGTCATAATATATTCTTTTTTTTTTTTTTTTCTCGGAGCTGAGGACCGAACCCAGGGCCTTGCGCTTGCTAGGCAAGCGTTCTACCACTGAGCTAAATCCCCAACCCCCATAATATATTCTTATCACTAAGAAATACAGAAACAAAAAACAGAAATCAAAAGTCATTTGTGATCCCAAACCTTGCCTTCATTTGGTTGAAGAAAACACTGTATCTCAGGCAGAGAAATCAGATCAGGGTATGGTGGCGCAGGCCTATCATGTTACCACAATCCCAAGGATTGACCACTGTAGTGGGAGAAGGGGCTGGTGGTTCCTCAGGGTATCTAGGCCAAAAAGCTGCCTGGGCCTCCTGGAGTACCCTTCAAAACAGTATTTCTCAGCACTTAATGGGCCTGCTTTTCTACAGTTTATTTCCCTATAGCTGATTTTATCAATTAAGTCTTCAAAACAGGAACGTGAAACCCTGCTAGGCCAGCCAGGGCTACATGGTAAGACTGTCTCTCAAAGACAAAGAAGCCCACTGGCTATGCAAGCACTGAAGCTCTGAACTCCATTCCTCAGCACCCATGTACAAAGCAGGGCATGGTTGTGTTTGCCTGTAATCCCAGGACTGGGACATGAAGACAATCCTTCAACCAAAACAAGTTTCAGGTCCAGGGAGAGACCCTGCACCAAAGAAGATCAGAGCTCTTGAGGTTTCACAGACATTTGCTATTAGCCTGGGAAACTGTCTTCAAAAAACAAAAACAAAACAAAACAAAACAAAAAAAAAACTGTAAAACTTTTTTAATCTGAAAGGAGGAAACAGTTTTCTAGATAGAAAATTAAAAGTCCAAACTGCTGCTGGTTCCAGGGTAAGAACAAGAGCACGGGCTGCTCTTCCAAAGGAACTAGGTTCAATTCCCAGCACCCACACGACAAGGAACAATTGTTCTAGGCGATCCAATATTATCTTCTGGCCTCCACACACAGGCACCAGTAACAAAAGTGGTGCACAGATACACCATGCAGACAAAACACTTAGGGACATTGGTTTTTAAAGTCTAAACTATTTCCATTCGGTTTTAAGGCTAGTCAGAAGAAAAAGCAGAGTAGGTGGGTGGGAGACGATCAGGTAGATCTGATTTCAATGCCAGCCTGGTCTACAGAGCTAGTTCTAGGATAGCCAGAGAGCTACACAAAGACACCCTGTCTCAAAAAAAAAAGGGGGGGGGCTGCCGACTAGGAACCTGAGTCCAGTGAACAAAGCTATAGGTGCCTGCTACCTGCAAAAGCTTTAATCTTATCGGATCCTCTACTTCCTAGGCAGCTAGAGATAAAGCTGAGGCAAACCTGCAAGCATCACCAGAAAACAGTAGTTCATCATCTCCTTACAACCCCAAAGCCAGTACAAGCCAACGCCCCTGTCAATGAGCTGAAAGCAAGGGCATTTGACTGCTATAGCCTCTGCTCAACAGTACTCCTGAACTGACTTCATTTTGTTTTTTAAGAAATTATCTCAGGCTAGATCTCTAGATTCTGCTGCCCTTAACTTCCCATTGATAAGGTCACACAGGTGCCCCGGCATCCAGCTTAGTATCGCCTTTAAGGACAAGGCCTGTTATCATAGCCTTTAATCACAACACATGGAACAGCAGTAGGCAGATCTCGAATTAAAAGGCCAGGCCAGCCTGGTCTACATATTGAGACAAATGTCCAGGAAAGCAAATGTTCCACAGACTCTGTCTCAAAAAGAAAAAAAAAAAAAAGACCAACTTTTGAAGGTTCATTCGTTACTCATTTTCCTGATAAAACACCATGACTATAAAAGACAATTTAAGGAAAAGAGACTATATTCTGGTTTAAGGCTCTAAAGAACTAAGAGTCCATCATGTCTTTGTGGAAGTATAGCAGCAAGTGGCAGGCACAGCAGCAAGAACAGGGGGCTGTGAGGTCCTATCTTCAGTCACAAGCAAAAAGAAGAAAAAGTAGGGTAAGGCTGTACACTCTTAATCCCGACCTAACTGAGCTACTTCCTCTAGCAAGGCCGTCCGAGACAGCACCACCAACGGGGGCTCAAATGCTTGAGATTATGAGAACCAAGACCATTTATTTAAACCACTACATAAAGTACAAGAGGCTCTTGAGAGTGTCACTTGGAGGCTGGAGCAACAGCTCTTCAAGAAGGCCAGAGCTCAGTTCCCAATGCATACAAATCCAATGTCCTACAACTCCTGTTTCAGGAGCTCTGACACCCTTCTGGTTTCCCTGGGTATCTACACACATGATACATGCATACAAATATAAATAAAAAACAACCTATGGGTTGGGAATTTAGCCCAGTGGTAGAGCACTTGCCAACAAGCGCAAGGCCCTGGGTTCGGCCCCCAGCCCCGGGGGAAAAAAAAAAAAAAAAAAAAAACAACCTAAAAACAAAAACAGCACTTGCTCTTCTAGCTGCTGCCTCTGAAACATCAGGCTGCAGAAAAGCCAGCAAGTGAGCAGAGCCACCATCAGCTAGGCAGCCTACCAACACTGGGGAAGAACAAGGGAGCTCTGCACAGGGAACAGAAAGGAGTGCATCTAGGTAGGCAGCTTCACTACTGAAACTCAGGGGTTGGGAGGGGGTTCAGTGAGCAAAGAACTCCCTCTGAAAGCACCAAGGCTGAGTAAAGCACCATGTGAACACTAACTGCCTGTGGCCACCACAACAAGGGGCTAAACCAACCAATGCACTCTGTTTTCAAAAGCTCAAAATACAAGGCAAACAGCAATTAAGGACGATGTTCATTGTTACCTTTGGGCCACCAAACACGTGCCTACACACAAGGTTTTAAAAAAAAGCCAAGGGGGCTGGAGAGATGGCTCAGCGGTTAAGAGCACCCGACTGTTCTTCCAGAGGTCATGAGTTCAATTCCCAGCAACCACATGGTGGTTCACAACCATCTGTAAAGAGATCTGATGCCCTCTTCTGGTGTATCTGAAGACAGCTACAATGTACTCATAGACATAAAACTAATAAGTCTTTTTTAAAAAAAAAAAAAAAAAGCCAAGGGCTGGCTCATCGGTCAAGAGCACCACTGGCTGCTCTTCCAGAGGTCCTGAGTTCAAATCCCAGCAACCACACAGTGGCTCATAACCATCTGTAATGGGATCTGATGCCCTCTTCTGGTGTCAGAAGAAAGCAACAGTGGATGTATGTACACACGTACACACACACACACACACACACACACACACACACACACACACACACACACACAAATTGGACTTAGAAATTGTGTGTGTTGCTAAGCAGCGGTGATGCATACTTTTAATCTCAGCATAGGCAGAGACAGAGGCAGGGACAAACTCTTTGAATTTGAGGCTAGGCTGTTGACAGAGCTAGTTCTAAGACAGCCACGGATAAACAAAGAAACCGGTCAAAAGAAAAGAAAGAGAGCTAGGAAGGGAAGGAGGGAAGAACGGAGTGAGTGGGTGGGGGGGTGAGTGAGTGAGTGAATGGGTGAAAAGAAATTGTGCATGGATTCTGGGATCTTGCACCCTTCTATTTTCATTCACTTGAAAATCACTTAAAATCTCAGCACTGTGCGCTGGAGAGATGGCTCTGTGGGTAAGAGCTGGGCTGTTCTTAGGGCCCAGGTTCAAATCCCAGCACCTACAATCATACAATCACAACTGTCTGTTAATTCCAGGTTCCAGAGGATCAGACACCCTCACACAGACATACATGGAGGCAGAACACCAATATAATTTTAATAATAATAAAAAAAGGATCTCAGTACCACAGGCCCTGAGAGTCAGATAGACCTCACCATCCTCAGGGAGTTTTATGAATTCAACAGTGATTGGGGGCGCTACAAGGATATAGCCCACTTAGCCTTTCTACCCCTGGGATGAGCTTTTCACCACTGGCTAGACTGTGCTAGTCCCCACATCTGCAGTAAGGTTACACAAATCTGTTCTGTCCATATCCTTTCTCTTGTTTAAGGTTGGTTCCACCCCAGTAGGCCTCTCACTAGCTCCCACTAGCCTAGTGTATACACAAATAACGTAGGTGGGAGAAGTTCCCACCAGGGGCACAGAAGACGATGAATGACAGAGAAGCAGGGAGCGACAGCAGAACAATACCTACAGAGGTCACTGAACCTCTCACAGGCAGAGGGTGTACTGGGAAGTAAACAGCATCACACATGTCCACCTGGATTCCAGATTAAATTCCAAGGGCACAGTGGGATGATGGCCCACAGTGCAATTCTCCTGAGACTTTTAGGACACACACAAGAAGCACATCAGATGTCCTTGACTGACGCCTCCCACTGTCACAGGTGATGCAGCAACTGTCATGTAGCCACCTGCTTCCTGAGCCAATGAGGCATACCCAGCTGGCAAAACAACTTAAAACTGACAGTCGCCACAGTTGAAAATGAATGCACTGCTTGTTTTTCTGTTGCTGAACTTGAGAATTTTGTTTGTGTTTTTGGGATACAGACTCACTATGTAACCCCAGCTGATCTGGAACTATATAGATAAGGCTGACCTCGAATTCATCTACCTCTGCCTATCTTTGTCTCTTGCTCTGGGATTAAAAGCATGCACGACTACACCCAGCTAAACCCTGGACTTTTTTGATCCTCATGCCTCTACCTCCCAAGTGTTGGGTTCACAGGCATACACTACCATGCTGGTTTCTGCAGTATGGAACCCAGGACTTCATATATGTATGTCAGGCAAGCACTCTACAAACCAAGCTACACCCCAAGCAATTTTAACCACATTCACTGGTGAACACACAGGGCAAAAGACAAGCTGTTAGCAGACTATGGTGGCACACACACTAACCTTAGCACATAGGAGGGTGAGGCAGAAGCATCCAAACGCCAAGGCTAACAGGAGCTTCATTTGAGTTCCAGGCCAGCGAGATAGATAATAAGATCTAAACAGTTCCCATCCTACCCCTCAAAAAAAAGTCAAACAGTACGTATATCCCACACCCGTCATCCTAGCACTTGGGAGGTAAAGGGTGGTGTTCAGAATCATTCTCGGGCACAAAATGAGTTTGAAGCCAGCTTGGGCTGCCTGAATTCATCTCATAAGCTCTAGAAACCAGCTTGGGGTACAAATGGCAGGAAGGGATCAGGGCTGGTCTGTTTGCTAACATCCACTTGCTTATTTCTGTATATATCGCCTTCCGGGAGGAAAACAAAGGGAAGCCAACAACAGCCCCTTCTTTCATGCAGCTATGGAAATGTCAACCCCTAGACAAAGTCTCCCAACTCCACATACAGAAAACTTCATAGCAGCAGCTGCAGGTACACAGCAAACAGCAAACTCACTAGTTACCTTAATGAGCTTAACACTTCTGCTAAGATATGAGATCAGTAAGATCTCATGGCCTTGACTGACAGATCCTTGACATATCCCAGACAATACTGCCATTTTTTTTTTTTTCCGGGGCTGGGGACCAAACCCAGGACCTTGCGCTTCCTAGGCAAGCGCTCTACCACTGAACCAAATCCCCAACCCCAATACTGCCACTTTTATTCAGAGCTTTTAAAGATTCAGGGTGTAGTGTGACTGACTGAACCCAGGAGTAAAAATGCTAAGCAAATGCTCCACCACAAGCCACACTGCTATTCCATTTTATTTTCTGTATTTTAGGGTCTGAAGAGATGGTTCAGCATTTATTGTTTTTACAAAGAATAGAGCTCACCCCAGCACACATGCAGGATAGCTCACACCACCTGTAACCCCAGCACACATGCAGGACAGCTCACAACACCTGTAACCCCAGCACACATGCAGGACAGCTCACAACACCTGTAACCCCAGCACACATGCAGGACAGCTCACAACACCTGTAACCCCAGCACACATGCAGGACAGCTCGCAACACCTGTAACCCCAGCACACATGCAGCACAGCTCACAACACCTGTAACCCCAGCACACATGCAGCACAGCTCACAACACCTGTAACTTCAAATCCAGCCAGAGGACTCAACTCCTGACTTCTCTGGCTTCCACAGGTACCTACATGCATATATCCATACAGGTACACATCATTTTTAGATGCTATTATTTTTAATTATGTGTATCTGTGTGTCTGTGTAGTGGGTATACACACATAAGCACAAGTGTCCAAGAAAAATCAAAGATATCAGATCCTCCTGGAACTGGAGTTGTAGAAATTAGGTAGTTATGGGGCACCCAACATGAATGCTGGAAACCAACTTTGATCTTCTGAAAGAAAAGTATGCAATCTTTCCAGCAGAGCCATCTCTCCAGCCCACTTTTTAAAAAATCATTTATTTATTTATGTTTATGAGAATGACTAAACTGAGACATTTTGTTAAGTAACAGTAAATATCAAAGAACAGCTTCATACCAGGCAGGGGTGGTGCACAGGGGAGGAAGAGGCAGGTGGATCTCTGTGCATCTGAAGCCAACCTGATCTACAGAGTAAGTTTCAGGACAGCCAGGGCTACACAGAGAAACCTTGTCTCAAAAAAAAAAAAAAAATCAAACAGGAACAAACAAAAACAGTTTCACACATGTTTCCATTGTTGTAATTATTGTTTCACATCTGTGGGTGTTTTGCTTGCATGGGTATTTGTGTAATTCCTATGTGCAGTGCCCATCGAGGCTAGAAGGTGGCACTGGATCTCGCAGGAATGGAGTGACAGACTGCTATGAACCACCATGTGTCTGCTAGGAATGGAACCTGGGTCCTCTCAAAGAGCTGACAGTACTGTCCTAGAACTCTATCTGTAGACCAGGCTGTCCTCAAACTCATAAGAGATCCATCTGTCTCTGCCTCCTGAGTGCTGTGATCAAAGGCACCACCACCCAGCTGAGCTGCCAGTACTCTTGACCACTGAGCCATCTCTTCATTCCTCCAGACCCATGTTTTCTATAGACTGTGTCTGTGCTTGTGTTGACTGGAGATAGACTTTAGGGCCTAGTGTATACTAAGCTACCACTAAGCTAGATCCCAGCCCCAAATTCTTGGTTAAAAACAAAATAAATCAAAAATCATTGAACTCTCAAGTATTTTTCAATGCTACTACAGCTTATGAAAGCACAGAACCCTTGCTAGCCACTCAGTGAGAAGCTATGTACACCTTGTGATGAAGTCGAAAATGAAACAGCAATGCCTTGAGCCAAGTGTGGTATCCAAGCCTGTAAACCCAGTCCTGAGAGGCTGAGACAAGAGGATTGTCATGAGTTTGAGGTCAGCCTGGAATATGTGGTAAGACCCTATCAAAAAGGAAAAAACAAACAGTAATAGGTCACCTTCAACTATATAGCAAATTCCAGGCCAACCTAGGCTATGCAAGAGCCTGTCTCAAAACAATAATTAGGGTAAGGTGATGGCAATACATACCTCTCATTCCAGTACTTGGGAGGCAGAGGCAGAAGGTTCTCAAGGAGTTCAAGGCCAGCCTGGTCTACAGATCAAGTTCTAGGATAGACAGGGCTACACAAAGAAACACTGTCTTAAAACAAACAAAAAGTTAGGAGCAATCAAGATGGCTCACGGTTAAAAGCATGTGCTGGCTGGTCTTACGCCAACTCAACACATAACTAGAGTTATCCGAAAGGAGGGAACCTTAACTGAGAAAATGATTCCATATGATCTGGCCCTAAGGCATTTTCTTAATAAAGATTGATGGGGAGGATCCAACCCACCCAGGGCGGGGCCATCCCTGGGCTGGTAGTCCTGGGTCCTTTAAGAAAGCCAACTGAGCAAGGCATGGAGAGCACCCCAGTAAGCAGCACCCCTCCATGACTTCTGTGTCGGCTCCTGCATCCAGCCATGTTCCTGCCCTGTTTGAGTTCCAATACTGACTTCTGATGAACAGAAACATGGAAGTGTAAGCCAAATAACCCCATTTTCCCCCCAACTTGCTTTTTGTTTCAATGCAGCAATAAAAACCCTAATTTAGTCAGGGCACTTGCAACTTCGCCCAATGATCTGAGTTTGAACCTTATAACTCACTTGATTGAAGAACCAGTTCCTGAAAGTTGACCTCTGACCTCCTGACCATTTTATACACACACATACACACACAATGTAAAACAAGGCAGTCTTGAGCACTGGGTGTGGTGGAGCACTCAGGAGGCAGAGGCAGGTGAAACTCTGTGAGTTTTAGGCCAGCCTGGTCTAAGCAATGAGTTCCAAGTCAGCCCTGCTACACAATGAGACCCATATTTTTTTGTCTTTTTGGGTTTTTTTTTAAAGCAAAAACAAAAACATGCCAGCCATTTTTGCCTATTCTCTATGCTGGCATCCCTTTCTGCAAAAGCAGTGTATTACAAAATGTCTCACTTCCAGTAATTTCTTGCTTTACAAGGATCTTGTTTCCCACAGTGAGAGACAGAGTGATGTCCTCCTCTCCTTTTTTTTTTTTTTTTTTTTAAAGATTTATTCATTTATTATATCTAAGTACACTGTAGCTGTCTTCAGATACACCAGAAGAGGGCATCAGATCTCTTTACAGATGGTTGTGAGCCACCATGTGGTTGCTGGGAATTGAACTCAGGACCTCTGGAAGAGCAGTGGGGTGCTCTTAACCGCTGAGCCATCTCTCCAGCCCCCTCCTCTCCCTTTTACATGTGCACATACAAAATAAACTTGCTAAAATTAAATACGCCCTAGAAAAGACTGACAATCAATAAACGAGCTAATAAAATAAAAACAAAATTCTTTCTTGAACTACAAATGGACAGTAAATATTTTAAAAGTGTTCAACATGAGATCCGGGAGGAAGGTTCAGAGGTTAAGAGCCCTTGCTGCTGTTACAAAGGACCCAAGTTCAGTTCCTGGCCCCCAATCTACCACGAACATAACAAACAATGAAAGACTAACCTAATGGTAAAGCACTCCCCACTGCTGTGAAGACACCAGAGCCAAGGCGTTAAATCCGGGCTCCTGCTCACAGTTCCTGAAACTGAGTCTGTGAGCTTCACAGCAGCAGGCAGGCAGGCAGGCAGGCAGGCAGGCAGGCTCCCGTAGCAATAGATGATAGCTCACATCTGATATACAAGGGGGCAGCACAGAGAGACTGGGCCTGACATAGGCTTTTGGCTCTCAAGCTCACCCCCACTGAAACACCTCCTCTAAGAAAGACACATATTTTAATCCTTCCTAAAACCAGTTCTGCCAGGCTTTCAAATATATGAGCCTATGAGGGCTATTCTCATTCAAACCACCACAGCTACACTATGGAAACTCTGGGTGGTCCCCAGCACCACAAAAAAGAACTACTAGAAATGAACCCAGAATATTAACTGTAACAAAGAGTGCCCATGCCAGGCAGTAGTGGCTCACACCTGGAATCCCAGAACTCTGGAGGCAGAGGCGGGCAGATGGAGACCAGCCTGGGCTACGCACAGAGAAACCCTATCTCGAAAAACAAACAAACAAACAAACAACAAATAGTGTTCACTATAGTTAGCAGATTCACTCTATTCAAGCCTATCACCAGGTACAGTGACATCCCAGTGTACTTGTTTTACAGGTGAGTGCCAGGACTCAGGGGGCTGCATAGGAATCAGAGAACACTGAAGAACTAGCACGCTTGACAGCAAGAAGGATCAGCAGAGAAAAGCATTTGCTACCAATATGATGACCTGCAATTCAATCTCCAGGACACACGTGGTAGGAGAAAATCCACTCCTGAAAGTTGTCCTCTGACCTCCATATATCACACAAAATTAAACAAAAATTTTTAAGTTCAAAAAAAAAAAAAAACACCTTTCACATCCAGCCACAAACAAACCACCAAACCAGGACCCCAGACTTCACCGGTGACTTCATCACTTTCAAAGCAGTGACATCTGGGGCTAGAAGAGCAATGGCCTGGAAAGTTCAAGGCCAAACAGCAGCAACAAATATTTATTGCTTTGGATCTTGTACCAATCGCCCAAGTTCATCCTTCCCAGGACCCTCCTGTCCTGTCTCACTACTGCCTGCTCCAACTGCACTGTTGCAGACCAGACAGACAGAGCAACAGCTCTGCAGGCACCATTCCATTCTCAGTGTGTGGGGTGGGGAGACACATCTTCCCTGATTGTAAATGAAGGGTCCTCCTCCATGCAGCTTCTAGACTTATGCCCACCACTGCTCCCTCGGGCAACCACTCTGTCCTGTCACATGATAGGTTGTGAGGCTTAAATGATTGGGAAGAATATATCATGTCTAACATGCAGAAGGCCATGGATTCCAGGCCCAACAACACCCAAAATGAACAAACAAGAACAAAAATATCCCACATTCATAAAAATAAAAAGATCAAAACCATGCTTGGGTACTGGCTTGTGGTAGAACATTTCCCTAGCATGTACAGGATCAACTTTGATCAGCACCACAAAAATTCAACACACTTAGAGCTTAGGCAGGAGAAACGACTCAACAGGTAAAGTACTTCACTGAAAACTGACCACCTGAGTTCAATCCCAGGAACCCACATGATAGAGGGGAGAACTGACCCCTGAAAGTTGTTCTCTGACCTCCACACACAAATAAATAAGGAACTGCAACACTTTAGTGAATCCCAGCACTCCCAGAGGCGGGGGCAGAGGCAGACAGATCTCTGAGTTCAGCTAGAAGCCAGCCTGGTCTACAAAGCAAGTACCAGGAGAGTCAGGGGTACACAGAGAAACCCTGACTCATAAAATAAACAAATAAAATCTATTTAATTAAAAAAAAAAAAAAAAACAAAACACAAATGGACCCAACGGCATGGCTAAGCAAGAGTTTAATCCCAGCACTCAGAGGGCAGAGGCAGGCAGAGCTATGTGAGTTTGAGGCCAGCCTGATAACAGAGTTTCAGGACAGCCAGAGCTACACAGTGAGACCAGAAAGGGGGAGGGGAGGAGGTCAAAACAAACCAAGTACTTCTTCATGAACCAATACTCATGCAGGCCAAGGAGTAATGGTTCCATTACAGCCCATTCCCCTACTAAGACATGTAACACAAAGTAGGAATTCAACTATCTGCTGGACCAGTCAATAACAGTGCAGGAAGCCTGGCTGAATATGCTATCCCAGCACTTGGGAGGTGGAGGCAGGAAGATGAGGATGAGCAATTCAAGGCCAGCCTGGTCTACATAAGAAGGTGGAGGGCAGCCTTGGTTATAAGATCCTGTCTTCAAAATCAGAATGATGATAATGATGCAGGAGCTATTTGCCTAGTTTTTCCCAATCCTATCAGTGAAAGTGATTCCCTTGTACAAAGGAGGAAACCAAGAGGTTTGGAGAGATTTAGCGATTTCGCCTAAGGCCACACAGCTAGCTGACAGCCAACGCTGGGCATCAAACTCAAAGCCTGTCTGTCAATTCAAACAAAAAATTTGTTTCCAGTTCCTGAGGAGTCACTAGAGGTAAAGGGGATCAAGAAGATGCCCTCCGACCCGCACAAAACAATTGCCTTCGAGGTTTTAAAATAAAAAGCCCTATCTGAAAAACTGGGAAGAGCCAAGAGACTCAAAAGAAAAACAATGCAGCCGTGAGCAAACGTTCCCAGGCATCTTTCACTTTTTAGGCAAACATTTTGAAGCCACGGAAGAAATTTAAAATCTGCAATGATGAAATTTATCAAAAAGTAAAAAAAAAAAAAAAAAAAAAGTGAGGTCTGAGGACCGAAGAGGGCTCATGACTGTGCCCAAGCTACACTGGGCATCAATATCTGAGGTAAAATGTTGCTCCCGACGCCCGACCACAGGGCATTAGAATCGCACAAACGAGGCCAGAGAAGCCCACGACACCTAGCCACTGTTCAAAGTTAAGATTCACAGAAATTAAAGTGGGGGACCTGGATCTCTGGAACGCCAAAAGGAAGGAGCTTTGTCCCAAGACCCCACGAGAACGCGCGCGCGGCCTTCACGCAGACCAGAGTCACCCGCCTCGCCGGCCACAGAGCCTGGAAGCAGCCGCGGTCTCGCTGCACTGCGGCCTGAGCAGCGCGCGCAAGGCTTCTTGACCCTCAGGCGCCGCCGTACCCCGACCCCGCTCTGGTCGCCCAGCTGCCCCCTCCCCCTCCCGGCGCCTCGGCTTCATTCAAACCGTCTTCCCCAAGCCCCGGGAGTCTCGTTCCGCCCGGGAGTCTCCATTCCTTACCTGGAGGTACCGGCGCCGTAACCTTCCTGGCGCCGCCCCCAACCCTCCACGAGGGGTCGGGGACAGAGTGGGCGTCTCGCTTCTCCTCACGAAACAAAGAAGCCGTCGCCGCCGCTGCCAAGCTAGTGGGAAAGCCTCGCGCGCGTGCCCGCTCGGCTTCGGCTGGCCGCCCCCCCCAGCACACACGCAGCCCGCGCGCCCGCTACGCGCGCCCCCGCCTCCCTTTCTACCCAGTCCACTTCCCCTGCTTCCGCTGCCCGTCCGGCTTCGTGCGCGCGCCAGCCCACCCTTCCGCTCTCTGTGCGCATGCTCAGCCATTCGTTTTGCGTATGCGCACCGGTCCTTTGAGGTAGTGAGAAGATGGGCGGGTCCAGAGGCCGCACGAGATCCTGGTGCACCGCCCATATTGGGGGGGGGCTCTGGGCGGCTCTGCGCAAGCGCACACTTATGTTCAAGACACGAAATTGGGCCTCGAGCCGAAGGGCATGCGCAGAGGGGGCGGCACTGCGGCGACGCTTAGATGTTGGGGGAGGGGACTGGGTCGTCCAGATGGGAGATAGTAATGATGAAAGGGAAGTTCTTAGGCTCGGAAATGAGCACCCTGGGAGGAAAGTGAAGCCGAGAGGTGGCCAGACTGCCCAAGGACGGGACAGAACCCACGCGGGGGTAAGGGCAGGCCTGGGAAACGCTTTGATCCTGGCTCTGGCACGGCCCTGCCTGCTCTGCAAGGCTCTGCCCTGGCCACATTTCCTGCAGAACCTGTTGAGGCCCAGTAATTAGCTTTCCAAATATTTATTGAGCTGCCATCGGCTACTAGCCGTCCTCTGGTTCATAAACCAGATGAATAAGTAAAAGCACAGGGTGTGAGGTAGAAACAGCAATGGTCACAATTTTCCTTATGATTTCGAAGAAAGCCATTAGCTTTGGAGAAATGAGCGTATAATTCTGTCCAAATGTGGAGATTCCAGGCCTCTGGTTGGTTTTAAAAGTATTTGGTGGTGGTTGGGGATTTAGCTCAGTGGTAGAGCGCTTGCTAGGTCCTGGGTTCGGTCCCCAGCTCCAAAAAAAAAAAAAAGAAAAAAAAGTATTTGGTGGTAGCGGGGCAGGGTTCAGGAGGCAGAAGCAGGTGGATCTCTGGTTTGTTGCCAACTTGTTTTTTGTTTTGTTTTTTTCGCATATTTGGTTTGGTTTTGTTTGGTTTTTAAGACCGAGTTATTTTTTTTTCTTTTTTTTTTTTAAAGATTTATTCATTTATTATATATAAGTACACTGTAGCTGTCTTCAGATACACCAGAAGAGGGCATCAGACCTCTTTACAGATGGTTGTGAGGCACCATGTGGTTGCTGGGAATTGAACTCAGGACCTCTGGAAGAGCAGTCGGGGCTCTTAACCACTGAGCCATCTCTCCAGCCCCCAAGACCCAAGTTTCTTTAAGACCTGGCACTTGCTCTCAAGACTAGGCTGGCCTCGAACTCAGAGATCTTCCTTCCTGAGTGCTGCATGAATGTACCAATCCAGCTTGGTCTTTCTTCTACATAGTAAGGTTTCAGGGTAGCCATGGATACAAAGTGAGACTTTTAAACAAAGAAACAAAAAGCATTTTCTGTCACAAAGTAGAACAAAGAATGTTTCAGGCCATTAAATCGCTGGCAGTGATCCCCCTGCCACTGCCTCCAAAATGCTAGGAAAACAGACCCAAGCTACCAAAACTGGCAAACACATGGTATTTTTTGTTGGTTGGGAGGTTTTTTGCTTTTGTTTTTCAGGACAGAGTTTGTCTGTATTGCTTTAGCTGACCTGGAACTGGATCTTGAGACCAGGATGAACTCAAACTGAAACCTACCTGCCTCTGCCCCCCAAGTCTGGGACAAAAGGCATACACCACCACATCCAGCTCGGTTTTGTTTTGTTTTTAAGGACTTATTTATTTTGTGTATGTGAGTACATGCTCACTGTCTTCAGACATATCAGAAGAGGGCATCTGATCCCATTACAGATGGTTGTGAACCACCATGTAGTTTCTGGGAATTGAACTCAGGACCTCTGGAAGAGCAGCCAGTGTTTTTTTTTTTTTTTTAGATATTTTTTAAATGTTCTTTTTTTTTTTTTTTTTAAGATTTATTCATTTATTATATATAAGTGCACTGTAGCTGTCTTCAGATACACCAGAAGAGGGCATCTCTTTACAGATGGTTGTGAGCCACCATGTGGTTGCTGGGAATTGAACTCAGGACCTCTGGAAGAGCAGTAGGGTGCTCTTAACCGCTGAGCCATCTCTCCAGCCCTGCAGTTTTGGTTTAAGGTTTATTTTCAGACAGGGTTTGGTGGCATTTGTCTTTAATCTCAGCAAGCTTATGTGGCCAACTTTATCCACATAGTGAGTTCCAGGCCAGCTAAAGTTACATAATGAGATTTTTCAAAAAAAAAAAAAAAAAAAAAAATTCTTTTTTTTTTTGGTGCCTGGTAAGATGGCTCAGCAGTTAAGAGCAATTGCTTTTGCCGAGGACCCACATTCTGTTCCCAACACCTTGGGAGTACCTATGCAGGCAGAACTGCTCTCAACTCAGGAGCACTAGGATTACAGACAGCACCATGTCCAAATTGCATACTAGAATTTTTTTTTATCTCCAGAGTGCTGTGATTGAAGGCATGTGCTACCAATATCTGCCATACTAGATTTTTAATTTTTTATTATGTATATAAAATTTTATTATATATCTGTTTTTCAAGAGAGGGTTTCTCTGTGTAGCCCTTCAGCAGGCTGACCTGAAATTCAGAGATTTGCTTGCTGCTGCCTCCTGAGAGCTGGGACTAAAGGTGTGCACCATCACCACCTGGCTAGATTTCTTTTTAAGTATCATCTATGGGCTGGAAGGCTGGGAGTATAACTTGCTTGTAGTGTATGACAAGCATGCACGGAAGCTGGGTTCTATCGCCAACACTGTGAACTAGGCATAGAGGTACATGCCTGTTGTCTCAGAAGTAGAAATGCAGAGGCTCGAGGATCAGTAGTTCAAGGTCATCCTCAGTCAGTGAATTTGAGGCCAGCTGGGCTACATCAGACTGCTTCAAAGGGGAAGAGAAGAGAAAAGCGGGTGGGAGGGGAGTGTGATAAAGACCAGGCTGCCTGGCTATTGAGTGGACAACTCTGCCAAACACTTAACCTGCATCAACAAATTGGGCCTTTTCCATTCCAGATAGGAATGTACCAGGAAAATCATAAGCAAGAGTCCAGATAGATACGGAAGCTGGACTGGGAATAAGCCAGACTGCATTGTTAGCACACAGTCTGCTGGATCCCACATCAGGTCTTGTGCCCTCCATCTGTAAAACAGAAGCAATAACTTTTCCTAGGAACCCTCGGGACCAAGCCAACTGACAGCTTTCTAAACCTTATTGTTGATGAAGTGGACAAGTGCAGTCTGGACCTTTTCGTTGTCCTGGTTGGTTTTGTGAACTTGAAACAAACTTGAGTCACCGTGGAAAAGGAAATCTCGGTTGACAAGCTGTTTCCGTTAGACTGGGCTGTGGTCATGTGTTTGAATGAGTGCCTTGACTAATGATTGACATGGGATGGCCAGCCCACTGTGGGCTTCAGCTCTGTAAGAAAGCTAGTGAGTAAAGCAGTAAGCAACATTCTCCATGGGTTCTGTCTCTAGGTTCCTGCCTTTGGTTCCTGCACTGACTTCTCCCAATGGTGGAAGTGTAAGCTGAAATAAAGTTTTTCCTCCCCAGCTTGCCAAAAGCCTATCACAGCTACAGAAAAGTAATAAAAACAATGTTTCCTTTTTCATTCAACTTTTTAATTTTTTAAAATTCTATGGGATTAAAAACGTGCCAGTACTTCCGAGGTAAAATGGTTTTTTGTTGGGGTTTTTTTTTTTTTTAATTTGTATCAATGGCACACACCTTTAATTTCCTAGCACTCGAGGCAAGCAGATATTTGTGAATTTGAGAGCAGCCTCTGTGTGTGTGTGTGTGTGTGTGTGTGTGTGTGCGCGCATGCGTGCACATAATTGCAAGTGCCCACAGAGGGTAGAAAAGTTGGTTCCTACTGCAGCTGGAATTATAGACAATTGTCAGCCACCTGATGTGGTTACTGGGCATTGAACCTTGGTTCTCTGCAAGAGCAGCAAGTTTTTTTGTTGTTTGGGTGTTTTGGGGGGTGGGAGGGTTGGTTTTCGTTTGTTTGGTTGGTTTTTGTTGTTTGTTTTTTTTTTTCAAGGCAGGGTTTCTTTGCCTATCCCTGGCTGTTCTGGAACTTGTTCATTAGACAAGGCTGGCCTCAGTCTGAAGAACATGCTGGCCTGGAATTCAAGGAGCCACCTGCCTTTGCCTCCCAAGTACTAGAACTAAAGGCATCCCCCACCACATTGGTTGGGGGTTTGGAAACAGGGTCTCATTATGCTGTCCTGGCTGACCTCTCAAGTGCTAGGATTAAAGACATGTGCCACCACTGCCTGGCTCAACTTGGGATTTTTAAAAAAAATATGTTTTGTGTGTGTGTGTGTGTGCGCGCGCGCACCATGATGCTTATGTTGAGTTCAGAAATATTTGCTGAAGCCAGTTTTCTCCTACCCTGTGGGCTGGAATTTTTAAGTAGCTGAGGGTGGCCTTGAACTCCTGATCCACTTTCCACAAAATTTTGAAGTGCTAGGAGGGCAGGTACGAGCGCCAAACCTGACTTAGCTTACCTTCTGACTATCCCATTGTGTCACCTACTTATGGGATGGCCATAACTAGAGCGACCTATCAAGCAGCACAAGGGGTTTGTTCCTGGTTAATTTTAAGAGAAAGACTTCTCACTGTCCAGGCTGAACTCAAACTATGGCCCCACTCAGCCTCCTGCATGCTGGAATTACACTGCCAAGCCCTACTGCTACCACATGGAAACTCACGGATTCCCACGCTCATGGTGAGCAGACCCTGGAGTATGACCCCAGTGTCATGGAACCCACCAGCGATACCATCCACCCTTATTCTCTCTTTGGTCTCTTCTGGCTTTCTTTGTACATTCTCCTTCCTTTCTTCCCATAGCCTCATTCTGCTTTGGGGAGGAAAATGCACGTTCAGCACACGTGGCGATCAGGAGACAATTTAGGGGGGTCCATGTTTTCCATCTGCTGTATTCCACCATCTGGGAATCCAAATTAGGTCATTAAGTTGGTGGCAAGTCTTTATCCTCTGGGCCTTTTGCCCTCTCCCATTATTTTTTGTTTGTTTGTTTATTTGAAATGGAGTCTTATATGGCCTAGAATGGCATTGAACAACTTGCCAAAAATGACCTTGAACTTCTAACCCTCTTAAGTGCTAGGATTATAGGTACACACCACCATCCCTAGTTTATTCAGTTCTGAGAATCAAACCATCAGCTTCCTGCATGCTAGGCCACTGAACCACAGCCTCTGGAACCAAGGTGAAGAACCCAGTGTGAAGCCTAGTGGGTGGGGTCTGTGAGACTCAGTTAAAATAGGTTATGTAACAACCTGAAACCATGACTCACCAAAGCCACTGACGGCTGGAGAGATGGCTCAGTAGCTAAGAGCACTGGCTGCTCTTCTAGAGGTCACCCACATGGACGCTCCCAACCATCTACAACTGCAGTCCTACAGGATCGGATTCCTTGTTCTGTATGCAGATTTACATGCAGACAAAATACCCATATACAAAAAAAATACATTAATCTTGAGCCAGGAGGTAGTAGTCTATGCCTTTATTCCCAGCACTCTGGAAGCAGAGGCAGGAGAGGAGGATTTCTTGAGTTCAAGGCCAGCTTGGTCTACAGAGGTGAGTCCCAGGACAGCCAGGGCTACTCAGAGAAACCATCTCTCAGAAAAATAACCAACCGAGCAAGCAAGACAAACACTCATGCAGGAGGAGGACCACAAGCTTGAGTCCACCTGGTGGGCACAGAGAGTTCCAGGCCAGTCGGAGCGACATTAGTACATCTGTCCTGTCAGAAGGGTGATGAGAGCCAGGCCTCGTGCATCTGTGACTTTCTCCGTCTTTCTTCCTGTCTTCTGCCTGCCTGCCTCTTGCTCCCCCCTCTTCCTTCTTTTCACTCTTTTCTTTTTTTTTTTTGAAGAAGGTATTTTGTTGTTGTTGGTTGTTTAGGCCTTTGAGACAGGGTTTCTCTGTGTAGCCCTGGCTGTCCTGGAACTTGCTCTGTAGACTAGGCTGGCCTCTAAGTCAGATCTGTGCTGGAACTAAAGTTGTATGCCACCATCACCCCACAAGGACATTTTGGAACAGATTTACATCATCTGTAAAGAAGACCAGGCTCTCAGCCCCACTCTGGTTGGCCTCTCACAGGCATGATCCACCATAAATAGAAAAAGTACAGTCATCCATACAGTGGAATATGATCTATCCTCCCTTAGAAAAGAGGAAATTCGGGGGTTGGGGATTTGGCTCAGTGGTAAAGCGCTTGCCTAGCAAGCGCAAGGCCCTGGGTTCGGTCCCCAGCTCCAAAAAAAAAAAAAGAAAAAGAAAAAAAAAAAAGAAAGAAAAGAAGAAATTCTGACATATCCTATCTTAGAGTGTTAATATGTCCCTCAGTGAAAACATGCCTAGCATGTTTGAAGCTCTGGGCTCAAATCTAAGTACGAACAAAACAGAAATGTCCTCTATAGTCTCCGTACCCTATTGCTGTCTTCAGACACATCAGAAGAGGGCATCAGATCCCATTACAGATGGTTGTGAGCCACCATGTGGTTGCTGGGAATTGAACTCAGGACCTCTCTGAAGAGCAGTCAGTGCTCTTAACTGCTGAGCCATCTCTCCAGCCCAAAAGGAAGGACTTAATTGAGGAACACCTCCATAAGACCTGGCTGTAGAACATTTTCTTAATTTGTTACTGATGGGGGGCGAAGGCCCATCCCATTGTGGGTGGTTCCATCCCTGGACTGGTGGTCCTGGGTTCTATAAGGAAACAGGGTGATGAAGCCATGGGGAGCAAGTCAGTAAGCAGCGCTCCACCACAGCCTGCATCCACATCAGCTACTCCTTTCAGGTTCCCGCCCTGTGTGAGTTCCTGCCCTGGCTTCCTCCAGTGATGGACTACTTACTATCTGGAATTGTAAGCCAAATAAACCCTTTCCTTCCCAACTTGCTTTCGCTCATGTGTTTCATCAGAGTAATAAAAATACTGAAACAGGGGCTGGGGATTTAGCTCAGTGGTAGAGCGCTTACCTAGGAAGCGCAAGGCCCTGGGTTCGGTCCCCAGCTCCGAAAAAAAGAACCAAAAAAAAAAAAAAAAAAATACTGAAACAGCTGGACAGTGGTGGTGCCTGACCTTAATCCCAGCACTCAAGAGGCAGGGGCAGGCAATCTGGTCTACAGAGTGAGTTCCAGGATAGCCAGAGCTACACAGAGAAACCACATTTTGAGAAGTTTAAAAAAAAAAAAAAAGAAAAACAAGAAAAAAGAAAAAAGCTCTACAGGCTGAAGAGATAGCCAGTGGTTAAGAGCACTGACTGTTCTTCCAGAGGTACTGAGTTCAAATCCCAGCAACCACATGGTGGCTCACAACCATCTGTAATGGGATCTGATGCTCTTTTTATGTGTCTGAATACAGCTGCAGTGCACTTATATATAATAAATCTTTTTAAAAAAAAAAAAGGGGTTAGATTTAAGCTCAGAGGTGGGTTTAGGAAGATAAGGCCCTGGGTTCGGTCCCCAGCTCCAAAAAAAGAACAAAAAAAAAAAAAAAAAGAAAAAAGAAACAAAAAGCCCTAAGACACTACCACAGAGGAGCATGTGACCTCACTATTTTTTTTTTTCTTTTCTTTTTTTTTTCTTCGGAGCTGGGGACCGAACCCAGGGCCTTGTGCTTGCTAGGCAAGCGCTCCACCACTGAGCTAAATCCCCAACCCGTGACCTCACTATTGTTGGGGGCAGCTTACAAGAGGATTTCCGGGGCTTCCTGGCTAGCAGTCTAGATCTAGGCTAAGAGAGACCCTGTTTCAAGAAATAAATGATGTGACAGAGGAGAAAAACTGATGTTCTCCACTGAATTCTACCAGGGTCCATACACCACAGATAATCTCACACACACACACACACACACACACACACCCCTCTCAAGGCTCCAGACTCGCCCTTTCTATATTTCCATGTTATAGCACATATAATCCACATCAGAGCTCAGGCCTTACAGAGCATGCTCTGTCTGTTGCCCCCATGTCCCATCAGTGCAGGGGGCCAATCTTTCCATCTACTGGCTTCTAGCACATCTTGCTGCTTTCTCTACTGCTTGTGGAAATTTATTGTTATTATTTTTTAAATCTTTTTTCCTTTTTTTTAGATTTATTTATTTTATATATGTGAGTACACTGTAGCTGTCTTCAGACCCATCAGAAGAGAGCACCAGATCCCATTACAGATGGTTGTGAGCCATCATGTATGTGGTTGCTGGGAATTGAACTCATGACCTCTGGAAGAGCTCTTAAGTCAGTGCTCTTAACCACTGAGCCATTTCTCCAGCCCTTATTGTTATTGTTAATGTTGTTGCTGTTACTTTGACACAGTGTTTATGTAGATCTGGCTAGCTTAAAACTTACTATTTAGACCAAGCTGACCCCAAATTCACAGTGATCCACCTGCCTCTGCTTCCTGAATGCTGAGATTAAAGGTGTACATCCCCACACACCCAGCCTTTCTCTAGGTGAAATATTAAGACAGACCTGGTCTTCCCCAGGACAGAACACCAATGACAGACCACAATGGAGTTCGGCTGAAGTCCCAGTTGGGAAATCAAGTTGATTTGACTTATATAGTGTAGGTGAGGAGTGACTTACAGGAATGTGAGGGAACCTACAAGATCCCCATCATGGATGACAACCACTTCATAGCTGCATGGACAGAGCCTCACTTCTGCTACCCTCCCACAGTCTGTATCTCGAGCGCCTACCACGACTCTGAGCCCATATGCAGCCGGGACAGGTTACATACTGCTAGTTGGGGGGTGCAGGAAAAGAGTGGCTGAAATCTCATGGAGGGACAGCACCTCCTGTGGGAGCAAAGGAAAATGGGTTATAAGTAGTCACAGCTGCTGGGCCTTTGTCCATCTCTTCTCTCCTGCTGCTGCTTCCTCTCTTTCTCCTCCTCCTGTTTTTCTTCTTCCTACTCTTCCTCTCCTGTTCCCTCCTCCTCTCTACATAGCCCTGGTTGTCCCAGAACCCATTCTGTAGACCAGGCTGGCCTAGAGCTCAGAGACCTCTGCCTGCCTCTGCCTCCAAAGTGCTGGGATTAACGGTGTGTGCTGCAGCTGCTTTAGAAACATGCATTTCTAAAATGATTTTCAAATCTGGGTGGTGGTTGTGCATGCCTTTAATCTCAGCATTGTGGAGGCAGAGGCAGGTGGATCTCTGTGAGTTCAAGTCCACCCTGGTCTACAGAGTGAGTTCCAGGACAGCCAGGGCTGTCTCACAGAGAAACTGTCGCAATAGTTTTTCTTACTTATTTACTTATTCTTTTGGGAAAGGGTGCAGTGAGATTATTACAGCCTCTTTATGTGGAGGTCAGTGAACAACTCGCCAATAATCCTGACACTGCAGAAATTAGTTCTTTTCTTCTACCATGTGGGTCCCAGGAAATGAACTTAGGTCCTCAGGTTTGGAAGCAAGGAGTTTTACAAACTGAGCCATTTCACTATTACCCCTCTCCCCCTTTCTCCCCTAATAAGCTGATGTCCTGGCTGTCATAAGGACAACAGGAGAGGGCTTGGCCCTTGCCCTCTAATCCACAATTGACGGATCCTTCCTGATTGGTCTTTGTTCTACACCTTATCTGCATACACACATATAACCAATCAGGATCCAATTGGTCTAGATCACAAGGTGCAGAGCCTCTGAACTTTCAGACTTTTCTGTTGTGGATTGGTTCTAATACTCTTTGTGTTAATTTGGCTCCCCAAATTACACGGGAACCACACGGCAGCCTGCAAGTAATGAGGGTCCCTGCCCCCAGGTGGCTTTGGTTGGTGAATAAAGCTGCCGGTGGCCAATGGCTGAGCAGAGAGACAGGACTTTAGATTTCTCAGGCAAGGGAACCATGGGAAGAAGAGGTTTTTGTTTTCAGTACAGCCATGCCAGGGAAGCAGTAGGATCAGGTGGGAGAGCTGCAGAAGACAGTGACAGTCATGTAAGAGCTGGGGAAGAGCAGCCCCAAGGGCCTCTCCCCAACTGGGTCTGGGGTAGCAGAGCTGGATCTAGATGTTAGTACTAATTCAGGAGTATCAGAGGGGAGGCTTTAGCAACGTGGAAGTTTGGGAGTGGCCCAACCATTGAGCCACTTAAGGCCGTGTGTGTGTGTGCATGTGTGCGTGTGTGCGTGTGTGCGTGTGTGCGTGTGTGTGTGTGTGTGTGTGTGTGTGTAAGCCACACGGTGGGGCAGTGAGAAACGTGCACACCCACAAGGGAACTTAGAGCGGATTAACCGACTACCACTACACGGTTCAGGATCTCCAAGTCTAACTACAGATGAGGATTCTCTCCTGCTGGACCAGGGGGTGGGCCTGATCCTTCCTATCCCTAAACTTGCTAATGGCATGTACAATGGTCCCCAACTCCATATTTAAGGAGATGGCCGATATGGCCGATTCTCCTGTGTCCGACTGTGTGCAGGGAAGGGTGAACACATGAGAACTTTATTTACATAGGAATACCAGCTCACACTGGATAGGGTCAGTGTATAACCATAACACCCCAGACAACAGAAGACCAGAACTTCCTGGTCAGCTCAGGATACCAACCCAGGGCAGGTGACATGTGCTGCAGCTAGGTACTCCAGTAAACCATCAGTGGCAACCGAGGGCAGGTCTTCCTATTTCATGGGGCAGGAGAGAGCAAGCCACTCCCTGTCCATAGGACTGAATCCCCAAGTGTAGTCAGGCTCACGGCCTCTGAACCTTGTGATCCTGATTGGTCACGTGTATGCATGTAAATGAGGTGTAAAACAAAAAACCATCTGCGAAGACTTGTCAAAGGTGGCAGCAAAGGACAAGGGCCAAGCCTTCTCTTGGCTTTCTTATTGCAGAGAGTCCTCAGCCTAGAGAGGGTGGCAACAGCTGGGACTTTGAAGCGGTTTCCAGGGACCCAGTATCAAACCCAGGGCTGAAACTGTGACCCCTGCCTGAAGCTATGCTGTCAGAGCTGTCTCACCTGGATGGCTTCCAGAGACCATTGTCAGGGCTAGCAACTTCCTGCCAAGGCAGAGGACCTGAGTGTGGACCCTAGAATCCACATGGTGGAAAAATAACCAACTCCTCCAACCTGCACACATGTGGCCACACACATGAATATTGTTGAAATATCCCTTCTGCAGGAAAAGGGCCCCTGGAAGAGTGAGAACTAGGAAGGGGTGGGCTGCTAAACTTCTACTAAGAACACTGTGCATGATGTCTATGGAGACCAGGAGGTGGAATATGGTGTGTGAATGAAAACACCCCTTATAGGTTCGTGTTGAATGCTGTTTGGTGGAACTTCCTGGTGAGGATTGAGAGGTGTGGCCTTGTCGGAGTAGGCTTTGACATTTCAAAGGCTCACACCCACACCATTCCCAGGCAGTGGCTCTCAGCCTGTGCTGCAGTGCTGTGCTTGCCTGCTGTCTGCTCTCCACTCTGATGGCCATGGACTCTGCCCTCCGGAACTATGAGCTCATATTCGATGCTTTCTTTTATAGGTTTGCCTTGGTCATGATGTAACTAAGACACTGGGTAAGCCTGACACCTTGAGTTCAGATCCCCAGAACTCAAGTAACCCTGGACAGAGTAGTACAGTTGGCATGCACAGCACACCAAAGGGGACATGGCAGACAAAGACAAAGGAAAGTTTCCGAGAGTCTGCGTGCCAGTTAGCATGACTGACACACAGAGTTATGTGTGTCACTGAGAGACCCTGTCTCAGGGTTAAAGGCATTTGCTGCCAAGGCTGACCATCTGAGTTCAAACCCTAGAACCCACATGTGAGAGAACCCACAGGAGAGAATACACTTCAGAAAAGTGCCCTCTGATCTCTACACAAGTGCACACACACATAAATACATAATTCACAAATGTATAAAAATGTAAGCTGGGCAGTGGTGGCTCATACCTTTAATCCCAGAGCTGAGGAGGCAGAAACAGGCAGATCTCTGAGTTAGAGGTTAGCCTGGTCTACAGAGTGAATTCCAGGACAGCCAGGGCTACATAGAGAAACCTGTTTTTTTTGTTTGTTTGTTTTTCTTTTTTTTTCTTTTTTATTTTTTCGGAGCTGGGGACCGAACCCAGGGCCTAGCGCTCACTAGGCAAGCGCTCTACCGCTGAGCTAAATCCCCAACCCTGCTTTTTTTATTTTTTTAATGCTCATCAGTTAAAAGCACTGACTGCTCTTCCAGAGGTCCTGAGTTCAATTCCAGCATCCACATGGTGGCTCACAACCATCTGTAATGGGATCTGATGCCCTCTTCTGGTGTGTCTGAGGACAGTGACAGTGTACTCACATAAAATGTTAAAGAGAGGGTAGGAGAGAGGGAGGGAGGGAGGGAGGGGGGGAGAGGGAGAGAGAGAGAGAGAGAGAGAGAGAGAGACCTGTCTCAAATAAGGTAGAGGACAGACACAAAGGTTATCTTCTGACCTCCATATGCCTGAATGCACAAAGATGAACAGGGACAACATGGAGACACACACAAACACAGAGACATATACCCACAGAGACACACACACACACACACACACACACACAGGCATTCACATACACAGAGACACACACAGAGAGACACATATACAAAGATACACACAGAGAAACACACACACATAGAGACACATATACAGAGACACACACACAGAGACACACACATAGAGACACACACAGACACACACACAGACATTCACATACACAGAGAAACACATATACAAAGAGATACACACACAGACACACACACACACACACAGGCATTCACATACACAGAGACACACACAGAGAGACACATATACAAAGAGATACACACAGAGAGACACACACACATAGAGACACATATACAGAGACACACACACAGAGACACACACATAGAGACACACACAGACACACACACAGACATTCACATACACAGAGAAACACATATACAAAGAGATACACACACAGAGACACACACATAGAGACATATACAGAGACACACACACAGAGACACACACACATGTGGGGGTGGGAAGAGGGTGGGAGAGGAGGGGGACACACACAGAGACACACATACATGTGGGGTGGGGAGAGGGTGGGAGAGAAGGAGGGGGACACACAGAGACATACATACATTGGAGGTAGGGAGAAGGTGAGAGAGGAGGGGAACACGCACACACACACAGACAGAAACACAGACACGTTCAAGGTCACCCCTGAGTACAGGGTATATACTTTATGAGCCAGTCTCAGCAACATAAGCTTCTGTCTAAAAAGAAAAATAAACTTTGTTTTGTCTTTTTTATTTTTAAAGACAGGGTCTCACTATGTAGCCCTGGCTGTCCTGGACCTCACTCTATAGACCCAGGGTGGCTTCAAACTCACGCAGACTCTTCTGCCTCTGCCTCCTGAGGGCTAGGATCAAAGGCGTGTGCCGCTATGTCAGACTTGCATTTTATGATTATCCTTTTGATCACCAGTTTTGAAATGTGCTGTTATTGATCCAGAACATTGTGTGGAGCGCCCTGTAAGTGCTCTTTAGATCCTTGTGGTTCCAAGCCACCACAAACTGGAGCACCTCCAACAGCCGTCAACCCAGACCATTGCAACTTCAGCCTTGAGCCACTCTGATTAATGGCTAGTGGGGTTTTTCTTTTTTTTTTTTTTTTTTTTTGAGACAGGGTATCAATGTGTGACCTTAAAATCACAGAAATACACCTGCTTCTGCTTCTCAGACTATATATCTCAAGTTTTGTTCTTTTTTCAAGACAGGCTCTCAGCATCTCAGGATGGCCTGTAATTCACTATATAGTCTTGATGATCCTCCTGCCTCCACCTCCTGTGTCTAAGATACAGGTGTATGCCAGCACCATGTTTAGTTTGAAGTACCGGATGAATATATGCTAGTATATGCTAGGTAAACATTGTGTGTGTGTGTGTGTGTGTGTCAAAGAAGCTAGTCTACCTTAATCCCCTTCACCTGCTCTGCTGAATCTTTCTCACGGCAAAACGGAAAAGCCCTAGCTGGACATGTCTGGGGCCTCTGGCGCCCTCTGGTGTTCATTTGTCAGAACAAGCACATGCCACTGTCTGGAAGAGCAAGCCACGGGACATGCAGGCAGTGGCATACACACTTATTTTTCGATAAAAAGAAAGGGCTGGAGCTATGGCGCAGTGGATAAAGTGCATGCTGCACAAGCATAAGGACTGGGGTTGACCTCTGGGACCACATGAGAAGCTGGAGATACCAGTGTCCAGGCTGTAGTCCACACACGATGAGCTGGGCCCTATCTCACTGGTTTCTAATTTAGAAAGTCCTCTACAGTCCTGCCTGTCTACCTGCCTCCTCTCAGAGGATGCTAGCCTGTGCCACGTTGACATAAACCACCCAGCACACTTGTTCTCGGAAAGGACCCAGATTCAGTTCCCAATTCTTTTTTTTTTTAATTTATTTTATTTAAGTACACTGTAGCTGTCTTTTTTTTTTTTTTTTTTTTTTTGGTTCTTTTTTTTCGGAGCTGGGGACCGAACCCAGGGCCTTGCGCTTCCTAGGCAAGCGCTCTACCCCTGTGCTAAATCCCCAACCCCTGTAGCTGTCTTCAGACACACCAGATGAGGGCAGGTTGTGAGCCAACATGTGGTTGCTGAGATTTGAACTCAGGACCTTTTGGAAAAGCAATCAGTGCTCTTAACCACTGAGCCACCTCTCCGGTCCAGCTCCCAATTCTATATGGTTGCTCACAACCACCTCTAACTCCAGCTCCAGGGGATCAGAGGCGCCCTCTTCAGTCCTCCAATGGCACTACATACGTTTCACAAGCAAACATCCATAGACTAAACTAAAAATAAAACCTTTTTTTTTTTTTAAAGATTTATTTATTAGCTATCTTCAGACACACCAGAAGAGGGCATCAGATCCCATTACAGAAGGTTGTGAGCCACCATGTGGTTGCTGGGATTTAAACTCAGGACCTCTGGAAAAGCAGTCAGTGCTCTTAACCACTGAGCCATCTCTCCAGCCCAAAATAAAACCTTCAAGTAATTATCCACGCACCCCACCCCAGGTATGTTGTGTGTGCATGTGTGTGCTCAGACGCATCATGGTCTGTGTGTGAGGTCAGAGGATAATTTTCTGTTGTGTTTTTCCAGAGTTTCTTTGTGTAGTCTTGACTGTCCTGAACTAGCTCTGTACACCAGGCTAGCATCAAACTCTCAGAGATCTACCTTCCTCAGCCTCCTGAGTTGCTGGGATCAAGCGTGTGCCATCACTGCCTAGCTTCTTCCACTTAAAAAAAGCATTTTTTAAAACCTTTGTCTCTTCAGGCCCCTCTCCTTCCATTTTGTGGGTTCTCTAGGGTCATGTGTGGTGGTTGACATGTTTGTTTATTGCATTGGGTCTCCTTGTGTAGCTCTGGCTGGCCTGGAACTCACAGAAATCTTGTTTCTGGCACCAGAATGGAAGCTAGAGCCTTGTGTATACTAGGCAAGGGCTCCCAGTGACATCATCAGTACCACCATGTCATAGCTCAAGTTAGCTTTAAACCTGTAGTGATGCTCCTGCCTCAGTCTTCTTGGCTGGGATAACAGGTGCTAGCCACCATTCCTAGCTTTATACTTCATTATTTAGAAAATAATAGCAGGAAATAACCTGTCAAAGTCTTTCCTACTCTCCTTTCTTCTTGAGTGTTTTGTTTTGAGATAGGGTCTCATTTAGCCCAGGCTGGCCTTAAAATGGAGCACTACACAGTTGAGGGTGGCCTTAGTCTCTGTGCTCTCAGAGAAAAGTGCTAAGATTACAGATTGTACATGACCTATTAGCAGTGCTCAGGCTGGAGCCTGGGGCTCCCCACATGCTAGGTGAGCACAACTGAACTCCAGCTACTCCTATCACACCATTCCATCCCTGGTTGCTTGGCTCCCTGGGTGCAGAACCTGCAACAAGAGCTGTGTTTGCCAGGGAATCAAACCTAGAAGGGGGCAGGTGGCTGGCTGAGAACTATAGATCTCAATCATGAAGGCTTTAACCGAGAGCAGGCCTGGATGACAGACTGCATACCTGGAGACTTGGCTGGCTTAGGGTAATGGAGTTTAAGGACTGTTTCCCCTCCAGGGCCTACCCATCACCCTGAGAGGTGTCTTCCTGGAGTCCAGGCTGCAGTCTACAGAAGCTGAGTGGAACAGATAGCTCAGGTCCTGATGTTGCCTTTTGCAAATCAGGCAAGACTCATGATCTAGGAACTGATGTGGCCCTTCCCCATGGCACCAACTTCTGCCACCACATGCCATTCCTGAATGTCAGTAAATGGAGGAAGCAGCTCCTGTCTGCTGTGCTTCACAGAATAGAAGCTTCTGGGGCTTCACCAGCGATTCTCGTGAGCATCAGCTAGCCCTGAACAAAGCAGGTCCATCTCTGGTCCACATGTAAGTTCCAGGACAGTCAGGGCTCTATAGTGAGATCTCATTTTGGAGGGGCTGTTGGCTCAGCTGTTAAAGAGCATTTGTTGCTCTTTTTTTTTTTTTTAAAAGATTTATTTATTTATTACATATAAGTACACTGTAGCTGTCTTCAGACACACCAGAAGAGGGCATCAGATTCTGTTACAGATGGTTGTGAGCCACCATGTGGTTGCTGGGATTTGAACTCAGGACCTCTGGAAGAACAGTCAGTTCTCTTAACCACTGAGCCATCTCTCCAGCCCGCTCTTTTTTTTTTTTTTCAAGATTTATTTATTTATTATATATAAGTGCACTGTAGCTGTCTTCAGATACACCAGAAGAGAGCATCGGATCTCTTTACAGATGGTTGTGAGGCACCATGTGGTTGCTGGGAATTGAACTCAGGAC
Organism: Rattus rattus; assembly: GCF_011064425.1. Taxonomy (NCBI): domain Eukaryota; kingdom Metazoa; phylum Chordata; class Mammalia; order Rodentia; family Muridae; genus Rattus; species Rattus rattus. The sequence continues at coordinate 17,869,229 of NC_046161.1, read as the reverse complement.
CTCTGGAAGTCAGTGTTCTTAACCACTGAGCCATCTCTCCAGCCCCATTTGTTGCTCTTGAAGAGGATCCAGGCTTCACACACATGCACATGCACACACACTTACTTTATTAGAATGACTTACAGGCTGTGGTCCAACTAGTCCAACGATGGCTGTTCATCAATGAAATGTCTAAGAATTCAGCATCTGTGCAGGCCACAAAGCTGTTGTCTTAGCTGGTCTTGGAGTATACACTGGAATCCCAGAGAAGGAAGCTCTAATGCAATGATGAAATGGACGTGCCAACCAGGAGGAGGGCAAGCTGGCAAGGAACAAAAGCTTTCTTCTTCTTTCGGCTACACAGCAGGTTTAACTCAAAGGTGTAATTTTCCACCTCAAAAGATCCAGATCAAAAGTTGGTCTTCCCACTTCAAATGATTTAAGGGGAAAAAAAAAAACCTCTCAGGGGTGTACCTAGCCCCTTAGGATCCAGTTAATTCCAGATGTAGTCAAGTTGAAAGCCAAGAAGAGCTATTACAGCTAGTCTAACAGAAACGGTGAAAAGCTGTATGCAGGTCATGCCTGTTACCCCAGGACTCAGGAAGTGGAGACAGAGTAAAGAGTTCAAGGCTAGAGGTAAGGGCCTGGAGAGATGGCTCAGAGGTTAAGAGCACTTGACTGCTCTTCCAGAGGTCCTGAGTTCAATTCCCAGAAACCACATGGTGGCTCACAACCATCTGTAATGAGATCTAATGCCCTCTTCTGGTGTCTGAAGACAGCTACGGTGAATTCACATACATAAATAAATTTTAAAAATTACAGAGAGCTGGGGTAAAGGGCTCAGTGGTAAGAACTTGTTTCTCTTGCAGAGGGCCTGGGTTCAGTCATAGCAGCCACATGGCAGCTCAGGACCACCTGTAACTTCAGACATAGGTGAATCTGATGCCCTCCTCTGACCTTTCTGAGCATTGCACTTATGTACCACATAAGTTGTCGAGGTTACAGGACAGCTTCTGGGGATCAGCCTTTCTTACAATGTAGCTCCAGCTGTCCTGGAACTCAGAGATTCAGCTGCCTCTGCCTCCCAAGCCTGAGATTGAAGAGGTGCATCACCATGCCTGGCAATTACATCTGTTTGACTTGTACATGCACAGGCTTCATGCTTTCAACTCACAGGAGAGAGGACTGTATCATCTGAAACTGGAACTAATGGTCGGCTGGAAGCCACCATGTGAATACTGGGAACCAAACCCAGGTCCTCTGATCTCCAGGCCTTTTAAAACAAGGTTTATTTACGGCAAGGAATGACATTATTTGATTCTGTTTAGCAAGGAGGCACTGGAATGTGACCAATAGAATACTTGCCTTATTATGTTCCATACTATTTGGGGAGGATCGCCCCCCCCCCAATAAAGTATGGCTAGACAGGTTAGGATCAGAGACAATAGGCACACCTCTGGCAGGGCACACTTGTCAAGGTTAGAGGACAACTTCTGGGCATCAGTCAGTCTGCAAACTAAGTTACAGGGCTGGGAGCTGAGTGACTGTCATAGCCTTGTTTTGTGCATTCCACGTCTACATCTAAGACAAAGTCTCACTAGGTAGACCAGCTAGCCTTGAACTCAGAAATAAGCCCACTTTGTCTCCAGGAATGCTGGGATGAAAGGCATGTGCCCCGTCTGCCCCCAACTCTCTTTTGGAGACAGGGTCTCTCACTGAACTTGAATTCAGCTAGACTCGTTGGCAGGCAAGCTCTTGGCACTCACCTGGCTCAGGCCCCCCAGTGGTGGGTTGAATGTGTGCAGCTGTGCCCTGCTGTTCATGTGGGTACTGGGTATCTGAATTTAGGGACCCATTGCTTGTATTTCACCTGCAATACTTCCCTTACCTGAATGCTGTGTCCTGTCCCCCGCCCCCCCGTCTTTAAAATTGAGATGCATGACTTCTTGGTTATCCCCTACTGGAAGGACAGAAAAACAGAAGAGCTGGAAGAGGAGAGTGGTTCGAAACACTAACTTTCATCCAAGACCCGGCTTTTGTACTTAAAAAATTATTTGCACGTGTGTACAGGAACATGCTTACACACATGTGTAGAGGTCAGAAAATAATCTGCTGGAATTAATTTCCTCCTTCCATCAAGTGGGTCTTGAGGGTCAGATTCAGGCCATCAGGTTTTATGGCAATAAAGTGCCTTTGGATTGAGCCATCTTATAGCCCCTAGCTGCTGTGGTGATCACCTGTACAAGATTTCCATAAGACTGGAAGGGCCCTCTCCACTATGGGGATTTGTGTGTCAGTAACAGCTGCTGAAGGAAGGAAGGAAGGAAGGAAGGAAGGAAGGAAGGAAGGAAGGAAGGAAGGAGAGAAATTTCCTCAATGGTATGGTTAGTGACTGGAAACATTTCCATGAGGTTGTAATCATGTTTAAATCCACACACATAACATTCAAATGTAAGTGCTGGCTCTAGGGAGGTAAAGGCGAGGTCTAGGTTAGTTCAGGACCAGCCAGGATTACACATTGAGTCAGTCTCGACCCCCCCCCCACACACACACACTCACACACTCACACACACACACAGGTGCTAATTGGGAAGGGAGGAAGCATATAAGTGGGAGTGGATTTCAAGAAACAGCAATGGGGTGAATAAAAACACTTTGCACACACATAAGAAATGCTTTAGTAGGGGTTGGGGATTTAGCTCAGTGGTAGAGCTCTTGCCTAGCAAGCGCAAGGCCCTGGGTTTTGTCCCCAGCTCCGAAAAAAAAAGAAGAAGAAAAAAAAAGCTTTAGTGAATCTTATGAACCGCCACTAATATACACTAATTAACACATTGTAATTCACACGTGGATTTTTTTTTTTTTTGGAACCCATATTGCATTCTAATTTGTTTTGTGTGTGTGGAGGTCACAGGACAACTTGGAGGTGTTAGTTCTTTCTTTCTATTGTGTGAGTTCCAGAACATGGACTCAGGTGGTTGGGGCTGCCTTCCCAGGCTGAGCCACCTCACCAATCAGAAGACTTGAATTAACATCATCCTCTGGCCAGGAGACTTGGACTCAAGCACTACTGTATGCAGGAGGTGGAGGCACACACCTTTAATCCTCCCACTCAGGAAGCTAAGACTGTGGGGAATCTCTTGAGTTCTAGGGCCAAGTCTCCAAAGAGAAACTCTGTCTTGAAAAAAACCAAACAAACAAAAAGAACTACCGTATTTTCAATACACCTGATAATGAATGAAAGAGGCAAAACACACTGCCAGGGCTGGGGGAAACTCAGTGTGGAGCACATACTTAGTCTGTGTGAAGCCTCCCACCATAAACAAATCCAAGACAAGATGACTGCTTCATCTCCCGCGTTTATTGACGAGTCACAGTCCACCTGATATGGGTAGTTTTGCTTCCCTAATGGTTTAGCTTGAAAGGTAATTACCAGAACTTTGCTAGGTCCAACATATATGCCCCACCCTGTTCCTCTCCAACTAACTGTTTCCAGGGTCCCTGCAGTATGGCATGTGACTACATGTATGTTCTGGGATTGGAACATATTCCAGCTTTCCACAATGCTTGCAATCACTGCCACACACACACACACACAGTAGAATTTGTTTGCCTCTGTGTCTATCTCCTGCATTGACAGTAATATACAACGTTACTAATTAAGACAAGCTAGGTCAAAGGTCCTCAAGGACTACATAAGGAGATTATCAAACAAAACAAAAACCCCAAGAGGACTGGGGGTACAGTGCTTGCCCACTATGTACAAGCCCCTGGATTTACTGCCTAGCACAAGTACCCAACAATAACAAACCATGTCACAGAGACATTCACTTCATGTGGAAAGTGCAGGCAAGAGGACCCATCGTTCAGTCATCCTGTGCTACCCAGTGAGTTTGAGGCTGGTCTGGGCTGTGAGACCACTTCTCAGAAACAAAGCAAACCAAACCCAAAAAATCCAATTTAAGAAGCAGACAAATCTCTGGGAGTTTAAGGGAAGATTGTTCTTCATAGCCAGTTCTGGGGAAGCCAGTGCAACAAACCAACCAAAAAGCACAACAAAAAACCCAACACACACACTTCAGCTACAACTGAGAAGGAAACCCCGAGGCCGGCAGCTGGCACATGATGAAAAGGGAACCCCGAGGCCGGCAGCTGGCACATGGTGAAAAGGGAACCCCGAGGCCGGCACGCTGGCACATGGCTTTAGTCCCAATCTTGGATGGCGATTCAGGATCTTTAAAACACGTGCACGGCTGTTCTGTCTGTGCACCACCATGTGCCTGCCTAGTGCCCAGGAATCCAGAAAAGAACTCTGGATTCCCTAAACTGGAATTACAGGTCAGGCTGTGGGGAACTGAATCAAGGTTCTCCCAAGGGAGGAACAGCCAGTACTCTTAAATGTTGAGCCATTCTTCCAGCTCCTGGGAAAAAACCTTTTGCCCGTAGGGCAAACACAGCCAGCTCTTCCTCAAAGGGGGGAAAAAAAAATCATGGAAACACACTACCAAAGGGACCAGGGGTGGTGGTGGTGGTGGTGGTCTTAGGATTTGGGGGGGGGGGGTCACTGGCAATCAGGATGTCTTTGTAGCCCCATCCATGAACAGGACTAGGGCATGGGCAGGGTACACTGTCGTGCACTAGAGCTGATGCAGGAGTAGTCAGGGCCAGACTGGGCATATGGGAGCCTCAAAAAGTTCTCAAAAAGCAACCAAATAAACAAAATCCCAAAAACCAAAAGCCCATTTTTGTTCTGTTTTTGCAGTGCTGGAAATGCAAGCCAGGAACCCAGGCATGCTAGGCAAATGCTCTACCCTTGAAGTCCATCCCCAGCAACAACAGGCTACACAGCAAAGGCTCCTTATTAGTAGATCTTGCGGTGGTAAGCACAAGGTCAAATGCTTCATGTTCGAAAGCAGTCTTTCAGCTCTTCTGTATCTCTAAGACCAGTAAGGCTCCCAATTAGCTTCGGTAAACAGGACAGACAGAGCTAGAACTTCCCACAAAATCACAACGAGGGTCATTTATCTCTACCCATCTCACCAACTGCACCATCTGTGGCCAACAGTTTGCCTGCGCCTGGGGGTACCCTTCGTTTTTCACCTGGAAACATCGGACTGAACTAGTGAATTAGCCTCGCTCAAAGCTAGCCGATCCTTTTTCTCCTTCTGTAACACCTGCTCCTCCCACAGCGCCTGGTCCACCTGATCGACGGTGAGTATGATCGGCTTGTATTTCTCCTCGAACAGCCTCTCATTGGCCTCTGAGTGCAGCTGGTGAGGCACGACGACGCGCAGGTGCGCAGGCAGGTGAAGAAACTCGTCGTCGTTGATGTCGCAATCATGCATGCGGTTCTCCAGAACCCACCAGCGGCCTACGAACCCCACGTCGAGGACCCGACCGGGGAAGTCGACCCAGCGTGGCTGCAGGTAGCGGCAGCGGGCCTGGTAGAGGCTGGCCTGGGCGTCGAAGGGCGCTTCGTAAACCAACGAGCAGAACCCCAGGTTCACGTGACGCAGCCGCCCGCGGCCCCTCAGCCACAGCAGGCGCTGCAAGAACTCTTCCGAGTGGCGGTTGCGCGTGGCCGGCGCCAACAGCAAGAGAGAACTTGATGCGTCAAGCAAGGCCTCCTCGAATGCCGCCTCACTGGGCGCCAGCGCGCAGCACGCAGCAGCGCCGCCAAGCAGCCCCACGTACAGGGCCGCGCGGCCCGGTCGAGCTCGCGCAGCAGCCGCCGCGTCTCCGCACGCCTCGGCGTAATCCCGAAGCAGCGCGCGGGACCAGGTGCCTGAGGGGAAAGAAGCGCTGCGGTGACAATGATTCAGCCACTTGGGCCACCCACCCTGCAGCCTTCTGCCACTACTCACCCAGTCGCGTCCACAACCCTGGCTTAACCGCCACTGTCGTGGTACCACTTGCCTCTCCTCCCGCTTCACTGCGTCCACGGGACCAGAATCTCTTAAGAGCTGCTGTCATCATTTTCCGGCGGTTCCTCAGTCGAGGGGAAACACATAGTGCCGGAATGAAAAGGGCTGGAGAGTAGATCCTGCGCAAGCGCAAGATACAGGAAGTAGTTTCCCACTGGAAGACAATAGGAAACGGACTAGTGCCGGATGTTGCCGTTGCGTCGAGAAGGGTGGGCTCTGACGGGTAGGCGAGCGGCGCGCACGCGCACGGAGCAAGAGCCACGCCAGCTTCAGGTGAGGAAGGTGGGGTGCTTCTGCAGGGCCCTAGCTTGGAGCTGAAGCTTCATTACTCCGTGTGTTAGGCTCCATGCAGGAGTCCAGACGGAAGCATTAGTCTTGGGGAGGGCTGTGGGACTGATGCGGTTCTGTCCACAGAGTGTGATGCAGTGACGCCTCCAAAGAACCATGGCAGCAGCTGACGATCTGGCCTTCCACGGTGAGTGGAGCCCGGAAGTGGTCAGAGCTCCTATCCCTGTCCTAGGCTAGAACCCTAAGCAGTTGGGTCCCAGACCTCAGGTTCATCCTGCACTCAATTCCTGCTCCTTCCATGAACTCAAAAGGCAAATCACCGCCTCCAACTCTGCACAGGACCTAAATTGAACACCATCTTAGTAGACGAGCAGACCTACAGTCCATCAAAACCGAACCCAGCCCTTAGGGGAGGGTGGTGAGGCAGTCACAGCCCCAGTTGATGAATTAACACTGGGCCAAAAGGAACTTTCAGACTCCAAACACCTGTGCCCATATTCCCTCTCCGTAGAGTTCGAGGAAGCTGCAAATCTTCTGGCAGAAACCCCAGATGCAGCAACCACGAGCCAAAGTGATAAGCTGACCTCACGAGAGCATGTGGCTGTGGTTGTGGGTTCAGGCATTGGCTATGGAGCCGAAGGAGAGGAAGAGGATGACAAGACATCAGTGAGTCTCCTAGGCCCCGATATACTCTGCCTCTGTCCTTACCCTGACTAAGCAGGCAGGTTCTGAAAGCCTTTGTCTTACAGCTTCTACAGGATGAAAAGCCACAGCCAAGATTCTGGACGTTTGACTACTATCAGAGCTTTTTTGATGTAGACACCTCCCAGGTGAGGCCTTGGACACTGGTGGTGATGACTTGGAGTTTCTTGGGGTTCAGCCACTATTCTTGGGGACTGAATTTGGATGGGATGGGTATGGTGGGACTGGAAAGCAAAAACTAGGTTACAAAGTAGATGTGGATGGTGTTTGTCTTAAAGCCAGTATGTTTCCCAGTCAGACCAACCTCTAATAATAAACCAGGTCCTCTGAGAGGGTACATCCTGGAAATTAGGAGGGAGACCATCTAGAACAGAGACTGTCCTTACTTTGTCTGGGAGGAGAGGCTGCAGGAAGCTGAGAGCAAGGTGGCAGGCCTGAAATCCACCTTCACAGTGGGTGACATGTTCCAGCTTGTTCAGGTAGGATGTGCTGACAAGACAGTGGATGCCTCTCAGAATGCAGGGGTTCTCATTTTGGACCCTTGGTTTTGTTCTCTAGGTCTTGGACAGGATCAAAGGTTCCCTGCTGCCCCATCCTGGCCACAACTTTGTGCGTCACCATCTTAGAAATCGTCCTGACTTATATGGTAAGTGGGGGTCTATGTTTGAATCAATGGAGTATTATTCAACATGGGACTGTGCCAGGTCCTGAACAGGGCAGTCATGCACAAAGAGCAAAACTTGTGTTTAGTTGAGGGAGACACCAAGAAGGGAAGCAGAAGGTGATAGGTCTGGCTAACTCAGAGGGTGAGTGGCATTGCTGTCTGGCATAGGGAAGTCAGCAAGGTCCCTGAGTAGGGTCGGCAAATGAGTTATGCTGGCATTGGTGGTTAGAGGCTTAGAAGAGGACCCAGAAAGCTTCTAGGTCCCATGGTGGAAACAAGTGAGTTGCGCATAGTGGCATAGGTCACTGCAGTGGAAGAAGCTGGGAAGTCATGAGTAGGGGATGAGTACATGAGTCCCATATAGTGGTGGGAAGGGATCTTACTGAAGGATTTCAGGATCTCCTCTGGCATTGGAAAGCCAACAAGAGCAGGCAGGGCACAGACATTACATTGGAGGCTGTGAGGAAGAGTGGTTGTTGGTCCTAGAGTATGCCCACAACCTAGAGGACTGAGAAAGGCTGGAGTAGCTTTCTACCCAGTTGCCATGGGTGGACAGGAAAAGCTGGACAGGTATGAGGAGCAGATCAAGTGTCTAGAGGCCCAGGTCATATATATGAATTTTCAAAAAATAAGCATGTAAACCCAGGGCCCTGGGGCAGTTTGGGAGTGACACAAAGATGGAGTGCATGAAGCCTCTGGACAAGATCCTGCCCACAGTGGAGAACCACCAAGCCTCTTCTACCTACCTATAGACAGTTTTGTCAGAGAAAAGATCTAAGTGCTTGAGGCATTTTAGAAGGTATTTCCAGAAAGAGAGGATCAGCCCAGCTGCAGCGCTTGTGAGCAGTGACCTAGAGAGTCAAATGGAGTCTAGGGGTCTTAGCAGAACACTTATGTAGGACATAGACACCTTTCCCAGGAAGACTGTGCCTGGGACTCCATTTCCCCCTTTGCAGGCCCCTTCTGGATTTGTGCCACCCTGGCCTTCGTCCTGGCGGTTACCGGCAATATCACTTTGGTGCTTGCACAGAGACGGGACCCCTCCATTCACTATAGCCCCCAGTTCCACAAGGGTAAGCAGAGCGGGTGGGCTCAGCTCCTGGATGGGTCCAAGGGCATGCAGTGACTGCCCACATTGCATCTCTAGTGACTATAGCAGGCATAACCATCTACTGCTATGCGTGGCTAGTGCCGCTGGCACTGTGGGGCTTTCTCCGGTGGCGCCAGGGCACGAGGGAGCGCATGGGGCTGTACACCTTCCTGGAGACTGTGTGTGTCTACGGCTACTCACTCTTTGTCTTCATCCCAACTGTGGTGAGTATGGCTTGGCTCTGGGAAATGCTAGGAGCTACGTGGACCACCAGTGTGGTCATCAGCTGTATTTGTCACATTAGGTCCTGTGGCTTATCCCAGTGCAGTGGCTCCAGTGGCTCTTTGGAGCCCTGGCCCTGGCCCTGTCAGCTGCTGGGCTGGTGTTCACACTGTGGCCTGTTGTCCGAGAGGATACACGGCTGGTGGCCTCGGCACTATTGTCTATTGTGGTGCTGCTTCACGCCCTCTTGGCTCTAGGCTGTAAGGTAGGTCCAGGTGGTCTTCCCTCACCAGGGCTGTGGAGTGGGCTTTGCGGCCACCCAGCTGTACATTCATTCTGAGGTCTCTCTGCAGCTCTACTTCTTCCAGCCTCTGCCTCTGGACCATGTGGTACCAGCACCCCAAGCCATACCTCCATCTCCCAATGTCCTGCTGCCCAGTTCAGTCCAGCCTATGACGACCTTCTAAGAAGGCCCACAGGTGAGGGACCAGTTTCGGCTGAGGGTGCACCCTCCTCCTGGGACCATTCCTAGGAGTCTAGGAGTCTTTCTTTTTCAGGCCAAACTCAATGGGGAGACTACTGCCCTCCGATGAAGATTGGAGGATTCTTGGACCCTGGAGACTGCCTGCTATTTTGCAGGCTTTTCTTACAAAGCAAACACTTTTATTTTCTATGCAAAGGTGATCCAGAGAATTTATATAAAGGTGGGGAGGGGCAGCCAAGCAGGGAATATTACTGATGGACAGGAGAGAGCCTGGTTTCCCAGTCGCTGAGGGCCCTTTGATTCCCTGACAGGTCAGGAGGGTGGCACAGAGCAGCTCCAGCCTTTGCCAGAGGGTACCTGTGGTGGGCAGGAGCCCAGCTTGAGCTGTGGCCATTAAGGTGGGGACTCTAGGGCAAGGGGACGGGGGAAGAGACTGGAAACTGCCTGTGCTTATTAGTCACCCTTCCTTGTTTGCTTTTCTTTTCGTCTGGGGAGAGGTCCCTGCTAGGCCCCTTCCCAGGGATGCTGTCTTGAGAGGAGTTGAGTGGAACATGAATGTGGAGGGAACACACAGGCCTATGCTAGCTATCAGGACAGAATGCCTTCCTTGTGATAGATCTTTGAGGTCTCTTGTTTGCCACAGTAGCCCAGGGTTACTCACTCTGAGCTGCCTGTTCCAGCTTTTGACGGAGGGGACCTTCAAGGCTCAGGACAGGACAGTAGCAGAAAGCAGGGGCTAGGCCTTTGGACAGCTGGGTGGTTTGTACATTCAAGTTTGAGGTGAACCCTTTGGTGGGAGGGGGCTTCGCCCACCCTGAAGGCTCGGCAGGGCCACCCCTCACCTAGAACCTCTGGGCCTAGGGACAGGGCTGCTGGCTTGGCCCGGCCAGCCGGGTTTCTCAGAGGGTCTGTGGGTTGACACTGGTTCTTTTCGTAAAAAAATAAAATTAAAAAAAGCAGCATGTCACGCCCATGGTGACCATGTGGCCTGGTAGTTGAAGGAGAGGTCCAGCTGGCTGTGCTGCCACCCCAGGTGAGGGGAGGTGCAAGGACGGGTTGTGGGGTGGGTGCTGCCAGGTCTGTGGTGGCAGCTGCTGGCCTCCTCCTGCCTGGTCAGGTGCAGCTGTGGGGTGGGGGTGGGATTTGCCTCTTCCAGCAGATGTCAAAGCCAGGTCAGAGTGGAGATACAGAACAGGATGAGGGCTGCCCCAACAGGATCTCATGTAAAGTATGGCAGCAACACTCGCTCGGGACCAAAGATTGGGCTGGGGGTACTTGAGGGCAGCGGCGACATCGTGTACAAAAGTGTCCAAGTTCCCATAGCAAAGAGGGCTGTGACCGGGTGTTCACGCTTCTCCAGAACAAGGGGGACAGCCACCGGCTGTGCCGGGCCTGGACTTCATTTGGTTTCCTGGTGCTGTCAGTGCGCAGTGCTGTCGCGGCTGGAGGCACCTAACTCCCATAGTGCATGGTGTTGGTCGGGATGGACATGGGCGAGGCCATAGAGATGGCAGGGCCACCCATGGTGAACTGGTTGTTGACTGCATAGTGGGCACTGGAGCTACCGCCGCCTCCCTGGGCACCTGAGGAGCCTGTGGGGCAGGTCATGGGCACTGAGGAGCCAGCATGACCCCTGAGCCTGCCTGGCCCCCACTGGTAGCTTGAACGTGTGCGCAGGCCAGGCGGGAGGTCCCCCGCCCACGGCCCCGCTACCCTGTTACCTTGGACAATGCCCGTGCTCATTATGGAGCCCATCCGGGAGTGGGTGTGATTGACAATCCCTGTGTTGGCTGCGCAGCGACAGGGAGGAAAGAGGGAGGGAGGGAGATGTCACCGCCCCCAGCCTGCCTGGCCCACTCCACTTTCATGGATGGTGTGGGAAGGGCAGGTGGAGGGGTGATAGATGAAGGTAGAGAGGCAGGCACATGTATGGGGCTAGAGTCCCCAGGAAGAGGAAGAGGTGACTATGACAGCGACAGTGGTGGCAGAGAACCAAGCACTGGTTTAGCTGGCCACTGGCATATCCCAGTCCTCCCCTGACAGGCCATAGACCCCAGGGGACACTCACCTAAGGGAATCAGGTTGTTGTGACCCACGCTGGAGCCGCCAGCAATAACACTGCTCAGGTCGTAGGCAGTAGGCATTCCTAATCAGAAAGTAGGTGTCAGGGGTGGGGCAGGCTCTGGGACGTGGGGTCTAGACTGCCACCAAGGGCCTGCAGCCATGCCTGGAGATAACGTTCAGACTCACCGGCCACAGCCACCCCGCTGCTGAGATTGTAGGTGCTTCCCGTATTCCACATATTCTCCGAGGGAGACGTGTAGTGTGAGCCAGGCGGGGGTGATGGGGTTGTACCTGTGTACCTATGGCAGAGATTAACTGTGGGCAGGGCTGTGGGACTCCTGGTGCCCTCTCCCCACTAAAACCCTGTATACCTGAAGAAGGGGTTCTTTAGATCCAGCAGGTTACTGGATTTGGAGCCTGTCTGGTCCACCTGTGCCACAATACTGATGTCATAGCTCTGTCTGGGGAAATAGAGAGGGTGGCCGTGAGGCAGCTGGGCTGATAGACCTCTGTGCCTATCCAGTCTAGATGGGTGGCAGGGTGCACCTTTTGTTGGCAATAAGCAGACATGTCCCTGAGAGCGTGTCCCCGGCCTTGGCAAACAACGGTGACTGGAAGAGGCACCGGACCTGGTACCAGTGGGTCAGGGGCTCTGTTGGGGCTGTGGAGAGCCACACGGTCATTCTGTCAAGAAGAGATGGATGCATTTCACTGGGTTGGCACCACCACTTGTGCCACTACCCACATTGTCCACAAGGGCCTTCCCTGAATGGTCCTCTGGGGTCTCAGGGCTAAGACTCTAGGCCCACAGCCATGGGGTCCTTACTCACCCTGACACCCTTGTACTGAGACAAACGCACTTAAGGGATGGTTACTCAGGGTAGCTGCTGAGGAAATGACAACCACACCCCTCCCCCATGGTTCTTCCTGGGGTTTAGATGAGAAGAACCTAAGGAGTTAGGACATAGCCAAGTCTGGAGGCCATAGGTGCTAGGATTCCTAGCAGTGCCATACTTACATGGAGCCAATGAAAGCAACATCGAACCAGAAGGCCAAGCCGTGGACCAGCCCTGAATGCAGCATGTGGAATTTGAATGGGATTTCTATCCTGCAAGGCAAAGGGCATGGGCTTGCTGTAGGGGCCCGCCTGACAGTGAGGAGAGTGGGAACGCTAGCTGAGTGACAGCAGCTGGCCACGAGTGACCAGGGAGTTGACAGTACATGACTGTGCAGAGAGCAGGGGTTGGGGTGGGGTACGGGTAGCAGCAGCCATCAGTGCTCAAGGGATGAAGGCTACCTGTGCAAATCGCCTTCTTTGGCTTCTAGGAAGTTCACTGTGTACTTGACAGATTTGGCCATCAGGATCCGGATGTCAAATGTGTCCTGTAAGACAACAGATATGACCAGCTTGTGCTGCAGAACCCTAGGCCTGGCAACGGCACTAACTTCTGCTATCTTACTAAAACCAGCTTGCCTTTCTCAGACATGCTAGGCACAGCACCAGGGACAGCAATTAGATTGCACTTCTCAGAATGTCACAATAATGGGCAGGCGGATCTCTTTAACTTTGAAGCCACCCTGGTCTATATAGTGAGTTCTAGGCCAGCCAGGCTACAGAGAGAAAAACAAAGAGAAGCTGACTGGCACTGCTGGAGAGAAAAGCACTGGCCACTACTCTCTTCCAGAGGACCCAAGTTCAAGTCTCACCACCCACATGGCAGCTCACAGCCTCTGGAACTCCAGTTCCAGGGGAACTGATGCCTCCTTATGACCCTGGACTCTAGGCATAGCAGTGGGAGATGCTGAACAGCAATCAGCACTTTAGCAACTGCGCTGTCTTCCCACTCAAGCCTCATCCTCTTGATCATCTTGCCAGTGTCCTGAGAGCTGGGATTCCAGGTGTGTGCAGCAAGACAGGGCCGGCCTTTTTCTTTTTTACTGTTAAAGAGATTGAACCCTGGGCCTTCCACATGTGAGACATGCACTCTGCACTGAGCCCTAGCAACCTTAGGATGGTAACGAAATCACAGTGGCAATACCTAAATTCCTACCTACTCAGCAAGTGGTGGCACCTACTCATTTGAGCCTGGGTTAAGCAATATGTGAAGATCTCATTTGGACAACAAAGCCAGGAGCCTGGACTAGTGACCCAATGCCTTTAATCCCAGCATTCTGGAAGCGGAGCCATGCTGGTTTCTGAGTTTGAGGCCAGCCTTGACTTTATGGTGAGTTCCAAGCCAGACATGGCCACACAGTGAGATGCTTTTTCCAAAAACCAAAGGGCCACTCAGCTGGAGCAGCAGGTAAAGGTACCCGCTGCACACACGGCCTGCTACCTAGGTTCAATCCAGGTACCCACATACAGTGAAGAGAACCAACATACATGTTGCCAAGCAACACAAAGAAATGTAAAAAGCCTAAGTAAAAGAGGAACCCAGCATCAGTGAGACATGCTTGGACTCTGAGCACTTGGGAGGCCAAGGTGAACAAATTGGAAGTTTAAGGCCAGGCTGGGCTACACAGGTCGAAGTCAGTGCGACTCCAACCTAAGAAGAAAACAGAAGAGAAAGCTAAAGAGCAAATAAAACAGTGAAAGAGAAGGGGATTGGAAGACTGAGTACTCAAGAATATTAAAATGGGGGAAGATAAGAGTTTGAGATTCATCCCCCAGATGTGGTAACTGGAGGCCAGTGTACAGTGGGAAGTGATGGTCTCCAAAGGACAAAAAAGGGCTAAAGTGGCTGACTACTGAACATACAACTAGAACCTAGAGGAGGAGACAGAAGTTGCACTGCGACTAGTTTCTCAGACTAGTGACAGAAGGAAAGACATTAAGGGGTCAGGGAGCTTGAATAAGCTTTAAACAGACTAAGCGTGGGAATGAAGACTTTCATGTACTCAGGAGGCAGAAGCAGGTGGATCTCTGAGTTTGAGCCACCCTGGTCTACAGAACAAGTTCTAGGACAATCAGGGCTGCACAGAAGAACCCTGCTTTTAAGAAAAAAGAGCCCAAAGAAACTTGTATATGTGCTGTTTCCTTAGGTAGTAAGGTGCACCAGGTTTACAGTAGAAGAGAAAGACAGAAGACAGCGTCCTTGCATTGGTACTGGGCAGAAGCAGACTTCAGGCAAATGATAACAGAAAGGTTCCAGAGTGACAAACCAAGTAAGCCAGCAGGATGTTCTCATTCTAGTCCTGTGTGCACTCAATACAACAGTTTTAAAGCATGAAACAGTCAGGCTGAAATGGAGGAAAATGGGAAAAATATCCCTATCAAAATAATGCCCAAACAGGCTGGAGAGATGGCTCAGTGGTTAAGAGCACCGACTGTTCTTCCAGAGGTCCTGAGTTCAATTCCCAGCAACCACATGGTGGCTCACAACCATCTGGAATGGGATCTGATGCCCTCTTCTGTTGTGTCTAAAGACAGTGTACTCACATAAAATCTTAAAAAATAATGCCAAAACAACAAAAAACTAAGATTCACAATCCGTTACACATCAAGAAAAAAAATTAGTAGTGCAGCCAGGCATGTGGAAAGATCTTTATGATTTCAAGGACAACTGAGGTCTTCATAGTGAGATGCAGCCTTAAGGAAAATGAGTCCTGACCCAGATAATTAACAAATATAACCTAACTGACATGCATATATGGCTGTACCAAACAAGACTGACTTCCTTCTCTTTTTCCTTTTTGAGACAGGATTTCACTATGTAGTCTGGCTGCCCTGCAACTCACTGTGTAGACCAGGCTGACTTTGAACTCTGAGATCCTCTTGCCTCTGCCTTCCCAAGTACTGGGATAAAAGGTGTGCTCCACCACATCCAGCTGAAATCCATTTCTTAAGACCACACACTAGACTTTGAGCATGTCTCAATTATCCAAGGTCTGAAGTATCAGTGTATGTTCTTTGATGACCAATGAAGGCACCTAGTATACCAATTATGCTACCTAGGTAAAGTGAAAAAACATGCACCTGTAAGCATACATCTGAGTGCAGACGTTCTAGAATTCCTGTTATATGTGGATGGGTATTTTTTTTCTGCATGTATGTCTATGTATCACATGCCTGTCTGGTAATCTTGGAGACCAGAAAAGGTGTACGATCCCATAGACATGGAGTCACATAGTCAGTTATGAGCTGCCTGCCACATGGGTACTGGGGATTGAATCTAGGTCCTCTGAAAGAGTAACTGCTGCTTTTATCCATTGAGCCACCTCTCCAGCCTCTGGAAAACAATCAGTGCTTCTACAGGAAGAGTGCTGTGCCACCAGGAGCTCTTTCTGTTCAACATTTGTTTTTCTTGGTGCAAGTAAACCTCTTGAGTTTCAGGCCAGCTAGGGCACATACTCGGAGCCTGTCTCAAATAAATACAATTTTATTTTTTTAAAACAAATTATTCATTTAATGTCATTTAAATTTTGAACTTTAGGTATGAGTATGTAATTCAAATCCCTAGACCTGGAGTTTCCGATGGCTGTGAGCCACCATGGGGGTGCTAAGAACTGAACCTGGATCTTCTACAAGAGCAAAAAATGCTCCTAACTGCTAAGTCACCTCTCCAGACTCCAGCTTATTTATTTTTATTTTCTGTATGTTTTCTCTGCAATGTAAGTACATGATGTACATGCAATGCATGGGGATGCCAAAAGAGAGCATCTGATCCCCTGGAACTGGAAATACCATATTGGGAACAAAACCTGTCTTCTATAAGACCACTAGTGCTCTTACTTTTATTCTTTAAAATTAATCAATGTCAAAACTATTTTATGTATCTGGAGAGTTAGCTTAGTGGTTAAGAGCACTGGCTGTTCTCATAGGACTTGGTTCAATTCTCAGCACTCAAAATGGTGACTTACAACCCCTAGAACTCCAGTTCCAGCGGATCTAATACCTGGCCTCTGTGAGCACTGTACACATGTAGCACATAGACATAAATGCAGACAAAACTTACTCTTTCATTATATTTGTGGATATTTTATCTGGATATTTTATGTCTGAATAGCACATAAGTGTCTGTGCCCCATTATGGATCCCCACCACAAATGGTTGTGAGCTACCATGGGAACTAGCAATTGAACCGAGGTCTACTGATGTCTTCTGGAAGAATAGCCAGTGCCTTTAACCAGAGACATCTCGCTAAACTCCAATTTTTTTTTCTCCTTAATTTCATTTCTTTGTGCGTGTGTGAGTGTTCAGTGCAAGTGCACTCAGAGGCCCTTGGAGCTGGAGTTACAGGCCATTGTGAGCAATCTGATGTGGGTACTGCAATCCAGTATCAGGTCCTCTGCAGGAGCAGTAGGCGCTTGTAATTTTGAGCCATCTCTCCACTCCTCATCCAGCTTGGGTCTCCTGATCCCATGCCTCCACCTGCATGCAGGGGCTATAAGTGTCGACTATAAGGCTTTTTTAGATTCTTGTTCTTGATACTGAACATCTATCATTCAATCAAACATGTTTGCTACAAAGCCAGCTTCCTGTTGCATGTGCTTTGCAGAGTGAGTAAGGGCTGAGAGAAGCAGGGGTTTCTAGATTCCAGAGCTTGCATGAGGCCGTGGTGAAGCATGGACCTTTTCAGTCCAGCGGTGCTCTGTACATGCTACTCACCACCACAGGTTGCCGGAAGTACTCATCCACAGCGGCGCCTCGGAGGGCTGACAGGTCCACTCCATGGAAGGATGGCTGGTACCTGTGGAAATCCACAACCCCACCCACAGGGTCACCAGCAGTAAGAAAGGCAGGTGGATCCACTTGCTTTATTAGCTGGCCCTTGTCTAGCCCATGTCCTTCAGATCCTACTGAGGGGGAGCAGAAAAAAAAGAGAAGAGACAGAGCCCACCCAAGGACTGGGTCCATCCCCAAGCCGGCAGGCTCCATGGCCTGGCCAGGACACTGGGGCATACTCACCAGAAGTTGGCTTTGGTGAACTGCTCCATGTAGAGCTGTTCATCGGTGAAGGGTGCAAGGTGAACATCACCAATGGTGGGGAACATGTTGCCTGGAATTGGGAGCAGGGAAGAGTGCTCTTGTCAGGACAGTACATCTAGTAAGGCTGTGAAGAGCTTCCAGAGGACCTTGAGATCTCCAATCATGGACCTGTCCATCTGTCCATCCATTCATCCATGCTACAGTGTGTAACATTGTTTGTCCATGGCTTCTTAAAGTATGTGAAGTAAAGAATAGCCAGAATCCAACCCAAGATGGCTTACTGCTTTATTTTGTGGTGCTGGGATGGAACTCGGGTGACTCTGAGTTTAAATCTCAGATATAATTCCCCCCCCCCCTTACAGTGGCTTTGGGGGAAGGTGGTGGAAAGAAGGGAGGATAAAGTTTCATGTAGCCCAAGCAAGCCTTCAACTCCTGACTGAGCCAGCTTCCACCCAAGTGTTGGAATTACAGGTGTACCTTTGTGCACTAGCTTGCTTGTCTTTTTGAGATGGAGTCCTGCTGCCTCAGCTTCCTAGATACTAAGATCTTCAATGTGTGCTATCATATCCAACCTAACTATGAGAAGTCAGGGGCTTTTTTACTTAGTGCTTTTGATTTTCAGCCATGACTAGCATACCAGTTCAAATTCCCTACATAGAGCTAAGGCATTAGGGTTCGTTCGTCTACTACCGGCTCCCATGGTCATCAGTGTATCTGCTGGCATCAGCCTGGCCCTCATCCATTCCAGGAAGTAAGTGGGCCTAATCCTACGTTCCAGTGCTAACACTGGGAAGCAAGAAGGAGCCTACTAAAGCCTCTTGGTGCCCAGCAGGCCTGGTCTGCTCCAAAAAAGTGAGAAGAAACCCTAGGCTGTTTGGAGGTTGGGATTTGGCTCAATGGTAGGCGCTTGCCTATGCAAGCGCAAGGCCCTGGGTTGGTTCCCAGCTCCCAAAAAAAAAAAAAAAAAAAAAAAAATACTGGAGGTTTAGCTGCATCACCTTAGCCAGGGCTGTCCAGGTTGTAGATCAAACAGCAGGTTTAGCAAGTGACTGAATTTATGTAGAGGGTCCTCCTCTGAGACTCATGAGAAAGCAAATGGGACTAAGTTGGCAGCCATAAGAAGCAGATATGAGGAGTCTGAGAATTCAGAGGATGAAAACATGGCCTATAGATGGGCCTCCCTCTCCCGCTCTTCAGGGAGTTGGGAAGGTCCTGAGGTCCTCACAATTCACACTAGGTTAATATGCCCAAATGTGGCTAATCCGATGTCAAAGGTAGATGGGACAGCATGTAAGGAATCCACCATTTCTGGCTCCTATATGCTGGAATTCTACCTTTAATTCTCACAGGGACTTCTGAGGGCTTGAAAGTCACCACAGGGCCAGAGGGGAGAAAAAGAAGACCCAAGACAGTTGGTAGGCAGCCTAGAGTTGCACACTTTCACACATGAGAATTGTGGCCACCTCCTAGCTACAGAAACTGAGCCAATATTGACTCCAAGGCAGAGAAGTCATGGGCGCCACATATTCACTAAGATTTACTAGCACCACCTGCTCTACCCGAAGCTACTGCTAGAGCAGGGTCCCTGAGCTCCCACATACACATACACATCCGTACCTGAGAAGAATAACAGACATATTCCAGACCTCATCAGAAAAACCGGAGCACTACTATGTTCAGAGTATAGACCCAGTATGGACTAGTAGGTGCAAACATGCCATGTGTGCAGGCATAACTAGAGGTGTGGACAGGTTAGCCATACAACTAGAGGTGTGGACAGGTTAGCAAGAACATGGAAGGGAAATGACAGACACACATCTACATGCCTTGACACATATAATACACCCCCACACAACAGTCACGCTGAGATCCCTACACACCTACACACATACCTACCACCCTAGATTGTTAACATGCAAACACACACATCCTTAAATACCAGTAAACCCTCCCACACCACACCCCCAAACCCTCAAACATACCTATATTACCCATAGACTCTCACCTTCTTGTGATAAACCCTCATAAGAATGCCTTCACACAAGAACACACACCTCCATGTGACCAACACATACAGACGCACACACACATACCACCTCTATCCTCAGGCTTGTATACACCCCCACCTGCCCACTTCCTAGCTCTTAGGGAAGCAGACTTGGCACATCACCCTTGACAAGGTTCCAGTTTGGGGATTACCAACCATGGGATAGCACCAGCGACAGACCTGAGTTCCAGCCCATCCCTGGATGCCCATGTCTGTCCTTTGAGAAGAAGCTCTATGGCAAGCATACACAAGAGGTGCCAGAGGCTTTCTGTGGGTATACAGTGGGCTTGTCAATGCCTGATGGGGTGTGTGGACTCTTGTTTGGTGTCTGGGGCTCCAGAAGCCATAGCCAACAGGTAGGGTTAGGATAGGAAGCAGGGACCTAGCTCTCTGTATAGAGAGCACTGACAGATAAACAGGGTACACAGCCCCCTATAGGCTGCTGGTAGCAGTGGGTTCTTGCCCAGAGGGACCAATGGCTCTGGTTGAAAGTCTAAGCTCCACTGTTCAATGCTCCTGAGCATGGGACACTCACCGCTGGGCTTCAGGTACTTTTTGGCATGGAGGTAGCTCTCAAGCATACGTTCGTTGAAGAGCATGTAGCCCATGGGCTCTGAGATGATAATGTCCACTTGCTCAGGCAATGAGACCTCCTCTACTTTGCCAGGGATGACCACGATGCGGTCTGTCAGATTGTTACTCTTCACCAGGACCTGTAGGAAGTGGGAGAAGGCTCCCTGTGCTTGCTTGGCATAGGCCCTGCTCAACCCTTCGGCTCTCCCAGGCGCCAGCGTCCCTTCTGCTGTGGGAAGTGCTTACTCCTAGAGCTGGCAACTTGTCTTTCACACATAATGGGCATAGTAGAGTGGTGTATGTCCAGTGGGGCTAACATGGTACAAGAAGGAAGAGGCAGTCTCAGAGGAGACTGAATGAGCACCACAGGTCTGTGAAGGAGCTGCAGCAAGGTGCACAGCTCCAGGAAACACCCAAGCGCAAGCTGGCAGCTCCCCGTCTGTATGAGCTGTAGGCTGTGGGAGGGGAGCCAATCTCATGCATGTGTCTACAGAACAGTGAAAAGGACCTAGAAGACTCTCTGTCTGGTAAAGGACCAGAGTAGTAGAGAGCCAGGATTAAGGAAACACAGCTTTCCACTCTTCTGCAGCTTTTCAATTCTGAATGTGAAAATGAAGTTTTCCATTGAAAACAAGGAGGGGGGGGGGTGGCAAGATTACAAAACAAAATGTCATGGTGCTCTGACAGGCTAATTCTCAGGACAGTTTAGGTGTATGACCCGGAATTCACACCAGGGGGCTGCTCTGTTGCCACTCTGGCCCTGAGTGTATCCTTGTGGATGTCTGGATCAGTGGCTAGTCACTGTTGATTTGCTACCCCAGTCTCAGTGCCCACCCCCGCCCGACCCCAGCGGTAACCACTTGGTTCTAGAGACAAAGACCAGCAGTGATGTCCCCAGGTTTCCCGGGGGTTCTCAATGGGTACAAATGGGAAGGAAGGCTTAGAGCCCTGCAGACACTGACCTCGGCATGCTGAGCCATGGTGCTGGCTTCCACTGCGTAAATTTTCCTGGCTCCTGCTTGAGCAGCAAAGAATGACAGGATCCCAGAGCCACAGCCCACATCTAGAACGATCTGAGGAAATGGTACATGAGGCTACAGATGAGCCAGCCACCACACTGTTCATCACAGACAGTAACAGCAGAACTACTGTCTATCAGCAAAGTACTTTCAGAGGGCTGGAGAGATGATTACTCTCACAGAGGACCCAGGTTCAATTCTTGTCACTCACTCACAGCTTACAACCATCTGTAACTGCAGTTTCAGGAGATCTGATATCCTCTTCTGGCCTCCACAGGCATTGAATGCACACGGTGCACACGGTGCACATACACACAATAAAGTTAAGTACAATAAAAATAAACCTTAAATGTTAGTGCACTTGCTGCCAAGTCCAATAAGGTGGGCTCCAAGCTCTGGGACCCACATGGTGGGAGGACATAACTAATTCTTCTCAGCTGTCTTCTCATCACTACACACATTTTTTTTTTTTTTCCTTCCCGGGAGCTGGGGACCGAACCCAGGGCCTAGCAAGCGCTCTACCATTGAGCTAAATCCCCAACCCCACTACACACATTCTCAAAAAATAAAGGTACTTTGAAACCATTTTTAAAGTTTTAATTACTAACAAAACAAAACAAAACAAAAAAAAACAAAAACAAAACAAAAAAACCCAAAAACCCAAAACAAACAAAAAGCATTGCTGTAAAAACATGCCTATAACCCCAGCACTGAGAAGGTTGGGGCAGGAGGACCAGCAATTCAAGACCAGCTTGGATTAACACAGTGAGACCCTGTCTGAAGATTAAAACATGGCTGACCTGGGAAGCACAGAGAAGTAAAAGCCTGGGAAGCATTGGAAGAAATGTCCATGGTGCCAGAAACTCACCATCCTTGCCCACCCACCTACTGAGAAGCTGCCCCTTGCAGGCTTGGGGTCGGCATAGAGATAAAGCCCCGGGCCAGGCTTCTAGGAAGAAGAGCCTGGTCTTTATGCTCAGCCCCAGTCCCACAGCCTGAAGATGACTGGAGCACTCCGGCACAGGCTTCCAAGAGAATGTGGGGATAGGCTTTTGGGGCGTTGTGTCCTGTGCTGATGCTAACTCCAACCCCCAGAAGCAGCCTTGGCTGGGGCAAATGAATGGCCCAGAGGTGAGGGCCAACTGAGATAGGGCAGGAGTTTGGCATAATGCTTCAGGGTGTGGCTGTGTGGAGTTGCTTCCACTGAGCAGAACAAGGAGAGATGTTTCTGGGTGTAGGTGTAACACTGTGCCGGACCTAAACAGGTGCCATCCCTGGGAGGGCTGAAATGTCACCAAAAGAGCATATGCTCTGAAGGCCCCAGGCCCTGCCTGGACTCAAACCAAGAAAAAAAACAGTAGTGGCTGAGTGAATTTGGCCAGGAGGCCTGTGAGAATGCTCCAGAGAGAACTCCTTTAGGGCTTAGAGCGCCTGGGGTAAAACATAACTAATGCCCGCCCAGATGAGGAAAATCCAGAGCGGAGCCCATACATGCTGATCAGAAGCTAGGTATAGAGTACCTATAGTATAGAGTACTATAGTACCTATAGTATAGAGTATAGAGTACCACACTCTTGGTACTGAGTGGGCTCACACAGGAGGACTGTGAGTTAAAGGATAGCCCAAGGTCATAGTGAGAGGCAGTCTTAAAAGGAACAGAATGAAAACACAAGCTCTCAGTTCCTCAAAAGGGTAAACAAAGCCACAGGATAAGAAGGGAACTGTTTTCTCTGTGGAACACAGAGACACTAGATGGTGCATGGTGCTGAATGTCTGTAATTCAAGCACTTGGCAAGTGGAAATAGTAAGTTCAAGGCAAGTCTGGGCTCTCAGACAACCCTATCTTAATTTACCCTCTACACCATAAAAGAGAGAAGAAAAAAAAAGGACCCCAAAGATGTCCCTACATTCACAATGGGATCATATCCTTATGAGGCAAAACTGCATTCAATCTGCCTTACCTAACATCTCAGCCTTGCCTGGCTGGAGGAACAAATGTTCAAAACAGATACACCCACAGCTGGGCCAAATCATTCAACAGAAAGCCTGATTATCTCACACAATTGACTATAAGACCTGAGGTTCTGCTAGAGCCTGACAAATACAGAGGTGGATGCTCACAGCTAACCATTGGACTAAGAACTGGGTCCCCAATGGAAGAGTTAAGAGAAAGGACTGGAAAAGCTCAAGGGGTTAGCAACCCTATAAGAAGAACAACAACATCAATCAACCAGACCCCCCAGAGCTCCTGGGGACTAAACCACCAACCAATGAGTACACATAGAGTGATCCATGGCTCCAGGTGCGTATATAGCATAGGATGGCATTGTCTGGCATCAATAGAAGAAGCCCTTGGTCCTGTGAAGGCTCCATTCCCCAGTGTAGGGGAATGTCAGGGTGGTGAGGTGGGAGTGAATGGGTTGGTGGGAGGGGAAGTACCCTCATAGAAACAGGGGGAGGGGTCATAGGAGAGAGAGGTTCCAAAGGGGAATCCAGGAAAGGGGATAACATTTGAAATGTAAATACATAAAATATCCAATTAAAAAAAAAAAAGACCAAAAAGACTGCATATTCACTGGGAATAGCAGCAGCTCCCCAAGCCCCATTTTATTTAAGTCTCACACAGTTCAGGATGGCCTTGTCCTAACTTCCTCCTACTTCAGCCTCTCATGTGTTGGGACTTTAGGTAAGCACCTGGGACCTGGGCTGAATAGCAGTGAAGTATGGGGAGTAGATGGTATTGGGGATAAGGTCAACAGGCCCTCAGGAGGCCAAGGTAGGAAGACTAAGTTTAAATGCATTGGACAACACAATGGGGCATTATATTACAACTGTTCCCCACCCCACACACAAGAGCCATCAGAAGGGTCCTACCCTACCTTATGTTTGGAAGAGGGGTGCTAAAAAGGTCAAGACTATGTGGACAGGTCTTGCTGGATTTTCTCACCAAGCAATTAGCACGCCATCAACAGTGGTGGCAGAAAAGACCTGGGGTCTAAGTTCAGACAGATGGGCAGAGCAGGGGCCATAAGCTCCAGGAAGTAGTGAGGCAGGCCCCTCCCCTCTCCGACTGTTCCCAGTGTCTTCATCCCATCCTTTGGAACCCTCTCTGATCAGCTGGCAAGCATGCTTCCCTGAACTCTTGGGAGCTGCTTGGGTAAATAGCTGTCGGGGTACCCCACCTCAGGGCCTTCTGTCAGAAGACTGGGAAAGGCATCTTGGGCAGGCTGGCTGGCCCGTGACATTTAAAGTTGAGGGTAGAGCTTTATGGGTTAAACACCCCATGCTGTGGGCTCTCCACTCTTCTCTAAGTAGATGAGATGAGAACTGAAGCGGCTGAGAGGAGGCTGGGGTATACTCCCACTGCGGAGCTCAACCGCTTCCCAAAGGTGCCAGCTGACTCAGCTTTTCCCCCTCCCTTTTCTCGAGAAACAGATTTGCTGTGTAGCTCTGATTGCCAATTTAGAGGTATGCCTGCCTCTTCCTAGATCAAAGGTGATGCTGCTGCACCCAGTTTTACAACACAGGCATTCAAACATCAACTTCTTTATCTAAAACTGTCTTATTTTTCTGCAATGCTACAATGGAAGTCAGAGTTTTCTTCATGCTAGGTAAGTGCTCCCAATTTTATAGTTAGTGACCTTCTTGGCAACCTCTCCTGACTGCTGGAATTAGAGCTAGGTTCTATGTAAAACTGGTATTTGTCTAGTATGCTGCAATATAGCTGAGGCAGAAAAAGTATGACCAAAGTCATGTTAGAAGGGACAGAAGTACTCTGTATAAGAAAGGAAAGAATCAACATGATTTTAACTAAAAGAAAATGGAACGGGGGATGGTGGTGCACACACCTTTAATCTAAGTCTCAGGAGGAAGAGGCAAGCCAATCTCCGAGAGTTTACGGCCAGCCTGATTTACAAGGTGTGCTCCAGGACAGCCAGAAGTACACAGAGAAACCTTGTCATGACTCCTCCCACCTCCACCCCACCCCCCAAAAAAGAAAGAAGAGGCTGACTTAGGACAACAGGTACAAAGGAGGTAACAGAGGTGGGAGGAAGTAGGCCTCTCCCAGCCCCTCAGGCACCTGCAGACTCGGCTCAGCATGCTTCCCATTCTGAGAGCTCACCTTGTCCTTGAAGTCGGTGTGGTTCTGCAGGATTGCACGCTGGTAGGTGCCTGTTCGCACATAGTCCTGCATCATGTTCTGCTGCTGGGACAGGTAGCCATAAAACTGGAACAGAGACACACCAATAGCACACAACTCACGGCATGACAGACTGCCACAACCCTGGCTGCCCTAAGATGGAGGGAGGGCCTGCCAGCATAAACCTCCCTTGGGAGGCCATGTACCCTCTGCCAGCCTGAACCCAACTGACAAGAGCCAGCTGCTCCAGAAGTGGGAGCAGGGGAACAGTCCCCAAGAGGAACACTTCCACTATCATCATGGCTGAAGGACACAGCTAGATGCCACCCAAGAGATCACAAAAGTTGTCATGGGTGGGATTCCAATATCTGGGGGCCAACTGTCCTATTTCAGGGCCCCAAAGAAGAAGAGGAATGGATGGAACAAAACCCTAGAGCTCAGAGCGCCAGGCAGGTGATGTGCGGTGTCTCTCTGTAAGACAACAGGCGATCAGGAGGCAGCGTGGCACCTGGCAGGGCCACAGGCTTGGGCATCAGGCAGACCTGGCTTTCCCATCGTGGCTCTGTTGCATAAGAGCTGTGTGACTTGGAGCAAAGTCACTTAACCTCTCTGAGCCTCAGTTTTCTCATCTGTAAAATGGGGACAATAACAGTTGTTGGGAAAGTCCAGTGCTTCTGGGCATGTAAGATTGCTTACACAGAGCCTTACACTCACCAAGGGTTTAGGACATGGCTATAGATCAGTCATTACTCTAAACACCTGAAGACCTGGGCTTCACAGATGAGGAAACTGAGGCCTAGCAAGTGGTAGACACCTGCTGAGGCTACACAGCTAGTAAGGGACAGAGCCAGGATGAGCACCCATGAGGGCCTACCCTGTGCTATGTGACCTCTTGTGGGAAAGTGCCAACTCACCTGGAAGTACTGCACAGCTGAGGACTCCTCTGTTCGCTCACTGAACACAGAGCGCTCCAGTGTGTGGCCCCGGCAGGTTTTCAGGATGTTGTAGAAAGAACAGAAATCTGGAAAGGGGGAGCCAGATCACTGGGAGGCCAGTGCTATACCCCTCTGGGAGAATCCCCTGGGCCTGGGCATTTGTCCTTCCTGACTGTCTCTCCTGCCTTGTCTACCTCCACCTTCTTTCCCCTCTGTACAGTGTTCCAATGTGGAGAAGAAAAGAAAATGAGCCTTCCAGCCACTCTGACAGGAGGGCATGACTGCAGGTGGCATGTGGTGAGGACAGGCCTGGGCACTCCTCCCAGACAACATCCCATGAAGTATGGAGAGCACAGGGTATCAATCAACCCTTAGGAACCAGCTCCATATCTGCCTGGAGCTTCCAGTAGTCTCTGGGATAGCACTGGACACAAGGGTCACCATCTCAAGGTTGGAGGAAGCAGGAGAGTCCCATGGACGCCAAAAAGCATGTGGCTGCTCACCACCCTTCCCTGGGACACAGTGTTAGTAAATTCTTTGAACTGATTCACACAAAAGTTACTCAAAGGCAGGAAGCGGAGATGGGCTCAATGGGCCCATGCCTAGCTGGAACTAGGAACAGTTGATAGTTGCAGGGAGAATCGGCATTCTCCTGGGATATGTATGTGATTTCTTATAGGTGGGCCATGCTGTGGTGGATGGCCCCACCCATAAGCATATGGACAGCAGAAACTGAACTGAGTGGATTATGTATACTGAAGGGGAGGACAGCAGGATGGAGGATGGCTCTGGGAGTCCTTAGGGGTGAGTATGTAAAAATGCATTGTATGAATGTATGAAATTCTCAAAGAATAAAAATACATTTTAGGGGTTGGGGATTTAGCGTGGTAGATCGCTTGCCTAGGAAGTGCAAAGCCCTGGGTTTGGTCCCCAACTCCGAAAAAAAAAACCAAAAAAAAAAAAAAAAAAAAAAAAAAAATTTTTAAAAAAAGTTACTGAGGAACTTAGAAAATGGCCATTAAATTATAGACCTAACAAAAAAGAAAAAAACCCCAGAGAATGGGCTCAATGGGTAAAGTCCTTGCTGGACAAGTGTCAGGACTGGAATCCAGATCCCTAGGACTCACACTCATGCTTGTGCTGGCCCAGCTGTAATCTCAATGCACCAATGCACAAGAGATGAAGATGGATCCTTGGAGCACGGGCTAGCTTGCCCAGCACGGCAAGAGTTCAAGCGAGAGGCCCTCTCAATAAATGAGGAAGGGTTTCTGGCCTCCATACTCATACCAACATACATGCACATGGTGCCTTAATGTGTGTACTCCCATACACACAAACATACATCTACACACATCATATACACGGAGTCATGCAAATTAACTAATAACTAATTAAAAGCCAACTAGGTGGACTGGGGAGATGGCTCAGAGCACTGACTGCTCTTCCAGAGGTCCTGAGTTCAATTCCCAGCAACCACACGATGGCTCACAACCATCTGTAATGGGATCTCATACCCTCTTCTGGTGTGTCTGAAGACAGCAACAGTGTACTCATATACATAAAATAATACATAAATCCTTTAAAAAAAAAAAAAAAAGCTAGTAGGCCTGACTGAAGCCCCAACACTGAGGCTGTGGCGGGAGGACTGCAACTGCAAGGCTATCCTGGACTGCAGTGACACACCATCTCAACCAGACCTACACAACAGAGTCGGCCTCTCCTGTAGCGAGGCCTTCCTCAACATGATGAGCTAAGAGTCCCTGAGACTGTGTACTGACTAGCTAGGCCCCAGGCCATACACACAGGCCACATTACCACATTACCTCCAGGGTTATCTATATACTTACCTATTTACTTACTCATTCATTTATTTACTTATTTATTTACCTGACTATGGTTGTTTTGGCTGCATGTATGTGTGTACTGCTCAGGTGAGAAGTCCCTGAGAGGGCTTTGAGTCCTCTGAGACTGGAATAACAGACTGCTGTGAGCTGCTGTGTAGGCAATGGGAACTGAACTTGGGTCCTCAGGAAGAACTCTTAACTAGGAGCCTCTCTCCAAATGCCCTCCCCCCAATCTATGTTATGTGTATGTGTGTTTTGCCTGCATGTGTGTATTTGCATCATTTGCATGACTGGTGCACACAGAAACCAGAAACAGGTTTCAGATCTTCTCAAACTGGAATTACACATAGTTGTGCACTGCTGTGTGGGGACAAGCACTATGTGTGGAAGAGCAGCCCAGTGCGTTTACCTGCTGAGCCACCTCTCTTGCCCCTGTGTGCAGATCTATGATCTAACTATGGGTGAGACTCCCTGGTGGTAGTGTCTCCAGCATCTCCTTAGCTGGGTGGCATGCTCCTTTAATCATGCACTCTGGAAGAAAAGGCAAACTGAGATCCAGTTTGAGGCCAGCCTGGGCTACACAGAGAAACCCTGCCTCAAAGAAACAAATAAAAATCAAAACAATCCCCTCCACACACACAAAACCCCAAAACCAAAGTTTCTCCTTACTCCTGTGTATGTTGTGTGTGAGAAGACATTTCATGCAGGGATGTGAGGTCAGAGGACAGTTTAGAGAGGTGGTTCTTCCTTCTACTTTTATATGGTTTCTAGGGATTGAATCCAGGTCATTAGGTTGTGCAGCAAACTATTCGTTAAACCATCTCTCCAGATACTAACTCTTTTCTTAACAATGAATTTGGGAATTGGGAGGATTACCTGGTGGGTAAAGTACTTGTCATGCAAGAATGAAGATCTAAGTTCAGAACCCCAAAAGTCACATAAAAATCTGATGCAGCAGCACTGTCTTTTACTCTAAATGCAGAGATAAGAAAATCCCCAAACTTGTGGGTCAGCTAACCTGGTGTGTGCAATGGTAAACACTAAGAGATCTCATCTCAAATATGGCAGTTGACGGCTGACAACCTGGAGCTCTCCTCACATGGATCTCGGCACAAGCAAACCTACATTCACACCCATGTATGCAAATTAAACTAGTCAACTTTGAATTGGGATTCCAGCAGACCCTTCTTCCCTGTTAAGAATACATTTTATGAGCTATGCTGTCCTATTAATGTAGAACTGCGTCTATTTAGCTCAGTTTACAACTCTTGTGTGATGAAAAGTTGTTTTTTTTTGATAGACAAACATGTAACCCAGGCCAGCCAGGAACTTGCTATGAAGCTGAGGATAGCCTTCCTGCCTCCACCTCCTGAGTACTGTGCAGGCCTGTGCTGGATGGACATGGAGCTAGGGCTTCAGGCATGTCAGGGAAGGTCTAATCCACTGAAATTTAAACTCAAATTTAAAACAATTCTTTTCAATTTTCTTGGAAGGTATCTCTTGCAGCACAGGCTCCGTTTCAGACAGCATCGACGAAGCTGACCTTATGATCCTGATGTTTCTGCCTCAACTCCCTAAGTGTTACGGTTACAAGGAAAAGGAAGGAAAGGGGAGAGGAAGGGAAAGGGGAAAAGAAAAGGGACAGGAAGTCTGAGGATGCCTGTGCAACAGCTCTCTACTAGAGGTAACCTCTTGCTCCTACAGTGAAGGCTCTGGGGAAAGCAGCCCCTCCCTGCAACAACCACCAGGCTCACCAAGCCCTCTACTGACCAAGACCTGTCACAGGCCTGGCCATAGCTTTCAAGGCCCCAGAGCTTTGCTCACCTGAGTTTCAACAAGCCATCCTGAGCAACTGCACGTGTCCCTCCCTCTCATGCCTAACGACAGGCCTGCTCAGAGCCCCCAGCAGCTTCCCTAATGAGAGTGGGACCTCTAGCCACGTCTTGGGCCCATCTTACCCCTCCTTAAGATCCAACCTACAGCCTGCCCAAAGCCAGACACAGCTGGAAAAGCTGGTCTCAGGCTTAATTCAACCACTTTCTGAAAGGCTTGGGCATGGCAAGAGTGTCAGATCGGCCCTTTGGAGAAAAGGACAAGGAACTGAGACTCAGAGCATCCACAGCCGCCAATGAGGGCGTCTGTTTAAAAGTACATCTTACTGAGGATGTGTCTCTTCATCGGGCTGGTTTCTCCTCCTTCCCATAGCAAGCAAGGGTCTTGCTATGAAGCTGCTCAGGTCACTTTCAAACTCTTGTGCTCAAGTGATCCTCACAGCCTAGCTTTCTGAGAGGCTGAGACAATGAACAGGCGCACCACACCTGGTCACAACTCTAACTTACTTTTGTCTTTAAGCAGAAATCCTTCCTTCTGCCTCAGCCCCTCAGCAGCTGGGACTACACATGTATGCCAAGGCACTGAGCATATGCCAGTGTACAGTGTGTGTGTGTGTGTGGGGGGGGCTATCCATGTGGAGGCAAGATGTCAGCTCTAGGTGTCAGGTGTCATTCCTTAGGAATCCACCTTGTTTTTTGAGATATTCTCTCTCTCTCCCCTGGAAGTCTAATAAGACAAGGCCTGCTGGTTAGTGAGCTGCAGGGATTCACCTGTCTCCATCTCCCTCACTCTGAGATTACCAGCCTGTACTACTAAGCCTAGCTTAGTGGTGCTGAGCACTGAGTTCAGGCCCTCATGTTTGTATGGCAACACTTTTATTAACTGACCATCTCTCCATCTCCTGGGCTGGATCCACCATGGAGCCAAAACACATACCGTGGGGTGTGGCGAACTGGATGAGGACGCTGTTGCAGCCCAGTGTGATGATGAAGGACTGCCTGCCCACACGGCTGCACTCTGTCTCTCGGGACACTGAGCACTTGAACACACACACATCTTCATCTGCAAGAGAGAGTGGGATGATGGCATGAGTGATGGAGCCCTGGTGACTGCCTTGCTTTAGCGGTGTCCCTGCCCCCCATCCTTTTGGCATCTCTAGATTCTTCTGAAATGCCTCATAACCACATTGAAGTGCTGTGAGTGCTGTGCCTACCTGTGTCTCTTTAGTAAAGAGGAGCTAAGGGACCCCTGTGTTGCAGAGACACAGCTAGGGTCCTCAGGAGCTCAGTGTCCAGTAAGTAGATGAAGAAAACATGTTCCCAGGGGAAGACCTGGGCACCCAGAGCCATCCTGTCCCTGTGTGAACTAAGACAGATGCTGAGAACATGGGCCATCCTTAAGAATGGTCAATTTGGGGGCTGGAGAGATGGCTCAACAGTTAAGACTGCTCTTCCAGAGGTCCTGAGTTCAAATCCTAGCAACCACATGGTGGCTCATAACCATCTGTAATGGGATCCGATGCCCTCTTCTGGTGTGTCTGAAGAAAGCTACAGTGTACTTATATACATAAAATAAATAAATCTTTAAAAAAAAAAAAAAAAGAATGGCCAATATCAGGTGCAAGAACTACTGACAAGTATTATAGAATGAAGGAAATAGGGGTTGGGGATTTAGCTCAGTGGTAGAGCGCTTGCCTAACAAGCGCAAGGCCCTGGGTTCGGTCCCCAGCTCCGAAAAAAAAAAAAAAAAAAGAAAAGAAAAGAAAAAAAAAAAAGAAAAGAATGAAGGAAATAACAGGAAAGACAGCTATTTAGTGCCCAGTGAACCCAGGCCTAGATCCATTACATCACATTGATGGTGTGAAATGAGACACCGGCTCTGTGGGCTTCCAAGAACACTGCCCCACCCCTTTTTGAGACAGGGGCTCAAGTAGCCCAGGTTAACTTGTCACTATGCAGCTGAGTATGACCTTGAACTCTGGTCTTTCACCCTATCAATTGCTGGATTCACAGGTGTATTATACCTGTGTCCCTGGTTTAGGTGGTGCTGGGATAGAGTCCAAGACTGTGCGTGTCAGGTGAGTATCCACCAACTGAGCTACAGCTACAGCCCCAGAGCAGCCATATTCCTACCACATGAATGCAGTGCAGCAGTCAGTGAACTCACGGAGCAGCATGACTGCTCGCACATGGCTCACCAAATCAGCAGCAAAACGGAACGTTGACAAAAACATGGCTGAAGATATATTTCCAAGCACCTTGAATAGCCAAAATAGGATGGAAAAGAGAGAGGGAGAGGAAGAAGGAAGGAAGGAAGGACAGATGGACGGATGGACTAGAGAGATGACTCAGTGGTTAAGTGCACTGACTGCTCTTCCAGAGGTCCTGAGTTCAAATCCCAGCAACCACATGGGGGCTCACAGCCATCTGTAATGGGACCCTATGTCCTCTTCTATTAACTGACCATCTCTCCATCTCCTGGGCTGGATCTACCATGGAGCCAAAACACATACCGTGGGGTGTGTCTGAAGACAGCTACAGTGTACTCACATAAAATAAATAAATCTTTTAAAAATTATAATTTAAAAACTGTACTTTGGGTTGGGGATTTGGCTCAGTGGTAGAGCGCTTGCCTAGGAAGCGCAAGGTCCTGGGTTAAATCCCCAGCCCCGAAAAAAAAAAAAAAAAAAAAAAAAAACCAAAAAAACAAAAAACAAAACCGTACGTTTATAGAGAGGCTGAAGCATGCCTGCTTGGACCTAGAAGTTTAGGACTAGTCTAAGCCACATAACAGGAGCATATCTCAAAAACAAAATAAAACGACCCAGGTACACAGTACACGCTTGTGTCTTAGAACTCTAACACCTGAAATCAGGACAATTTTGAATTCCAGGCCATCCTGAGCTACACATTGAGACCCTGATGTTAAAAAAAAAAAAAAAAAAAAAAGGTGGCAGAGCACTTAGCTGGCAAGCACAAAGCCCTGGAGTCTATCACAGCAGTAAACAACAAAAAATGAAAATAAATAACCCCAACGACTCTGAGATGTCACTGTCCACAGTGTCTACAAAATGCCCACAAATGAATCGACAGTAGCATGAAGCGAGTGAGTGGAGAGATGTGGAGAATGAAGCCCAGCAAACATCACTGTCAAAGAACACAGTGACCGCCTGACACAGCAGCTCCACACCCAGCGTGTCCCCACAAGCATGGCAGGCAGGGCTTCAAACAAACACTTGTGTGCAACAGTCAGGTATCGGGGCTGTTATAAGCAGTCCAGTCAGTCATGAGGCTGAGACCGAAACGCTTGCAGCAGCTTGGCTAACCTGGACAGCACAGCAAGATCTCAAAGAAAGAAAAGAATATGGGGTTTAGTTGGCAGGGTGCTTACCTAGAATGCATTAGGTATTCTAATTACCTTGAAAGCCCTAGACTCCATTCCTAAACTACATAAAACAGTAGGAGTGGTGCATGGTGGTAAGGAAAAAAACCTTTGGAAGGTATAGGCAGGAAGATCAGAAGTTAGAAGGAATATACAGACAGACAGACAGAGACAGAGAGAGACAGGGCTATAGTCAAAACTAAACTCAACTCAAAGTCCATCAACTGATCAACAGATAAAATCAGATAACGGTATTATTTAAACACAGAGAGAAACAAAGTCAAGACTTGCTACAACCTGGAACACTACCAGAAATACTGTGTCAAAAGAAGGGGACAGCCGCAAAGGCTGTACAATAAATACTGCATTCAATCAAACAGCAGGAAGGTGTACCCGAAGTGGCTGGGATAGACTTTCAGTTCATTGCCAGGGCTCAGTAGGGAGCAGGAGCTTCCTGGTGTGGGGTTTCCTTTGGGGTGATGACAGGGTTTTGGAGATAGCTAAAGGTCACGGTTACATAACACCAAATAAGCTCACTGCCCCTGAGTTGTACTTTAAAATGGTTCATGTTAGCTTAAGGGGCCGTCACTTCAATAAAGAAAATTGAGCCTTATCTGACAGTACAGTGATGGGGACCTGTAGTACTCACAGGGGCTATGGCTACCCTGTTGTTCTGTCTAGCCCAGGGAAAAGCCAGGCTCTAGGAGCAGGTGTCACCTCCTAGGAGCAGGGTCTGCCTGAGGCTGCCTTAGTTGTCTACTGCCCCAGACACAGGGACCCAGACTTGGTCCCTTGTGGAGTAGAAGGTAAAGGTGACCTTTGGGCTCAGTGTGAGTAATAAGACCCTGGAATGCCCATTGCCCTATGTGCGCCTCTGCAGCCTGGCACCAAGCAGGCAGCTAGCACTGTGGTGGGTGGCAACAGGGACAGGGCTAGGGCACACATGTGAGTTTTCTGAGCATCCCAGCTGGCTCCTCAGGCCTTTCCTCCAAGCAGAGGAGGGAGGCACCAGGAACCTTTCTGACACACCCATGCAAATAACAAACCGCCCACACCACAGTCCCTGCTTCGGGAGACCTGGAGGACAAACTTGGCTGTGAAGTATTTTCCTGGCACAAGCAAAGTCCTGGGTTCCATCTCCAGAACTAAAAAAATAAAACAAAAGCAAACAAATGTCCCTTTAGAAGAGCCCCAGCCCTGTGCAGCAGCTTCCTCCACACCACACATCCAACACTCTAGACCCAAAGGCAAGGCTCTGGTCTGGCTGGGCCTTTGCACAGACTGGCCTTCCTTCCCATTTCCCAGCTACTTTCCAGAGATGGCCCAGGGCAATCCTGTGGCTAGATAGAGAAGCCATCCCATACCTTCAGGATGGAGCTGTATCCTGTCCTCTAAGGAGCACCTGAAGCCTGGGTGAGGCACTAGCATTAAAGTGTGTCTGTAACCTTAGGCCTGCTACTGATCAGGGAAATGCCAGTAGACACTTCAAGCACTAACTATCCCCTGACAATGTCAAGCAGCCACTGGTGAGGTCGCTACAGCAGGAGCTTTCCCTTAAGAGCCCCAGGTTTCTGAAAAGTTCCAATGTATGATCTGCCACAAACCAACCCAGACTTCTCCACTGTTGCCTCAGGAACCAGCATACCAGAGGCTATGAAATGTGGAGCAGAAAGAGATACAGGATGGGACAACCCAATAAGGGGCTCAGATGGTGGCTCACTCCTCTAAGTCCACCATTTAGGAGGCTAAGACAGGAGGACTGAGGTAGGTTCAACGTCAGCCTGGGCTGCATTAAGTGAGATCCAGGCTACTGTGAACTACAGAGTGAGATCCCATCTCAAAAAATGTGTCACATTTTTTTTGAGGTGGAGAGGAGGTGGCGGCTAAGCATGGTAGTGCATGTTTTTAATCCCAGCACTCAGAACATGAGGGTAAATGGATCTCTGTAAATTCGAGGCTAGCCTGGTCTACATAATGAAGTCCAGGTTGGCTAAGGCTACATAGACCAAAACCCAAAACACATACACAAAAACAACAGGGAGGAAAGAGTGGTGAGGCGGTTCAGTGGTTAAGATCAATTGCTGCAACAGCATAAGAACCTGAGTTTGAATCTTCAGCACCCAGGGAAAAGGTCAGGTGTGGCCACATGTATGCCTGGAACCTCAGCTGGCCAGGTTCAATATCAAGGAAATAGGTAGGGTGATAGAGCAGGACACTCCATGTCCTCCTCTGGTTTCCATGCCTCTGCATGCACACCAACAGTAACACAAGCCTGCCTTCCCCCCGGCCCCGCCTCCCCCCCACACACACACACAAAGGGTTGAGCTGGATAAGCTGAGAGTGACATCAGAGTTACGATTCCTTCGTCCAGAGTACCTAAGAGGCACTGCAGGTTACGGGATGGTAACACCCCTCGTCTGGTCAGTGAGCCTCCAATAAGTCTCAGAAAGAGCACAGAGACTGGGTCCTGAGCTCAGGGGTTTAAACAATGCTGAGGACACCAGTCTGGGCATCAGAGTCTGATCTTTTCAAGTTCTGTGGCCAAGAAACAAAGAGCCTAGGATGACAAGGGACAGCTGCACAGGGCGAATGGGGCATAAACAAATTTCCCTTGACAGGAAGACCTTCAAGGCAGTCTGTGTTGCTCCCTACAAAAAATTTCCTCATCTATCCATACCATAACCCCCTAATTTCTGCCATGAGACAGCCAGCTAACACTTTACAACCTCCCCCCCCATTTAGTCATTCTGTCACCAATTTGAAGAAACAAGTTAAAGATCTTACTCTACAGTGAAATCGACTCTGGTGAATATGGTCAGTTACTGCTCCTGACCAATGTGTTAGGACTTGAAAGAATCCTGGAATAGCCACATTTCTCTACAGAAGAGCCAGATGGTAAATAGTACAGCTATTCTAGGAGTGTTGTTGAGCATGTGTTCAGCACTGGGCTGCATCACCAGCACTATTATTTAAAAAGAAAGAAAGAAGGAAAGAAGGAAAGAAGGAAAGAAGGAAGGAAGGAAGGAAGGAAGGAAAGAAAGCTTTCTGTAAGGATGATGTGTCACAATGACTCATCCAGCCCGCAGTACTTCAATAAGTAAACAAATAACCATGGCTGTGTCAATACAACTTTATTGACACAGCCAGGCAGAGCGCCAGGCTTACTTCACAGGACTGTCATGTCTAACATTACAGGTGTACTGTTAAGCCCTCTCTGCTCACTTCCTCATTTGCTCACCAGACATAGGTAATAAGGACATCAACTTCCATCACAAACATGAGGGACTCATGGCACTTGCTATGCAAGCCAGGGTATGCACCAATCCAGCTTGAATAGGAGACCAGGAAAACCCCCTCAATGAGTGCAGGGAGCTTGTAGAGCAATGGTTCTCCACCTTCTAATGCTGTGACCCTTTAATACAGCTCTTCATGTTGTAGTGACCCCAATCACATAATTATTTTCATTGCTATTTCAAAACTATAATTTTGCTACTGTTATTAATTATAATGTAAATATTTTACGGGACAGAAATTTGGCAAGGGGGTTGAAACCCAGAGATTGAGAACCACTGCTATGGGAAGAAGGCTGCCAAGCTGAGGGGTTAGAAGATGACGCCTAGGCAAATATACGGCTCCAGGACCCAGAGGCTCCCATAGCCATGGGCATCACCAGGAGGATCCTCCAAGCTAGGAAACATGGAAGAATCTGAGTGGATGTAGATGGGTGGGGGATGCAAACTACCCTATTCCCTACCTGCCAGAAAACCCCTCTAACACTCGCCATAGTCCTGCGGCCTCCACAGGACAGCAGGATCTAGGGAAGCTAAGGCCCAGGAGCCCCTGAGCAGTCGGTTCCAAGGAACACACCAGGCCTCTGTAACTACCTACTAGTCATTCCTTTCTAACTCAGCCCAACCACTGGGCTTTCCTTCACTTAACATCACCCCTACTGTGCATACATAGGAGGCACAGGTGGCAGGACCACTTGAACTCATGAGTTCAAAACCTACTTTTGATTTGCACAAGGAGAGGAAGGGGGACAAGGACAATAGGGTGACACTAAAAAGTAGCTACTAGTTAAGGTTGGACAAAGGGTCACCACACCTCATACCTCCCTTCCCAGCAGGAGGCTATTACTGCCATCAGTGGAGGACAACTAAAGCTGCCAATAATCTCAGGCACTTGTTCAGAGCGAGGCACACACTGAACCAAGTACAAAGTCTTTCCTTAGTCACCTAACAAGGCTCTTCACTTTACTCTTCCA
Organism: Rattus rattus; assembly: GCF_011064425.1. Taxonomy (NCBI): domain Eukaryota; kingdom Metazoa; phylum Chordata; class Mammalia; order Rodentia; family Muridae; genus Rattus; species Rattus rattus. Next base: position 17,831,849 of record NC_046161.1, on the reverse strand, counting down.
GAAGACCCATTCCACAGAGAGAGGAGGGCTGGGGAAAATAACCCGCCGCCTGGGGTTACAGGCTCCACCCCTCCCACCAACCTCTTCCAAGACCATGATGAAACTGAGGCCTCCTAGCCTCAGGCAGTGCACCAAGCAGAGGGATCCAGTTGTGAACAAAGGGACTGGTCTTGTTCCCCATGCTAAGAGCTAGTGAGAAGACAAGAAAGCAGGAGGAAGTGGCTGGGTGCTGGAAGGGAACCAGCAGGCTGATGACAGGGATGTGGGTGTAAGTTGTATTACAGCCTCCTACCTCCAACCCCTGCAGTAACTGGCTCCAAGTCACTGGCCACCAAAGGTTTCTCCTCAATCTTGTATGGCTAGATCATTATGAGGCCACATAGATGGAAAAGGGCTAAAATGAACTCTGACCTAAGAGGCCCACAGTCCAGCTGCAACCCTGGGTCTTGTCTTGTTTCTCATCTCTTGGAAAAGGGGCGACGACATTATCATTCCTGCTGATCAGCATTGAGTTCCTTGGTGCAAGTCTGATTTTTGCCTTAGGATAGCTAATTTCTTCTTGTTTCTTATTTGCCCAGGACTATTTAACAAGCTGTGACCAATAGCAGCCAATCAAACAATCCACTCTGCCTCTCTAGGCCCTAGCATGCATTCATTCACATACATACATACATACATACATACATACATACATACATACATATCTCCTCTGAAAAGTCCCCAGAATTCCAAACGTCACACAATCACAGAACCTATCTGCAGCTGGCAAAATCATGCATGAGGCAAAACATGGTCAGCTGCAGCTGCTGTGGACAACCTGAAGCAGCCCTATGTCCGATTCCTGAGATTAAAATGAAAATATTCTTGCAATATTTGCGTTTCTTTTAAAGAAACCAAAATTCCCAAACTGTCACTACAACTCCCAAGGAAAGCCAGGCAGCCTATGAGGGTTGGTATTGAAAGTAAGCTGTTCGCCGTCTATCTGTGAAGAAGCAGGAACAAAGGGATGAAAGGCCCTCTGCTGTGTGATGGCAGCAAAAGTGACCATCATCACTGCTTAATACAGAAGCAGTCATGATGGCTGTCACCAGTGCAGATCACCCAGTCATGGAGAGGCTGGCCCAAGACCTCAGCCAGATCTTCCTCCTGTTGTAACCTAAGGCAGATGATCTGCTGTCATCATCAGAGAGGTGGGAAGCAGCTGTGACCACAGTCTGCTTGCCCTGGGGCATCTGAGGACTATGAGGTCACCCTAGGCTCTTCTATCCTTGCCAGGTGAAGCGCTGACACTTCTCTGGCCCTTAGACCAGGGAACTTCCTTTGCCTTCCTTATCCTACACAGCAAACATGCACAAAAACCTCAGATATAGTTTAAAGAAGTCCAGGGCACCACAAAAGCTAATACCTACTACATGAATGAACAAATGAATTGCCAACTAAAAGTGGGTTTTGACTTCTGGCAGTGCACGCCTTTAATCCCAGCACTCCAAGTAGAGGAAGGTGGATCTCCGAGCTTGAGGCCAGCCTGATCTATATATCAAGAGTTGAGGGTTCCAGGACAGAGAGAGTAAAACTGAGCTGGGAGATGAGTCAAGTCAGTACACTATCTGTCATGAAAGCACAAAAACTTGAGTTCAAATCCAGAACCCACATTAAAAAACAAGAGTGGACCAGGTGATGGTGGCTAATGCTTTAATATCAGCAGTAATTCCTGCACTCAGGTCTCTGAGATCAAGGCCAGCCTAGTCTACAGACTAAGTTCCAGGATATTTGGGGCTACACAGAGAAACCCTGTCTAGAAAAACAAACAGGGTTTGGGGATTTAGCTCAGTGATAGAGTGCTTGCATGGCAAGCCCAAGGCCCTGAGTTCGATCTCCAACTCCAAAAAAAAAAAAAAGAAAAGAAAAGAAAAGAAAAAGAAAAACAAACAATCAAGAGTGGCTTAGAGAGATGCTCGGTCGTTAAGAGCACTGACTGTGCTTCCAGAGGATTGGAGTTCAGTTCCTATTATCCACATAGCAGTCCAAAACTGGTTGTAACTCCAATTCCGGGGTATCTGACACCCTCTTGTGATTTCATGGGCATTGCACACATATGGTACACAAACATAAAGAGGCAAAACACTACTGCATATAAAAGTAATTCTTTTTAGAAAACCAAAATTATGGCCTGGAGAGATGGCCCAGCAGTTAAGAGCACTGGCTGCTCTTCCAGAGGACCCGGACTCAATTCCCAGCAACCACATGGCAGCTCATGACACACAAACAAAACATCAATGCATGTTGTAATCTTAGTTAGGGTTTTACTGCTGTGAACAGACACCATGACCAAGGCAACTCTAATAAGGACAACACTTAATTGGGGCTGCCTTACAGGTTCAGAGGTTTAGTTCATTGTCATCAAGGCAGGAGCATGGCAGCCATCTAGCTAGGCATGGTCCAGGTGGAGCTGAGAGTTTTACATCTTGTTCTGAAGGCTGCTAGCAGAACACTGACTTCCAGGCAACTAGGATGAGGGTCTTAAAGCCCACACCCACAGGGACACACCTATTCCAATAAGGCCACGCCTACTCGAATAGGACCATACCTTCTAATATATGCCACTCCCTGAGCTGAGCATAAACAAACCATCACATATGTAAAATAAAAAATAAATTATTAAAAAAAGAAAAAAAAATTGGTGTGGTAGTAAACATTTGCAATCCCGGTGCTACGGAGGCAGAGATTCAGTAGGTAAGATTTTGGGAGAGAAATGAAACCACAAAGTTGTCCTCTGACCTCCACATGCACGCCATAGCACCAGTTTACAAACACAATCATTATTAATATTTTTTTTTTTCTGGAGCTGGGGACCGAACCCAGGGCCTTGCGCTTGCTAGGCAAGCGCTCTACCACTGAGCTAAATCCCCAACAATATTTTTTAACTAACTAAAAGTGTGTGGCAACTGAAGAACATCACTGGAGGTCACACTCTGGCCTCCCTCTCACACATACACACGCACATACACACACAAACACACACTATACACACACATACACATACATACACACATACATATACACATACACACACGCACACACAACACACCCACACACACCCATACACACACACACACACACACACACACACACACACACACACACACACACACGGGTGGAAGGAGAAGGCTAATGTGGAAACACAAGTCCAATAAACACTGTGGCTGCCCCAGGAAGGGAATACTTTTCCATCTAGCCTTCCACTGAGCTCTATGCAGATAGTGAACACTAATCCAGCCTGGCCATGGCCAGGGATGATTTGGATGGATGCCCACACGAGTGTACATGGCAGGAAGTGTAGACAAGACAAATGGCACATAGGTGTGCCTATGTTCTTGAGTGACTGACTCAAGAATGGTCACAGTGCACAGGGAAGATAGGTCTGGCTTTTCATGACACACCCTCCCGAGTTGGCAGAATTTCTACCCTGGACACAGAAGATAACCAGGCATACAGCACTGGCTGCTGTGAGACATGACTCTGGACCCTGATGCATTGGGGGCATACACAATGGCGGCTCTGCTCCTCCACACACGATTCTCCCAGAGCCAATAGCACCCACTCCCCTGTCCCCAATGGGTGTGGAGGTGGGTTGGGCTGAGCTGTAGCAGGTCATGTTGCCCCAGGCAACTCACTGCAGGCTGCATTCCAGGCAGCTGTCACCTGGGAAAGTGTATCCAGAACCAACATAATGGCCAAAGGCCAGACTAGCTCTGGAGTCAATCAGAGCAAACCTAAAACTTTAATTGTCTAGAAAAATCAAACCAGTCCCAGTCTAGAGTGTTGTCATGAGGATGAACACAGCCTCTGCCTGTGGGCAAACTGCAAGGTGTGGTACCACAGAGCACCCAACTCAGCACAGAGGGGTGAGACAATGAGTGGGAAGAAGGGGTCCCAGAAAAAATTCTAGGCACAGCAAAGGTAAAGGTAACAGATGTGTCTTCACCCCTCACTATAGTTCCCAGCATATCCATCAAAGGGTGCCTCCTAGACTTAGCATGCCCGGAAGGCCCACATGGTCAGAGGGCTGACACAGGAGTTGGTTTCACACACTACTTGTAATCTCTTAGGAGGGATGTGTAGGTAGAGTGTAAGGCTTTGTGCATGCCAGGTTCCTCACTTGGGGCGGGGTTGGGGTGTTCCTAAGCAGGGGCTTTACCACTAAGCTAGGGCCAAGCCCCTGAAGGAATTTAGGTGGCGCTCTACTGTTGGTTTTTCCAACAGTAAATTCAATACAGCCCCAGGGCTGACTCTGCATTAGCGAATGTGAGCCCCATGGCACCTGTAACACTGGGCAGGAATTACATCACAGCACCCATGAGGTCTTTAGTGGACAAGATACTTGCAGAGGCTGGGTGGGAGGAAGCATGTGGGAAAGTAGCAGAAAGGACTTCAGGGACCTCAATGGATAGCCCACAGTGGCCACAGACAGATTAAACTGCCAGAGGCAGAAGCTACACAGTCCACCACAGAGAGGTGGGAGTCAGTATGGAACAGCAGTTTCTATCAGCCATAGGCCAGAGTCCTCCTCTCTGGGAGAAGCAGATGTCCTGGGGCTGCTGGGCAGCCAGAAAGGCTTCCCATTAGGCCCTGAGGACTCCATGAACACAGGATGTCTGAGTTAGAGGGGCCACATCCCACCCAGGCTCAAAGGCTGCTTCTCCAGATAGAGGCTAGAGGGAGCCCACTGTAATGGCAGTGGGACACAGCAGTACAGCCAACACAGGCGCTTTGCTTGAGGAATTCTGAAACTGCCTTGGCCAGTCACTGCTGTGGAACAAGGATGGGGATCTCAGGGAAGACCTGCTCTAAGCCAGAGGTATAGGTGACTTGTAGCATCAGAGCCTGGGGAGTGGAAGGAAGAGGGTGGAGAGAAGCATGAAAGCTGTAAGCTGTGGAATCAAACACAAATGTCCTTCACCTTCTGCATGCATAAAACCAAGGAGGGGAAAGTCACAGCTACTGGGACTTCTTGGGAGTCAGGCTAACCATCGAGGATGTTCAGACAGTGAGAGGCAATCAGTGGGGCCTGAGGAAATGGTTCAGAGGATATTGATATTTGTGGATAATCTGAATTCAAATCCCTAGCGCCTATGAAGAGCTGCCATGGCTGTGAATACCTATAACCCAACACTGGCAAGCAGAGCCAGGTGAATTCCAGGTGCTTACTGACTAGCTGTGTAACAGAATCCATGAGCTTCAAGTGAAATGACAAGCCCTGTCTCAAACAATGTGAAGAGCAATGGAAGACGTCTCTTGGATGTTCCTCCTCCTCTGGAATCTGTTGGTACCCATGGGTACCTATACTTGAACACACACACTACACGAGTCGGTGGTGCTGGGGAATTGGCTAAGTCAGTAAAGCACTCTCCACACAAGTGTGAGGACGTGCGTTTAAATCTCAGAACTCATGTAAAGCTGGACATAAGTGTCCCCAGCTGTAATCCCAGTGCTCCTAACAGAAGGGAGGTGGATATGAGGGAATTCTCATAGCTCAAAGGCCAGCTAGCCTCAGGTATATAAAGCTGCAAATGAGGGAGCCTGCCTCAAATAAGGCGGAAAGTGGGGACCAAGACTTAAGGTAGTTCTCTCTGTCTCTCTGTCTCTGTCTCTGTCTCTGTCTCTGTGTGTGTGTGTGTGTGTGTGTGAGAGAGAGAGAGAGAGAGAGAGAGAGAGAGAGAGAGAGAGAGAGAGAGAGAGCACCAGGCAGTGGTAGTGCATACCTGTAATCCCAGTACTTGGGAGATGGAGGCAGAGGCAGAGGCAGAGGCAGATTGATGAGTTCTAGGCTAGCCTGGTCTACAAGGAGTTTCAGCACAGCCAGGGATACAGAGAAACACTGTCTCAAAAAGCCAGAAAGAAAAGAAAGGGACAGTCAGTGATTTCAGTAAAGCACATGGTCAGCCAGGCACACTGGCTACACTTAACATTATTAGCTAGGGTCTTGGTGCCTCAACAAGGAGGGGTACAAATCTTTACCCAGACTCAGGGTGAAGGATACAGAAGTATCCCTCAAGGGCACATGACAGAAACCTCAGAGTCCCAGAAGGACCCTCCATCTTCCTTTCCAGTCCCTCAATGGTCTGGAAGACCACCCTCTCCCACCCACCCACATCTGTCTTTGATTATTTCTATAATAAGAGCATACCCCACTAGGGGCATCTGGGCAACATCTCTCAGTCTCGTCTAGTCTGTGCTGATGTTTCTAGAATCCAAACCATTCTGCAGGTGCATGCATACAATGAAAAAGAACCCCACCTTGGGGAACACAATTAGCTGAAGCAACAGCCAATAGTACTGAAGAAAAACAGCTTTGATGGAGTAGCTTGCCAATATAATGAATGGCTTTAACAAGGTAGGAACTCTCAGGCTGAATGCAAGTACAGCCTGGAAAACCAGTGTGAGCAATTTATTGGGTTTTTTTTTTTTTTTTTCGGAGCTGGGGACCGAACCCAGGGCCTTGCGCTTGCTAGGCAAGCGCTCTACCACTGAGCTAAATCCCCAACCCCTGTATTGGGGTTTTTTTAATACTTATTTTTATTTTATGTGTATGGGTATTTTGCCTACATGTATGGCTATGAAACAGGTGAGTGCCCAGTGCCTGTTGCCCAGAAGAGGGCACCAGATCCCCTGAAACTTAAGTTGTAAAACAGTTGTGAGCTGCCATGTGGGTGCTTGGAAACTGACCCCAGGTCTTCTGGAAGAGCAGTCAGTACTCTTAACCACTAAGTCATCCTTTTAGCTGCAACTGCTCCTCCCCACCCCACCTCCCAAGTACTTCTTAAAACGTTGGCCAATGCCACTGCTGGCTGCTATAGAGTCTTTCTTACCCCATTGTGGGCTTATGACAATTATTTACTAATTGCACTACCCAGGGCCTTAAAATCCCTGTCACTAGAGAACTTAGCCAAGGTCACAAGGTCATGACTGCCACTCAGGTCCTCAGCAGCTTCTATCCCAGTGTCAGGACAGAGAGGACAGGTTCCTGCTGTGACAGGAACCCCAAGAAAGAAGACCCCAGCATGCTAGACAACTGAAGCAGTGCTACTCATTCCAGAGAGCCTTCCAGTCCTCCGCCCTCCTGACCTTCCAGCTCTGGCTAGACTAGCCTTTCCTCTTAGCTGCCATACTTCTCAACTGCATGACTTGGCATGATGGTGAGTCTGGATACAAATGTACACCCTGGCTAAAGTCATCTTCAGCCATCTGGCCCTCCCCAACAAGCCTTGAAATCCAAGGACAAAGGGGCAGTGATCTGAGCCCCACCCTACCTCTCTGTAGGAAGGTCACTCTTACCATAGAAGCTCCTGTCCTCCTGCTGCCCTTGGCCATGCTCAACCTAGCAGCTCACTCCCTCCCAGGGCAGGTCTGTGGGGAGGCTCAGACAGACTCCACCCTAACACTCGACCCTTGTCAACTTGCCCTCTGACAATCCTCTAAGGACAAAGGCACAAATCCCATTGTACAGCAGTCAAAGAAATGTTAAGAATAATGACCAGAAGAAACCTGACAGTGAGTTCCATTGTGCTGTGGTCTTCCTCCAGGCAAGTGTAAAGCTCCTCTAGCAGAGGCCCAGTGACCAGCCTCCCTCCAGTTTTAGAAAGGGATTCCTGACTGACCTCTAACCTCTGAGAGAACAAGCAATGTTGAATTTGCTTGTTTGTTGCAGGGCTGGGAACAGAAGCCAGAACTTCCAACATGCCAGGCAGGCACCTGACCCCTAAGCTCCAGGCCCAGCTGGGACATACAAACTTAAGTGAGATCTGAGCATTACCTCAGACCCCCATGATGCCCAGAGTAGTGATTTTTGCTTGTGGAAAGCAGGAGCTAGGAAAAGCAGTTCACTCTCAGGCACATGTCCTCCTTGGGGTAATGAATGAAACACGGACTATAACAATATGGCTGCACCTCTACAGACAGCACCATCACCTTGCCCTCTAGAATTCTGCTCATGCACGTTCCCTGGGTCTCCATGGTAGGCTCTGGGGCTCCTGGCCTCTCTTGCTTTACAAAATTTCAGCCCTTTCCTGATCTATGAGCCCTAACTCATATGAATTCTTCTCAAAGTCTGCAGGAGGGTCTGCCCAGGAGCTCACAGGAATAGCAAGGCCAGTTACAGGGATTCGGATGTGATAGAGTCAGAGTCTCAGACCAAATTCTTAGATGTATTCCTGTCTCCGCACCGGTCCTGAGAGTCGCACCGGTCCTGAGAGTCGCAGCTGTCATCCATCATCTCTGCAGGTGGAGGGCAAGTGAAGCTCACAGCATCTGAGATCTTGTCTGAGATCATAGCTACTGACGTCTGATCTCATACCCCAGCAAACTGGGTTCAGTCTTGGAACCCCAAGGCTGGGAGTGTGGCTCAGCTGTATAGCACTTGCCGACACCTGCATGTACAAGGCCCTTGAGCACCACCCCCAGGCACTGCAATGAACACAAACATAATCTTAAGGGGGCTCTGTACAGGCCAGGTAGTCCCAACCTCAACTCTCCTCTAGCTGGGAACGCCCCTCCACTCACCCCATTTCCTAAGAGTCTTGTTCCCCAGGTTTCCAGCAGATGCCAAGTATGCAGTAGATGCCTGGGGCAGGAACTGTAGCTGCCAGAGGGTCTCCTGAACTGCCCCCATCTGCTAAACCAAGCTGATCCCTGGTGGAGTCATATCCTGGGGGAACACCCTGCTGTCCTCCTATCTTGGCACCCATGGAAGGCTCAGTGTTTCCCATTCACAATCTCACCAGGTTCTGAGTGAGAGTGGCTGAGGCACAGATGCAAGAGATATATATTATGCCCTAGCTACCTCTAGGACATACTCCAACAAGCTCAAGTGCATCTATGCAGAGAAATGTGTGATGTGACTATGTGAGTTGTATACATAGAGGTTATAAAGAGCTCCACATGGCAGCTCAAGGAAAATTCCATAAACACACAAGTCAGGTCATGGCAAATGACAGGAAAACCAAATTACACCATCCATGTCCAAATCACAGATGAGGGCAGCGGTTCTCAACCTGTGGGTCATGACCCCTTTGGGGGTTACATATCAGATATTTACATTATGATTCACAACAGTAGCAAAATTAGTTACAAAGTAGTAACAAAATAACTTTATGATTAGAGTCACCACTTGCAGCACTAGGTAGGTTGAGAACCACTGGCTGAAGGGCTTTGGGTCTGGGTGTGGCCCAGGTAGAGGTGAAGAGGACAAGGGCTGGAGGGCAGGAATCTGGAGACCACAGCTCTTGGCGGAGAGCTCAAACTCAGCTGACTGAAGGGAAGGGCTGGGCCTAATGAGGAAATATTATGCACACATAGGAAAGGACATCTGGGCTCAAAACGCTACTCTACGGGAGGTACCTAGTCAGAGCAGCTTGGTGAGGTTGGGGATGTTGTAAAGAGAAGGAAGGCATCACACCTCAGTGGACTCAAAGCATGTAGACGGGGGCTGACACAACAACTGTTCAGTAGCACAAAGTCAGATTTTCCTGTGAAATCTTCTCAGAAATAAATGGAATCTTCTCAAGGCTTTGCGTCTGCTGAGCAAGTAAGGAGCTTACGGAGCCTGTGCTGCTCATTCTTACACCCCAGGGCTGACACCTTTTGCTCTTAAAGAACCACAAGTAAATACTGCTGGTTGTTTGGGGGTTTTGTTTCTTTGTGGGACTTTTTGTTTTTGTTTTTAAAACATATTTCTCTGCATAGCCCTGGCTATCCTAGAACTCAGTCTGTAGACCAGGCTGGCCTCAAACTCAGAGACCCGCCTGAGCCTCTTCCTCCTGAGTGCTGAGATTAAAGGCGTGCACCACTACAACTGGCCGACAATACAGGTTTTAGAGAACAAGATGGTCTTTTCTGACTACTTTTTGTGGACTAGTGATTATTCTTTTGCCAACCCCTACAAACTATACACGCTTCTAGTCCTGACTATATAAAAATAGGCCATAGGCTACATTTTGCCAAGAGGCCCAGGTTTATGCTGTTCAAGCACTTGAGTTGGGCAACAGGAGCTCATGCAGAGCCTGATATAAGGTAAATCCAAAATAAATGATGACATAAGGCAGGTGACAGAAGATGACTTTGTGGTATTACTAACTTTGCAACTTCATCCTAGCTATTCTTTTAAACTTCGCCCTATCTTGACAATAGAGCAGACTAATGAATGCCTGGGCTCATAACAAATGCTCAGGAAATACAGAGGGAAATCGCAATGGCCCCCAGTCCTGTGACTCCACAGTCTAGCTGTACTACAAGTCTGCCTTTGGACTCGCTATGTAGCCTAGGCGTGCCCCAGTCTCCCTAGTGCTGGGATTACAGGAGTTCAGCAGCATACCTAGTTAACACAGGGATTATGCAAGACTGTTTTATGCATGTTAGGCAAACACTGTAACAACTGAGTGACAGCCCAACATAGAGGTTTCTCCAGCCTTTCTACCCTGGATGCTTCTCACCAAAATGACATCAGCCCTTTCTTATCAGACAGGGTCTGTGCAAGGTGTCTATTCCCTAAGAGGTTGGGAGCATGCAGGACATCATCTGAATTCATTCTTGCTGCTGATCAAAACAGAAAAATGTCCTGGCCTCTCTAGATGAGATAGTGCCAGGCTGAGCAACTGCAAGTTCACTCTGCTCTCCTCCTTGCCAGCCCAGACTGGGCTTTTCTGAGAAGCAGTGTCCTTCCAGGGTGGTAGCCTCTATTCCTGTAGAGGCTATGCCAATACTTCTTCAAGGCTGGGGAAATTCCCATGCTATGGACAGTGGTCTGGTTTTGGTAGCTGCCTGCCATGTGGTCAATCTCATGGAAAACAGACAGTCAGTGCCTTCAAATGGCTACAGAGTTGGAAAGGGTATGTACTCTGTAGAGGGACCAGAATGGGCCCTTCTGCAGCTGCTTACCACATCTCCCAATGAAAGGCACAGTGGCAGACAAATGGATGCCCAGGAATCTCTCTCCCATCATGGCATACAAAACCTAAGGGGGCATCCTAGAAAACCAGCTCTTCCTTATGCTCCCCTGATGGCATGGCTGGGGCTAAGACTCAGTTGGTAGAAAGTCTGCCTACCATACACAAAGCCCTGGATTCCATCCTCAGCACTGTATAAACCAGCACGGTGCTGCTTGTTTCTAATCCCAGGCCTGGAGAGATGGAGGCAGGAAGATTAGAAAGTCAAGGTCATCAGCTATACTGCAAATCTGATGCCAGTTTGAGCAACATAAACACTGTTTCAAAATATCAGTAACAATAGTAATACAAAATAAAATACCATCTGAAAAATGTTCTGTTCAGTATGGATAGGATTTAAATACAATGTATTCATATGTGAAATTACAAAGAATATGTGATTTTAGAAATGCACTGTTGACAAACACTTGCTACAAATGCCCTGCTCCAGACTCTTCTCTTCCTCATACACTTCAGCCCACCAGAGGGACTGCAGGCTATAGCACAGACATGTCATAAGGCTAAAGACTATATAGCTGACTAAGCACCACCCATCAAGACTCCTGAGTTCCTCCTCACAGTACCCACAGAGACCGATACACAAACTCAGGCACTAGATTCCTTCTGGTACTGACAAACCTGCCTTACAGCCCATGAACAAATTCAGATCCTGGGGTCTGGAAACACAGGTGGCTGAAACAGTTGTGTCTTTTGGCCAAAGCATTGGAACCTCAAGAAGACTCTACATGAGGCCATCTCAAAGCAAAGCAAAAATAGGAAACAAGCACACAGAGACAATGAGAAGCCAAGAAATGAGGGATAGCTGGAGTCTGGCTAACCAAGTAGTAGTACCTGGAGACACTAGAACCTACAAGAGAGGAAACAGTCTTCCCTCCACACCCAGAGGGAAAGTGGCCTTGGAGACACCTTGATTCAGAGTTGTGGCCAGGAAATGAGAGAGACTATAACAGCTCTAAGCCACCAAACTTGTGATCATTTGCTACAGAGACCCTTGAAAAATCAATACACCCAGTTTAGCCTGCCTTCAGAACCCAAATTTAATCACAGCCCAAAGTCAGGCATGGTGGTAAGTCTGTTATCCCAGCAGGAGGGAAGCAGAAGTGGCATGATGTTTTGTTTTGTTTTTTTTTCTTTTTTTTTTCTTTTTTTCGGAGCTGGGGACCGAACCCAGGGCCTTGCGGTTGCTAGGCAAGCTCTACCACTGAGCTAAATCCCCAACCCCGTGGCATGATGTTTAAGGCCACCTTAGGCTACACAGCAAGTAGAAGGCCAGCTTGGAAAGCCTAAGATGGCCACAAAAATGGCTCAATGGGTAAGAGCATTTGCCACCAACTCTGATGAGTTGACCCATACGGTGGAAAGAGAACAAATTCCTATAAGTTGTCCTCTTAATATCATCATGCTCACTGTGGCAAAAGACACCCACTTACACACACACTTACACACACAAATAAATAAACGTAATAAAAATGGGGCAAATCTTCACCTCAATGTTACATTAGCCTAGAGCAGTGGTTCTCACCTGTGGGTGGAGACCCCTTTGAGGGTTGTCAGAAATCCTGCATATCAGATTTTACATTACAATTCGTAACAGTAGCAAGATTGCAGTTATTAAGTAGCAATTGAATAATTTATGGTTGGAGAGCATCATAAGGAACTGTTAAAGGATCATAGCATTAAGAAGGTTGAGAACAACTGGCCCAGAGGGCAAAATTCTTTCTGGCCCCCAAAAATGTATCTGGGACTGAGGACTTTGAGAAACGTGAACTTTCTCTTCAACATTATTTCATTTATACATAGTACATATAGTAATATATAGACATGCATATTATATACATATGTATATGTACTTCTGTATACCTTTCAACATTGTCATTATTTTGGGGAAAGAATCAGACTCTCAAGTAGCAAAGTCTGGTTTGAACTTCTGCTCTGCTGTTCACCTCATTGTGCTCTCATTTCTGAAGACAACACCTCACTTTGTAGCCAAGCTGCTCTTAAACCGAGATCCTCCTACAGCCAGGCATGGTAGCATATGCCTGTAGACCCAGCATTTGAGAGGCTGAGGAAGGAGGAGTTCTGAGGCCAACCTGATCTAAACAAATAGCTCCAGAACAGCTAGGACTACATAGAAGGACCCTGTCACAAAAACAACAAAACCGGAACACTGACCTCCTGCCCAGTCTCTCTAATGCAGCAGCACAGGCTTGTGCCACCACACCTGGTGCTTCCGGGTTGTCTTTGGTTCTGGTGGTGCTGGGGATCTAACCTGAGGTCTCAAACCTGCTATACCTATGAAAATACATGAGCTATACCCATGAAAATCTTTACTTTTACATCACTGCTGGGAATAGAACCCACATCCTCCCCCATGCTAAGCCCCTAGCCCACTTAGGTAATTACAGCAAAAACAAGAACGCAAACTGTGAAGTCTCCTCACAGTCTCCTCGGTAATAAAATCAGCTTCTAATAGAGGAAGCTGGGTGTTAGGGACTATGTAGGAAATAACAATTCTGTAAATAAAGTCTATAAAAACAGTGTTTTTATCAAGTTCATTTAAACAACCCAAGCTACCTAGAACTTTGACTTGGTCATTCAGACAGGATTTGTCCATCTAAATCTAAAATCTTGGATTTGCCACCCAAGCTATACTCAAACTTTGAATCCTCCTGCTTCAGCCTACAAAGTACTGGGATCACAGGCTTGTCCACTACACCCAGCTTCAGCTTCCCAAAACATTTTTCAGGTTAAGCCCTGCTACCCTGGGCTAGCCAAATACACTGGCTTGCTTAGGGGTCTGAAGTCCTAAAGAGCTTCTTTCCTTACTCTGTGAAATTCCCCTTTCTCTCATGTGGTCAGAGGCCCGGGCTCTGCCCAAGCCCCCAAAAGTGCCCCACACTTGGGAATCAGACACTTCTTTCTCCTGTGTTTCAAAGTCAAGGCATAAAGAGGAGAACCAGTCTGAACAGACTGCTACACACATTTCCCTTCCCACCACCCCATTACCAAGGAGAGGAAAAATTCCCACAGGTCAAAATTGATCCAGTCTTGCTTGGTGGCCCCTTAAGAGCATCAGTGAACGAAACCCTGGGAGACAAAGACCAATGAAACACAAGAGCAAATCCGTCTGAGGAATCCGTCACAAGAAAGAGTAACAAGAAAAGAATAAAAGCTGGAGGGGTGCGCTTCCAAAACACACTAGTGATTTCCCCCCTTATTTTCCCCACTGAAATGTCAGTTTTTGAAGCAGCTTCCAATAATGTCACCAGCTTCTCACGTTCTTAAAAAAAACAGGAGGCGCGTGGCGAGGGAGGTGGCTTGTTACCTCTTGACTTCTAAAGCCGGCCATCAGCAAGCCGGCCTTCCTCTCTTCCACGTTTCCATGGGGGATGGGCTTGGGAATCTCTATCAGGAAGGGCTCTGTCCTGAGTCCTAAAGTTTACCCACCCTAGTGGGTGTGTGGGTGGGGGATCCCGAATCCCAAGTCCTCCTCCACAAGGGCGGCACCCAGTCTTCCCGGTGTTACACACTGAAAGCCACTTTTCAAATGTCCGTGTAGAGGATGTCCCCTGAGATGAGATCCACAAACCACACCCGCTAAAGAGCCCTCCCAATCATTCCCCATCTCCAGTCCCCTCTCCAGTCCCCCCAGAATCCTCGGGGCCCCACTTCCTGCCACGCGCCCCCACCCCCACCCGCTGCAAATCTCAGGCCCGCGACTCTTGTTTCCCGCGCCCCTCTTCGGGCTCCAAGGTCCCCGCGCACACCCTCTCTGCCATCTCACCCGCGGGCAGCCGGAGCCGCGTGTACAAGATCGGCCCGAGTACCCCCCCTCGCCTCCCCCCTCCCCAGGCGCCCGCGCTGCCGGCCTCGTGCGCCGCCGTCCCCAGGGTGTCCCCAGCACTCACGGCTGTAGAGGGCGATGCCCGCCGCGTCTGGTCCGGCGCGCACCTCGAGGCGCAGCGCCTGCTGCTCCGCGTGCCGCTGGATCTCGCCGTTCGCGTCGCCGATAGTGAGGAGGCGGGCGCCGGGGAACACCGACACTGTCGCGCAGGGCCCCGCGCCGCCCGGGCCCGCCACCCCAGCGCTCCCCGCACCCGGCCCCACCGCCGTCGCTGCCGCCGCTGCCATCTTAGGTCCGGCTCCAGGCCCCGCTGCCACCACCGCCACCGCCACCGCCGCACCTGGGCCCAGGCCGCCCGCCGCCGCCGCCGCCGCCGCCGCCGCCGCGCAGGCCGAGGCCGAGGCCGAGCCTGGCAGCGCGCCGCCTGCCGGCCACGCGACGCCTCGCCGCCGCCGCCGCCACGGGCCGGCTCGGTGGCGCAGCGCCCCCTCCTGGCGCCTGAGGGAGCCGGACGAGCGCAGCACGACGGGGGTGGGGCCGGCCCCACCCCGCGGGAACGGTCGCTGCTTTGTGAGGTGGCTTAGCCGCCCCGGCACGCCGGGTGAAGGCGCCTACGTCGGGAGGCGGTGCTTCGCGCTATTACACGCCCCTAGGGGTGCTAAGCTCCGCCCCGAGGCCGCGTTTTGCGAACAGAGGCGCTTTGTGCCACTGCGAACAGCTCTGGAGGGATGGGCAGGGCATGCGTCAGGAGGCGGTGCTTAGCCTTCCGGGCACGCCCCCAGAATGATCAGGTGCCCCCCCCCCATCTCCAGGCTGGCGACCGGTGTACCACAGCGCTTTGTACCACCGGGTGTTTCAGGAGGCGGTCCTTGGCCTTTCGGACACGCCTCTGGGGCCAGACCCGCCCTCAGGCCGGCAGCACGCGAACGACCATGCTTTGTGCCACTGTGAGGGTAGCTCAAGAAAGGCGGAGGGGCGTGAGTCGGAGAACTAAAAGGAAACGCCTCCTCGAGGGCTGAGCTCCGCCCCTAGGCCAGCGTACTGCGTACTACCCTAATACGCATGGGAGTGAGGCATTCTCCAAAAGGAGGCGCTCTGCTACTTTATAAACTGGGGCTGGCTCCGCCCCAGAAGGGACGGTTATTAGCCAAATACTGGCGGAGCTCTGCATCTACGAACCCTCCCTCGGAGAGGTCGGATAGCCAGTGTCCCGCGAACAACCTCTCCTGAGCCTAAAGGAAAGAAAACTGTTTCCAAACCAGGGTGATTCGGCCACGCCCCCAAGTTAAGGTTCCGCCTTGTACGTTCCCAGGTAAGCTCTGCCTTGCTTTCTTCCCACTGGTAAGGAAAGACCCTGTGATAGGTGGGGACAGGCTTGCAAGGCTCGCACCTTGCCGTGGCCCCTCCCCGTGCTGCTCTAGTGTAAAGGCTTTTCAAGCTGCACTCCAGACCTTGGTCTTCCGACTGAACTTCAAGGACATTCTTCAGCTTCTCCTCTAGGACCTCTCCTTTTCTCCAGTTAACTCTCAGGAACTCTCAGATCCCCCAGTAGTGGCTAGTCACTGTGTTCAATAGTGCTACCACCGTTCACTTTTACTGGGCCCTCTCAGACCGCTAATTTACTGATCCTCTCCTGAGCCTCGGAAGGACTTGCAAAGATCCAACCCTTTCCCAAGTCATCCCTCCCATCTAATGGTGCAAGCACATAATCACAGGCGGCCTGAGCCACAAAGTGAAACTGCCATTTTAAGACTACCCTATCAGGCAGTAGTGACACACACCTTTAATCCCAGCGCTCAAGAGGCAGAGGCAGGTGACCTCTGAGTTCCAGGCCAACATAATCTACAGAGCGAGTTCTAGGACAGCCAAGGCTACACAGAACAGCCCTGTCTCAAAAATTCAAACAAAACAAACAAAAAACATAGCAAAGTCAGGAGTTGTGGCAGGTACTTTAATCCCAACACTCTGGAGGCAGAGGCAGGTGGATCTCTCTCTATTGTGGGCCAGCCTGGTCTACACAGTAACTTCCAGTTCAGGCAGGACTACACAGTGAGACCTTATCTGAAAACAACAGCAACAAAAATATACACATCTCTCCCCCAAATAAAACACCCAGTCTGGAAGTCAATTGCAGTTGGGGAAGCACAGGAAAGTCGGTACAGAATGTAACCTCTTAGGCCTGGCTGGGTGTCCTGATTCAAGAGTGACCCTTCTCTACAGAGGCTTCTGGTTTTCTCTCTGCCCATAGGCTGATACCCCAACTAATTGTCTTCTATGAGGAAGGTCACAACACCAGGCGTCCCCTTCCTTTGGCCAGTCGTTCCATAAGAAAGCTGTGGCTTGACTCCTCCCTACTGCCGAGTCTCCAGACAGATGGCCAGCTTCTGCAGCCTGGGGCTGTGGGAATGAAAGAACTGGATAAAGAGGTCCTCATTCTTCAGCCTCATTGGCAGGCCCGGAAAGTGCTGAACTCAGGGGGCTCTGGAGAGAACGATGCAGAGGTAGGCCTCTTCCGAGGCCCTGAGTCCAGGGTTGCCACTGAGTCTTCCTGAGTCATTTTCTTTGTACATGGAAGAAAAGAAAGGAAAATTAAAACAAACAAACGAACCTGGGAGTTCCTCCTGTTCCAAGCTCTCAGGTCCCTTCCCATGTCCTCCCACCACCTACCCAGATTCCAACCTTCAGTGGCTGTGTTTTCTGCAGAAGAGGGGGGACCAGAGGCCAGGGCTCAAATCCCACTTTCATAACTTCCTAGCATCCTGACCTCACTTGAGTGACAACCCATCTGTACCTCCGTTTCAAATGACAGTATCCATCTCCTAGGGCCCTGTGAGGCTTGAGAGAGAGAGAGGTCCATGAAGTGGCTGGCACCTTCGTACCCACCCATCTGGGTTCCCCTAAAACCTTTCCAAATCAGTTGGTGAGGTGGGCTTAGGGCCCCTCAGAGCTTTGGTTCTCCTTAACCAGTGATCCCCATAAGATCCCTGTCTAGGGGCTGGGGATTTAGCTCAGTGGTAGAGCGCTTACCTAGGAAGCGCAAGGCCCTGGGTTCGGTCCCCAGCTCCGAAAAAAAGAACCAAAAAAAAAAAAAAAAAGATCCCTGTCTAGCTACAGTATCTCTGTTTGTAAAGAATACACAGCAGGGTATGCAGAGGCAGGCAGACTTCTGTGAACTGGAAGCCAGCCTGATCTACATAGTGGGTTTCAGGCCAGCCAGGGCTGCACAGCCTGTCTTTAAAAAAAGAAAGGAAAGCAGGTAAGGGTGATGGATGCCTTTAATTCCAGCACTTGGGAGGCAGAGGCAGGCAGATCTCTGAGTTCAAAGGCCAGCCTCTACAAAGTTCCAGGACAGTAATAGTTATACAGAAAAACTCTGACTCAAAAAACAAACAAAAAAGAAAAAGAAAAGAAAGAGAGAGAGAAAGAAAGGAAGGAAGGAAGCCAGATACAATAGCCACACCTTTAATCCCAGCACTTGGAACATGAAGGTAGGAGGATCTCTGTGAGTTTCTTGCCAGCCTGGTCTACATATTAAGTTCCAGGGCAGCCAGGACTACATAGATGGATCTTGTCTGAAAACAAAAACTAAACAAGCAAACAGACTAAACAGAGAGTCTGGAGAGACAGCTCCACAGTTAAGAGCACTGGCTGCTCTTCCAGAGGACAGGCTTTCAATTCTCAGCACCCACATGGCAGATCATACCTGCCTATAACCCCAGTTCCAGGGCTTCTGAGACACTCACACAGACCTAGTTGCAGTCAAAATACCAATGAACATGAAAAATAAAAACCCAATAGAATAATGAAGTGACCTCCTCCCCATAAAGCTTTCCAAATCATTGGATGTCAGGCTCTGAGAGATGGGCAGTAAACAGGTGCTTAGCTGCCCGCCACTTTGTAGTCATTCTCCACTAACATCAAAGCTTTCTGTTCTAGAAGCTTTTATTTATTGTTAATGTATGAATATGAGTATTTTCCTAAATCTGTTCTAAATGTAGCTATGGGTAGAACTAGGGATTCACTGGAACTAGACTTACAGTTCCAGGCCAGTCACAGCTACCTAATGAGACCATTTCTGAAGAAGAAAGAAGAAAGGAAAGAAAAAAACTAAAACCAAAAGCAAGAACTGAGATATCTATATAAGTGTGTTCACAAACGCCAGAAGGTGGGAGCATTCCAAGTGTCCGTCAATAAACATGAATCAGCAACATGTGGCATATCATGCTCTGGACTAGTAGTCAGCCTTGAAAAGGAAGACAATTCAGACACAAGTTCAAAGTTAACATCATGGGGTGAACTTAAGGTTACAATGTGAAGTGGAACCAGCTAGCACAAAAGGAGAAATATTGTATTCATATGGGAATATGCAAATGGACAAAAGCAGGAAATAGGGCTTGAGGCTTTGGGTACATGCCCAGTCCAAGATTATGTGTGCGCATGTGTGTGTGTGTGTGTGTGTGTGTGTGTGTGTGTGTGTGTGTGTGTGTGTGTGTTTTATACAGCCCTGGGGCAATGGACATGGCTATTACATATTGAGACTGTTTCAAGCAAAAGCAAGTGAACCATGACTCATTTGTCAACTCCCCTAGCATGCAGAAAGCCCTGGGTTACATCCCTAGTACCACATAGAGTGGTGCCCACCTGTAATCGCAGCACTTGGGAAAGGGATGCAGGAGCATCCTCAGCAACATAGTGAGTTTGTTACCAGCCTGTCTGGAAATAACATATTCAAACCAAACCAAGCAACAGCAATAAAAAAGCCTTAGGGGCTGGACAGTCCTGAGTGGTCCAGCTCCCACGTGTTGGGATAACATACATTGGCCACCATGCCCAGCCATCTGAGCTGGACAGTTTAGTCTAAGCTGGAGCCACAACTGATGTAAATGTAGCACTTCAAACACACTAGGCTCTCTCTGCCTGAGCAGTTGTATGGCTAGCTTTTGTTTTGGTTTTGTTGACTTTTTGAAACAATGTTTCTCCATGTATCCATGGGTGTCCTGGAATTCAGTGTGTAGACCTCAGGACTAACCTTAAACTCAGAGATCCACCTGTCTCTGTGCTAGGATAAAGGTGTGTACTACTGTGTGCTCTGCATTGTTTTTTTGTTTTGTTTTTGTTGTTGTTGTTGTTGCTTTTAAGCTAGGGGGACTCAGGCTGGTGAGATGGCACTGCAGCTCAGGGCACTTGTTGCCAAACCTAATGACCTGAATTTGATTCCTCACATGGAAGGAGAGAACCAACTCCAAGTTGACCTTTGACCTCCACATGTATGCTGTGGCACTCCCCCCACCACATACACAAAAGAAAATGGGGGCGGGGACCTCTGTAGCCCAGGGTGATCTGTAACTCACCATATAGCCCAGGCTAGTCCCCCAGTCCTTCTCTCCACCTCCCAAATTCTGGAATTCCAAGTGTAAGCCCCATACTGACTTAAAAATAACCTTTTCTTGGGGTTGGGGATTTAGCTCAGTGGTAGAGCGCTTGCCTAGCAAGCACAAGGCCCTGGGTTCGGTCCCCAGCTCCGAAAAAAAGAAAAAAAGAAAAAAAATAACCTTTTCTTGTTGTCAGAAGGAGACCAGAGCATATCAGAGTGTCACGAGATTCCACATCAGCCCCTGGATATGCCACCAGGTCATCCCAGACTTCTCACCATCCTCAAGGGTTGAATCCAACCCAGTGACAATACAGCTCTGTGATCCCCTAGTTTTTCATAGCCAACCCAACCCAGGCTTATGAGCAAGTCCTAGTCCTATGACCCTGGGCTTCTTCCTACCCTCAGGTTCAGAGTCTGAGAATTCCCAGTGGCACAACTCCCTTCCCTTCTCAGCTGGTTGTCATCAGGAAGCTTTACAAAAAGAGTAACTCACCGTGGAGATGGCAAACAGAGAGTTATCAAAGGACATGTCTGAAACAGAGAGCAAAGTCAGCATGTGTATGGTGGGTCCACTGCCCTGCAGCCACCAGGTCTTTGCCCATAGTCCCACAATTAACCCTGCAGTAGGACTTGGGGTTCATGTTCCAGCATCCTCTCCAGATTCTTTCCACTCACTCTACAAGGTGAGTTTTGACCATTTAGAGGGAGGAGCACAGGTCTCACTGTGTAGAACACGCTGGGGGCCAGTGAGATGACTCAGTGGATGAAGGCACTTGCAGCTAAATTTGTCACCTTGAATTCAATCCCAAGGATCCACTTAATAGAAAGAAAGAATTGGCTCCTACAAGCTGTTCTCTGACACACAAGCACTATGCCATGCTGGCTTCCGCATGCGCAGACATCAAATACAAACAGATAATCAAATGCTGCTGATCACTGAAATGTGTTCATAGTATGGCTGGTGTCCAGGTACAGCATAGAGCTTATCTAGGGACTCCAGGAAGGTCCCTGGAGGGGGGCATACACACAGAAGGTGGAGAGTGGAGTGTGGGGCATACACACAGAAGGTGGAGAGTGGAGTGTGGGGCATTCACACTGAAGGTGGAGAGTGGAGTGTGGGGCATTCACACTGAAGGTGGAGAGTGGAGTGTGGGGCATTCACACTGAAGGTGGAGAGTGGAGTGTGGGGCATTCACACTGAAGGTGGAGAGTGGAGTGTGGGGCATTCACACTGAAGGTGGAGAGTGGAGTGTGGGGCATTCACACAGAAGGTGGAGAGTGGAGTGTGGGGCATACACACAGAAGGTGGAGAGTGGAGTGTGGGGCATTCACACTGAAGGTGGAGAGTGGAGTGTGGGGCATTCACACTGAAGGTGGAGAGTGGAGTGTGGGGCATTCACACTGAAAGTGGAGAGTGAGTGTTCTAGGCAGTGGGTAGAGCCAATGTGGAGGATAGAAACAAAAACAGGAAATGAGAACCCAACAGAAACAATGGGGACCATGTTTGGACCCCAAAAGCAATGAGAGGCCATAGAAAGATCTGAGCAGCAACAGAAATTTGAAGCTTGGTTCACCAGGGAAGCATCAGGGACATGGACAACAAACATGACAGACCTGTGTTGGTGAAGTTGATCTGAGCCCAGCAGGATTCACGCTCTCTGCAAAGGGATTCAGAAGAAAAGATGCCTCGTGAGATAGGACACTTGTTCTAGAATATCCCTGCTAGCAAGACCTGACATGGCTTGCTTTTGGCACTCGCACGTCTCCTGCCCACAGCAAATACCTGCCCACTGAAAGCACTCGGCCCTCATTTGCAGAGCTGTCACACTGGGTGGCAACTCTCTGGCTGTGAGGAGCGGGGGACAGCTCCAGGGAAAGTCTACCATTGAACAGTCCCAGTGAGAGTCCCAAAGGCTGCCACTGCGAGATACCTAGATTTCTGGGACAATACTGCGGGAGCCAGCAGTGTGCTGGAGGTAAGGCAGCTGTGCATCCTGGCTGCATGTGACTGAGCTTCACATGTGGGAAATGGGTATAATCTGAACCACTGAGAAGCAGCAGTGAACACAAGTTTTATAGCATCTTAATATAAAGCACTGCTCAATAAATAATCCATGCTCCATGTATCTGTCAGCCCTCCCACCAGAGGGCACTGTGGGAAATGAGGCATTTGCCCAGCTAGCAAAGTGCTCAATGATCACCCAGGGAGGATCTCACCTCTGCATCTGTAAGTTTTTGGCTTTAGCTAGAAGAAAGATGAACAGGCATTGGTTAGATGGTTCTGGATCAGGTAGCAGCTAAGAAATGTTGACACCCATGAAATCAAATGTTCCCTTGAACCCTGTGCGACTCAGCCTTGGCTCATCTATGGAGATCTGCCACTAAGTACAAAAGCTACTATAAACAGATCTTTCTCAGTTCTTTTCTTGGCAGAAAGAAAACATCCGGTGTAGCCCTGGGTGTTCTGGTTCATAGTCACACTATGGAGACTAGCTGGACTGTTCCGTAGAGATCTATCTGCCTGCTGAGTACAGGGATTAAAGGCATGGCCACCTTCAGTCCTGTGTAGCTCAGGCTGGCCTGAACTCAGCATGTAGTCAAGGCTGGCTTAGTATTCCTAGTCCTCCTACATCTACCTCCTAAATGCTGCAAGTATGGTGTGTGCCATCTGTTTCTTTGAGACAGGGTCCAGCCCAGGTTGGTCTCTAACCACCAATCCTCTTATGTCTTCATCAGCCTCTTGAGTTCTGGCTTAACAGGTCTGTATGACTACTTCATCCAGTAGGTTTTGGGTTTGTGAAAAGTATTTACTCTGTGTGTGTGTGTGTGTGCTTGCATGAGTGTGGGTACACACACCATAGGGCATATATGTAGAGGTGGAGTCAGCTGTCCTACCATCTGAGCCCCAGGGATTGAGTTTGGCAGTAAGCATCTTTGTCTGCTGAGCAATCTTGTTGGCCTTTATTTCTGTGCTTGACTTACAAGAAATGTATGTTCATTAAGAAAATAAACAAGGGGGGTTGGGGATTTAGCTCAGTGGTAGAGCACTTGCCTAGCAAGCGCAAGGCCCTGGGTTCGGTCCCCAGCTCCGAAAAAAAAAAAAAAAGAAAAAATAAATAAACAAGGGCTGGAGAGATGGCTCAGCAGTTAAGAGCACTGACTGCTCTTCCAGAGGTCCTGAGTTCAAATCCCAGCAACCACATGGTAGCTCACATCCATCTGTAATGGGATCTGATGCCCTCTTCTGGTGTGTCTGAAGACAGCGACAGTGTACTCACATACATAAAATAAATAAATTAAAAAAATAAATAAATAAACAGGGGTTGGGGATTTAGCTCAGTGGTAGAGCACTTGCCTAGCAAGCGCAAGGCCCTGGGTTCGGTCCCCAGCTCTGAAAAAAAGGAAAAAGAAAAAGAAGAAAAATAAACAAACAAACAAACAAACACACTTGAAGCTACCAAATGTGGTGCCTCCCTGTCATAATCGCTGCAAACTGAGAGCAGAGCCAAGAGGATTATCTGTGGCTCACGGCCAACCTGATCTACATTGGAGGTGGGGCCTCCAAACCAGCCTGGGCTGTGTAGTAAAATCCAAGCAAAACCTTCAAACCCATATAAACATGTAAAATTGTTTTTCTTTAAAATTGTGAATTTCCTGCTGGACAATTTCCAACATGTGTCTGTGGTCCCAGCACTAGAGAGGAGGAGGCAAGAGGACCAGAAGTTCAAAACCACCTTCAGTTAGATGGCCAGCTTGAGGCCGCCTGGGCTACATGAGACCTGTCAAAATCAGGGTTTGGGGGGAGTCCGTGAGATGGCTCTTTAGGTAAAGATAATTGCCAATTGCCGCCAAGGTTGATACCTGAGTTGGCTCCTGGGGACCTACAAGGCGTAAAAGACTCCTGCAACCTCCACCCAGGAGGAAGAGGTGGGTGGAAATGTTTCGAAAGGGGTTTCCTTGTTGCTGGAGTGGACAGAGAGCTCCTGTCTAAGTGGAGAGTTTAGAGCAGAATCCTCAACCTCAGCCTCCAAAAATATTTACATTATGACTCATAACAGCAGCAAAATTAGTTATGAAGTGACAATGGAAATAATTCATGTAATGTTAACAAACATGGGTGTCAACATAACAAAATAACACAGACTGTATTTTTTTTGTGTGTGTGTGTGTTCTTTTTTTTTTTTTTTTTTTTTTTTTTTTTTTTGGAGCTGGGAACAAGCCCAGGGCCTTGCGCACTAGGCAAGCGCCTGCCACTAAGCTAAATCCCCAACCCCAACATAGACTGTATTAAAGCGTCGCAGCATTAAGAAATTTGAGAAACGGGCACCAATGGGAGGAGAAGCCTTTGGTCCTGCCAAGGCTGGATCCACAAGTATAGGGGAATGTCAGGGCGGGGAGGCAGGAAGGGGTGGGTGTTGGGGAGGGGGAACTTCCTTATAGAAGAAGGGGGAGGGGGAATGGGATAGGGGGCTTATGGATGGGAAACCAGGAATGGGAATAACATTTGGGATGTAAATTTTAAAAAATCCAAAAAAAAAAAAAAAAAAGTTTGAGAAACACTGGTTTAGAGAATGAAAGGGAAACAGATGAAGGAGATGGTCCAACACAAATGGGAATGAATGTACTTTTGTTCCTGAGACAGCATCTCACATAGCCCAGACTAGTCTGGAATTTGCTATTTAGTGAGGCTGACATTGAACTTAGTCCCCTGCCTTCAGCTAGTTGAGTGCTGGGATGTGCCCACTGTGCCTTGTGCAGCAGAGCTGAGCCTCCACAGATCTTGCTGCCTCAGGGTGTGATCTAGAAAGTCTAGTCTCCCTTGAGTACCCAGGGATTCATGTGTCAGTCTCACCTCCCTCCACCTGTCACCTCACTGATGATGCACCCCGCCACGCACACACAACTGCTGAGTTCTGGTGAGAGAATTCCCTAAACTGACTGTCTCTGTGCCCCTGCAAACATCAATGACAAAACCAGTCCTGGTGAGGGAGAGAGAGTCCCGGCTAAGAGCGCTGGCTGTTTTCCAGAAGCCCCAGGCTCAGTACCCGGCACCCACATGTGTAGGAGGTACAAAGGTTCTACACATGCTCACAAATGAGCACTAGGGGAACTAGGAATGTTAAACACACAGGGTTGCTCCTTCAAAGAAAGGGGGGGGGGATACATAACCTGTTATCAGCCCAGAAGGCCTGGTGACCATTTGCCCTTTGTGGCTGAGCCCACACCAGATCTTCCCTCAGACCCTTATCATGTATGAGCCTATTTTTCTCAGCCAATCTACAGAATCTATCTTTTCAGAAGGTATCATATGCAGTCAATCTGTAGAACCCATCTTACTAGAAGATGTTGCATGTACTTTAGGGAGTTTTTGTCAAGTCTTCTGCTCTACTGTGCACACAGGATTGAGCTAATTATCACCAGGAAAAAAAAGTCACCAAATTGTGCCATGCTTAATATACCTAAAATAACCTACTTCAGATCCAAAGTTTGAACCAGCACCAGCTACTTCGTCATGTTGAACTGAACTGCCGTCTTGCCTCCGAATCATTACGCTACTGACCATAGTGATCTCAGACACCCCACCACCACATCCTCACCCCCATTCTCCTCATCCCCACACCCCGCACACCCAGCAGGCCACAGCCATCTGTAACTCCAATTCCAGGGCATTTGATGTTCAGTTTGGCCTTTGACACTCCCACAAAGGAAAGAAGAATCCAGGCATGAACAGGAGTTTAGCATCAACCTCGATGACAGGATGGGGAGAGGGAGAGGAAAGGAGCTGGGTAGCACAGTGCCTGAAGTCTGAGGGCAGAAGCAGGGCAGTGGATCTCTATGGTTTCCAGATCAGCCTGGACCACAGCACACAGTGGGTCTCAGGGCAGCTGGGGCTCCATAGTGAGACCCTGCCTCAAACAACTCGAGGGGAAGGTTGAGAGCTGTTAGCAGGTTTGAGGCTGTCAGGGGCCTGGTTTGCCTCCTGCCCACTGATTACCTTTCCTCACCAGCACTGCGATGACCACCAGCCCTGAGAGGAGGACGGCGCCAGCCAGGCTCAGGGAGAGTGCCATGATCCAGGTGTGGACTAGAGAGAAAAGAAAGAGAATGGGGCAGGTGAAGGAGCTACAAGGACAGGGAGAGGGCATCTGGGGGTGACTTTCTGGAGCCCCACCCTCACCCAACAGACACCTCAGCCAACCATCTCGGGTATACGTGGGCTGGGAACTTAACAAGCCTGGCATGTAGGCGCTTAGCAGCCAATGAGGACTTCTGCTGGACCAGTAAGAAAGTTTACTCCTTCTGGGGAGGTAGCCCCATCCCAAAACCAGATTACCAAGCATCTGGGAAGTTAAGGAGAATGATTTTGAGTTCAAGGTTATCATGAACTAGAGAGGTCAAAGCCAGCGTAGGATGCAGAATGGCCTATACACACTGGAAAAGCAAACCAAAACGAGAGGGGGGCGGAGACAGAGAGAACACTTGACTAATGTAAAGAAGGTTCTAGATTCCATTCCCAGTACCATCACACACACACACATGTACATACACACCATAGTTTGTGCATGGAAGTCAGTCATACCTGAGGGTAAGTGCCTTTCTCACTAAAACATCTAGGTGGCCTGACAAATGATTATATGTATGTGTATTTATACATGTGTGTGTATGTATATGTATATGTACATATACATATACATACTTTGATATATAGATATATATTAAAAATGGTGATTGAAGCTGGACATAGTGGCTCAAGTGTCACACTCATAATCCTAACATGGGAAGCTGAGGCAGGAGAATTGCTGAGTTTAATGCCAAGGCTGTGTAGCAAGACCTTGCCTAAACAAAAGACATGAAAGTAGAAAGAGCAGAAGGGAGAGCAGTAGGAAAGATGAAGGGAATTGGGGCGGGGGGAGAAGGTGACAGAGCAAATGAACAAAATACATATGTGCATGTGACAGTGCCATGACGAAACCCATTGCTGTGTATAGCTAATGCATGCTGGTGAAAACACTTTGCATGTTTATTTCTATGCACAGGGGCTGAGCGCTGAGAGGAGGCTTTTGCAGTGCATCCTAGTTCCCACAGAGCCCAGAAGAGGTGGTCCATCCCCCTCGAGCTGGGTCACAGGCAGCTGTGAACGTCATGACTGATGCATGTGCTGGAAGCTAAACTTGGGTCCTTTCGGAGGGAGAACAGTCACTGCTCTTAATGCTGAGCCATCTCTCTAGCCTCCAGGGAAACATCTCTCAAAAGAGCTCTATATAACCATAGCCCTGGAGCTGGAGAGAAGACTCAGCGGCTATGAGCACCGGCTGAGTTCAAATCCCAACAACCACATGGTGGTTCACAACCATCTGTAATGGGATCTCATGCCCTCTTCTGGTGTGTCTGAAGACAAGTACAGTGTACTCAGATAAATAACTAAAAATAAAAAAATTAAAAAAAATCATAACCCTTAGGAGTCTGAGGCAGGAGGCAAGCCTGAGTCCTTGTCTCAAAAAACAAAATAAGAAATTTTAGGCTAGCTAGTTTCATGTCAGCTTAGCATAAGCTAGAGTCATCCAAAAGGAAGGAACCTTAATTGAGGGAAATGCCTCCATAAGATCAGGCTGTAAGTCATTTCCCTTTCTAAATTACTTATTTTATGTACATTGTTGATTTGCCTGCATGTATGTCTGTGTGAGGGTGTTGGGGCTTCTGGAACCAGAATTACAGTTATGAGCTGCCAAGTGGGTGCTGGGAATTGAACCCACATCCTCTGGAAGAGCAGCCAATGCTCTTAATCTCTGAGCCAACTCTCCAGCCCTATAAGTAATTTCTTTTAATTAATGATTCATGGGGAGGGTCCAGCCCACTGTGGGTGTGGCCATCCCTGGGCTGGAGGTCCTAGGTTCTATGAGAAAGCAGGCTGAGGGAGCCACAAGGAGCATGTTAATAGGCAGCACCCCTCCATGGCCAATGCATCAGCTCCTGCCTCCAGGATCCTGCCCTGTCTGAGTTCCTGCCCTGACTTCCTTCAGTGTTGGACTGCAATGTGGAAGTGTAAGCTGAATAAACCATTTCTTTCCTAACTTGCTTTTGGTCATGGGGTTTCGTCATAGCAATAGAAACAGTAAGACAGTGGGTTAGTGGTTAAAGCACTTCCTACCAAACTTGTTAACCTGAATTCAGTTCCCACGTGATGGAAGGAGAAAACAGATTCTCACAGGTTGTCCCCTGACATGTGCAAACACACACACACACACACACACACACACACACACACACACACACACACACACACAAATGCAATTTTTAAAAAAATTTTGGAGGCAGTAGAGATACCTAAGTGGCTAAGAGCACTGGCTGCTCTTCCAGAGGACCCGGGTTGAGCACCCACACTGCAGCTCACAACCATCTCCAATGCCAGACCCAAAGGCTAAGCCCCCTCTTCTGGCCTCTCTGGACATTGCGCACACATGGTACATAGACAGTAAATACCTGCAGGCGAGCTACCCACACACATGCAATGTAAATGAACCAATCCATTGATTCATTGCTAATTGTGGGAGAGGTGTTTAAAAGGCTTGTTTCTCTATGACTAGGATTGGCATCGGATTCAGATCTAGAAGTGCAGGTCAGGATTATATCACCATGAAGGGCAAGGTGTCCTTAAAACAAGGCAAGGAAGGAAAGCAAGAAGGACGCGAAGTTCCTGCCCCCTGGTTTTTGTTTGTTTGAGACAGGGTCTCACTAGGTCTGCCTTTTAGTTCTGTCCGTGTCTGAATCCACAGTGAACTGCCTTCAGCGAGCCGTCAAAACCTTTTTGTGGGGGAAACCAGTTTCTTTTTCATTTCTTTGCCCCCTTCCCCTTCCAGTAGGGACTCGAGTGCCCCAGGACTCTGCTGCCCTCAAAGTTGCCGCAGATCTTGACCTCATGATGTCCCTGCTTCTAATAGGATGACAGCATGTGCCCCTAGCTGGGGAAATGCAGGGCTTTGCAAAGGCCTGGCATCGCTCTAGCACTGGAGCCATCCCACCCCACCCCACCCCCACCAAGTTTGTTTTGTTTTTGAGACAAGGCTTTACTATACAGCTCTGACTTGCCTGCAACTTTCTATGTGGACCAGGCTGGCTCTGAGCTTACCTCTGCCTTCTGAGCACTGGGGTTAAAGGTCTTCACCACCAAGTGTAGCTCCCTTGCTCCCCCCCCCCTTTCTCCCCCCCCCCCCCCCCCGAGCTGAGGACCGAACCCAGGGCCTTGTGCTTGCTAGGCAAGCACTCTACCACTGAGCTAAACCCCCAACCCTCCGATCCCTTTTTCTTTTGTTTCTGCTTTTGCTTTTTGATTTTTGGAGATAAGGTTTCTCTGTGTAACAGCCCTGGCTGTCCTGGAGCTTGTCCTGTAGACCAGGCTGGCCTTGAACTTAAACCTGTCTCTGCCTCCTGAGTGCTGGGCTTAAAAGCTGTGCTACCTCACCCACTTTCAATGTTTTCTTTTAATTAATTGATTACTTCTTAGTTTATGTCATACCAGTAGTTATCTTGTAGCTCCAGTCTGGGTACTAAAGAGTCGATGACAGCCAGGCAGTGATGGCCCATGCCTTTAATCCCAACACTCTAGAGGCAGAGGCAGGTGGGTTTTTCTAAGTTTGAGGTCAGCCTGGTGTACAGAATGAGTTCCAAGACAGCCAGGGCTACACTGAGAAGCCCTATCTTTTTTTTTTTTTTTTTTTTTTTTTTTTTTTTTCGGAGCTGGGTACCGAACCCAGGGCCTTGTGCTCGCTAGGGCAAGTGCTCTACCACTGAGCTAAATCCCCAACCCCGAGAAGCCCTTTCTCAGGGGGAAAAAAAGGCCAATGACATTCTCACTGGCCATACAGCAGGCTCTGAAGACTACTAGGATCTCATTCCTCAGGATGGAGCTCCACAACAGCGTGGGACACATGCGACATCCCAGTACTAGGGAGGCAAAAGCAGGAGGACCAGGGTCATGGCCATCCGAGGCTGCACAGGGAGTCGCAGGCCAGCCCAGGCCACATGAGTCTCTCAAATTGTTTTGTTTAAAGGAAAGAACGGTCATTTCACAAATTCCTGTCTGCAAAGGACTCGGATTCCTTTCCCAGGACTGAGGCAGTGGGGTGGGGTATCTGGGGACCTGGTGGGGCAGGACGTCTTGATCTGGGGAACAGGTCTTGTCATTCACCCTCTGTGGCATGAGGGTCACTGTCTTCTTTTGGCTCCTGGTAAGAAACGGGAGCTCAGGCAGGGAGGGCAGCTCCATCTTCCCAGCCCGCAGACCCAGTGGGCAGCAGTGTCCATTGCACGATGAGGTGGGAAAGGGGCTTTGACTACATCCAGGAGGCCTCCTCCTCACTCAAGGATGACCTTAGGTTTCCAATCCTCCTGCCTCCCCCTCCCCAGTGCTGGGATTACAGAGGCCCACCCTAACACCTGGGTCTTCTGTTTGTTTAGTGAGATCGAGTCTTCTACGTAGACCAGACTGGTCTCCAACTCATAGGAGCTCTTCTGCCTCAGTTTCCAGACTGCTGGATACATGTTTGTGCCACATGCCTGACCTTGCTCTTTAAAACAATTTTGGAATTACAGACTTCTTTATGTTGGGCATGGGGAGGCAGTGTGCATGGGGCACAGCATGTGTGTAGAGCGGAGGTCAGAGGACAGCTTTTGGGAGTTGATTCCTTCCTTACAGAATCTAAGGGGTGAACTCAGGTCAAGCCATCAGGGATGGCAGCAAGCCGCCTCAGCATATGCATGGCACCCTCTGGTTTTGTCTGTTCCAGGGGCTCGGATGCCTTTCACTTACTACAGAAATACTAAGCAGGCTCTATCCACTCAGCTCACCCTAGGTGCATCCCCAGGGCTCCAGACCCGTAAGGCAAACCCATCCCTTTATCCAGAAAAGGACATAGGTAAGAGGCCTCCCTGGGCCCCTGCATGGTCAGATGAGTAGCTGATGTCTGCTGTGGCCCACAGGTCCCTACGTCCCCGCCCTACCACACTCTGGCTCTTCATTGATCACTGAGTTTCTGCCCTCCTGGGGTCATCTACAAACACACACAGGCAGGTTCAGCCCCAGGGCCTTGGCATACCTGTTTCCTGCTGTAAGTCCTGGGTGTCAGATGGCTACTTCTCTTCCTTCAGATCAATGGACTTCTCTGTAGACTTGCACTTGCTACAAAGTATCCCAGGGAAGTGTAGGGCAACATGACCAGGATGCTACAGTCTTACCTGGGAAGGAGACCTGCACCTCCTGGCTGAAGTCCGACAGCTGGGGCTCACTGTGCTCTCCCAGCACACCATACTGACAGCGGAAGATGCCCCCTGCAGCCTCACTGCTGCCACCACTGCCACTACCAGTCACATTGAATGTGACACTGTGCCGATCTGAGGGGGCTTGTAGGAGCTGGACCGCCTCTCCCCCTCGGAACAGGGTGAAGTTGGCCCCGAGAATGTCCTTGGGGGCTGTGCATGAGAGGTAGATGGGATCCTCACGGCTGCTTGGGATGGGGGGCACCAGGAAGATAGATGGTGCAGGGATGGCCAAGGAGCCTGTAACGAAGAATGACACCCTGAGATGGCTGTGTTCTCCAGACTTGTGCATACATGTGTGTACCTATATGTGCACACGTGTGTGCTGGAGAATCAAACCATCCTGATGCCTGAGGAGCTGTACCCCCAGGCTCTGACCCTCAATGTATGTATCGGGGACACTAGTGACCCCCAACTATTCACCACTGTTAGTAGATTGGGTACCTGGTATATGTGCGTGTCATTAAGTCATGTCATTGACAGTGGCGGTAATTATTAAACAATAACACAATGATGCATACTCAGCAATACTATGCATCAGACTCGCTGTGGTTGCCAGGAACCAGGCAATCTTTTTCTATAGAAATGAACAGAAACCGGGGCAATCTCTCCAGATTGCTCAGTGGATAGGAGCATGGGCTGCTCTTCCAGGGGTTATATGATTCCCAGCACCCACAGGGCAGCTTACAACTCAATCTGCAACTCAGGTCCAAAGGGATTTGATGCCATCTTCTGACCTCCAGAGATACCAGGCCTGCACACAGTGCTCAGACACACATGCAAACAAATCACTCACATACAGAGAAGAGAATGAGAAGTACTGGCCTCAGGAAAGTGCAAGCAGGGTGTGGGGTGTTAGGAAGGCGACTTGTGAACTGGGGTGACCTCAGAGGACTTCCCAGAAGAGGTGCCATATAAGCTGACCACATGCTAGCATAGGACTGCTATGAAGATTGAGGAAGAACCTTCCGGCCTGAAGAAACGCCGTGGGAAGAAGCCCAGAAGTTGAACTGAGCACACAAATGACCTGGGGGCATGGCTCAATGTCTGAGCCCCTGCCTAGAATCCCCACCAAGGGGCTGGTGGTGTGGCTCAGTGGTAGAACTACTGCCAAGCATGTGTGAGGCCCCACATTCATCCACAAGACCAGAAGAGAAAATCCAGGAGGTGAGTTCATGTTGTTTAGTGAGGGGTGAGTAAAGAGAGAGAGTAAGACAGGAGGGCAGAGAAATTTGTCTTACTCCTTGGTGTTGCCTAGAGAGTGGGTGGAGGTGGAGTGGGTCTTCTTGTAGGAAACAGTCTCTGGTTGGACCAGTCTGTTGCCTAGCTGACACAATTTCCTGATGAGAAAGTCAGAGTCAATCCATTTTGTCTTTTTGAAAATGTATTTTATATGAGTGATTTGCCTGCATGTATATCTAGGTATTCTGTAGTTCCTGTGGAGGTCAAAAAAGGTGTTAAATCCCTTTGGACCCAAGTTACAGAAAGTTGTGTTCTGCCACATGGGTGGCTGGAAATTGAACCCAGGCTTTTGGACAAGTTAAGTAGGTATGTGGATATTTATGTGTAAATCGGAGGACAGCTTACAAGGGCTGGTTCTCTCCTCTTACCATGTGAACGCCAGGGAAACCCCAGGTCATTAAGCTGGACAGCAAGTGCCACCAGCCCCCTCTTCAAACAAACAAACAACACACACACACACACACACACACACACACACACACACACACACACACACACACACACACACACAGGCAGGCACTCTACCTTTGTGTTTTGTCGTAGCCCCTGATCAGGAAGCCTGCAGATGACACTCCACAGAGCTTGTGAGCTACCCTCTCCTGATGTCACAACTCCCCAAGTCCGGCACTCTGAGTGCCTCAGGCCTCGGCCAAGGGGGCCATGGTGTTTCTACAGAACTTGTCTCCAGAGGACACAAGAAAGCTCAGATGAAGGCTGTAGCCAGGCAGTATCCCAGGCTCTGGGTTGAATCTGGGGGGATCAGTCTCCTCTAACGATTGGGAAGGGCAGCCCCACTGTGCTTTCTGCTCCTCTGGGCAGCTGGATCCTTCCCCCGAGGGCAAGTTTCAGACTCACCAGATGCAAACAGCAGAATGGTCCAGGGCATCTCTCCTCCCATGTACGGCTGGGAAAGCCGGCCGAGGCCACGGGGATCTGGGGCTCCCTGCCAGCCAGAGACCACAGTGGAGAAAGGAGAAGCGAGTGTTGGTTTATACTGTTCCCTCGGTGGCAGGAAGTTGCACACATGCTTGGGCACCAAGAGAGACTCTCCTGTCCCCACCCCTTCCCCAAACACACAGACAACCACCCAATTAGTGCCCTGCAGCCCCATTGGCTACAGTTTTGTACCTTGCAGGGGGAAAATGTATGTTTGCTTTCTCCCTTCAATCCCAAGAACCTTGGTAGTGTCGGTGGGCTGTGAGGGAAACTTCTACCCAAGATACACCAACACAAGGCAAAACCAAATGACCTGGTGGCATCTAGGGGTCAAGACTCAACCTGAGTGTCCTCAGGCAAGATCTGAGTACTATGATATCTCAGCTTCTCTAGAGAGGGGGTGAGAGAGTAATGGATATTAATTAGATCAGGGAAGTCTGAGAGCAAATGCAACAGTGTAGCCAAACGGCCTGCTCCTAGCCTGAGAATACTTGTCTAGAATCCCCCAGTGAGGAGCTGGGGCAGTGGGGCATGGCTCTGTGGGAGAGTGCTAGTCTAGTTTCAGTAGCTGCATGCCTAGTGGTTTTCAGCTTTGGATAAAGGCTTCAAGGTTTCCTCCGGTAGTTGAAGGAATACCAGTGCAGAAGACAAGAAACTCGGCTGGGTAAATTCCGATACAATTCATACACTTTGAAGTTAACGATATTTAGTTTCCCATTCGATTGTAAAATGTGCCTGAAAGTCTACACCAGGGTGGAGAGTTTGATCACTGTGGTGTTTTAAAAGAGAAATGTCTTACCATAGTCTGCGGCATTGGTGGCATAGCCTTGCTGGAGGAAATACACCACTCACAGCAGGCTCTGAGAGTTCAGACCACTGTCCTTCCCAGTTTGTTTCCTATCTGAGGTTCAAGACGGCTTGCTCTCAGCTGCTGTTCTAGCCAGCATCTGTTCCACCATCATGGAGGAACCATAAGAGGAATAAACCCTTCTATACGTTGTCTTTATCAGAGTAACAGGAAGTTACTGATAGTTTCCAGGGAAAAATGGCTAGAGAGGTGGCCCAGTGGTTAGGAACACTGGCTGCATTCCTCCAAAGAACCTAGGTTTGATTCCCAGCACCCACATGGCGGCTTATAACCAGCAGTAGCTCTGGTTCCAGGGATCTAGTGCCCTCTTCTGAGTCCTCAGGCACTACACATAAGTTGTAATGGAGGCAAAAGAACCACAAACAAACCTCAAAAAGAGCACCTCTCGGCTAGACCCTGGGGCAGTGACTCAGACATTAAAGGCAAGGCTCACAACCAAAACAAAAATATAAGAAGCCATCTCAGGCTCAGCTCAAGGGCAGCCTGAGCCACACACACACACACACACACACACACACACACACACACACACACACACACACACACACACACTTCATTTAATCTTTTTTTTTGATACAGAATTTCTCTGTGTATCTCTGGCTGTCCAACTGAGACTTTGTCTCAAAAATAAAACAAAACAAAAGGAAACAACAGGACAACCAGTTGTCATGCCTTTAATCCCAGCACTCCAGAGGCAGGGAGGCAGATCCCTGTTTGATGCCCCGTCTATACTGTGAGTTCAAGGACAGCCAGAGCTACATAGTGAGACCCTGGGTTTTTGTTTGTTTGTTTCTTAAAAGAAAAAAAGAAAAAAAGGCAAGCAGCCAACAAACATAAAAGTCTCTAGAGCGGCCTTTTGCATTTGAGACAGCGTCTCATACAGTCCAGGCTGGCTTTAAACTAATTATATCGTCAGAATAACTTTGAACTAACTCACTCACTCTGTGTCTGTGTCTATGTCTGCCTCTCTCTCTCTCTCTCTCTCTCTCTCTCTCTCTCTCTTCTCTCTCTCTCCCCCCCCCCCACTCCTTCCCTTGAGACAGAGTTTCTCTATGTAGCCCTGGCTGTTTTGACTGTGTAGACCAAGCTGGTCTCAAACTCAGAGATCCACCTGCCTCTGCCTCCCCAGTGAGGGAGATTAAAGGCACCACTACCACCCAGCTGACCTCGAACTCTTTTTGCAGAATCTTTTTTTTTTTTTTTTTCGGAGCTGGGGACCGAACCCAGGGCCTTGCGCTTGCTAGGGCAAGTGCTCTACCGCTGAGCTAAATCCCCAACCCCTTGACCTCGAACTCTTGATACTCTTATTAAAAAAAAAATCCAGGAAAAAAACAAAAGACAAATATGGGACAAAAGAACCCCAAACTGGTACTTAGAAAAGATTAGCAAGCCAGGCAGTGATGGTGCACAGCTTTATTCTCAGCACTAGGGAGGTAGAGGCAGGTGGATCTCTGAGATAGAGGCCAGCCTGGTCTATGGACCAAGTTCAGGACAGCCAGGGCTACACAAGAGAGACCCTGTCTCTAACCCCTTCTCCTCCCCCCGCCCAAGAAAAAAAGAAAAAAGAAAAGATTAATAAAAGTTAACCATAAAAAAAGGAATTAAGGGGTTGGGGATTTGGCTCAGTGGTAGAGTGCTTGCCTAGGAAGCACAAGGTCCTGGGTTCGGTCCCCAGCCCTGAAAAAAAAAAAAAAAAAAAAAAAAAGGAATTAAAAGCTGGAGGATTGGCTCAGTGGTTAAGAGCACTGACTGTTCTTCCAGAGGTCCTGAGTTCAAATCTCAGCAACCACATGGTGGCTCACAACCATCTGTAATGGGATCTGATGCCCTCTTCTGGTGTCTGAAGATAGCTATAGTGTTCTTTTATATAAAATAAGTAAAAAAAAAAAAAAAAAAAAAAAAAAAAAAAAAAGAACGGAGAACCCACGTTTGATTCCTGGCACGCACATAGTGGCTCCTAACCATCTGTAACTTCAGTTCCAGGGACACTGATGTGATGCCCTATTCTGGCCTCTGAGTATACCAGGTATGCATGCTGTCCATGGATGTCCATGCAGGCAAAATACCCATACATATAATAATTAATCTTATTTTTTTAAGATTTATATTTTTGGAAGAGCAGTCAGTGCTTTTAACTGCTGAGCCATCTCTTCAGCCCCATAAAAATTAATCTTAAAAGGCTGCTGTGATGGCTTAGTAGGCAAAGGTGGTTGCCACTGAGCCAGGTGACCAAAGTCCCATCCATGGAGCCCAAGGTGAGAGAGAGGATGAGTCCTACAGATTGTTTTCTGACCCCCATGTGGGTATTAGGGCATACATGTGTCATAAAACATAGACCCATATATACACGCATGCAAATTAAGTGGAACAAAAATTTAAATCCCTAACAAGACTAATTAATCAAGGCAACAGAAAAAAATGTATTCAGGAATAAAATACCATCACAACGGTATAGACTTGGAAAGATAATATGGGAGCAAGTTTATGCACACCATTTTAGGTTTCTGTAGCTACAATAAGATAGCATGACTAGGGCTGGAGAGATGGCCAGTGGTTAAGAGCACTGACTGCTCTTCCAGAGGTCCTGAGTTCAATTCCCAGCAACCACATAGTGGCTCACAACCATCTGTAATGAGACCTGATGCCCTCTTCTGGTGTGTCTGAAAACAGTGACAGTGTACTCATATCGTAAAATAAATTAAAAATTAAAAAAAAAAAAAAATAGCATGACTAAAAGCATCTTGGGTGGAAAAGCCTAATTTTCTTTTTTTTTTTTTTTTTTTTTTGGTTTTTTTTTTTTGGAGCTGGGGATCGAACCCAGTGCCTTGCACTTCCTAGGTAAGTGCTCTACCACTGAGCTAAATCCCCAACCCCAACCCTAATT
This sequence comes from Rattus rattus, assembly GCF_011064425.1. NCBI lineage: Eukaryota > Metazoa > Chordata > Mammalia > Rodentia > Muridae > Rattus > Rattus rattus. The sequence goes on along the minus strand of NC_046161.1, from coordinate 17,794,388 downwards.
TTCTTGCACTTTGCTTTTTGTCTTCCACAATCCTTTTCATCAAAGGAAGTCAGGACAGGAGCTCAAGCAGGACATGAAGCAGAAACAGATGCAGAGGCCGTGGAGGGGCGCTGCTGACAGGCTTGATCCCCATGACTTGCTCAGCCTGCTGTCTTATAGCACCCAGGACCCCCAGCCCAGGGATGGCCCCACCCACAGTGGGCTGGGTCCTCCCCCATCAGTCATCAATCAAGAAACTGTATAATAGGCTTTCCCACAGGTCAGTCTGGTGCGGGCATTTTTCATTGAGGATCCCTCTTCCAAAGTGACCCCTGATTATTTCTGCCCTTTCCCCACACCATAATGCATATGATAATTTATGCTTTCAACATGGGGCTGGAGAGATGGCTCAGTGGTTAAGAACGCTAACTGCTCTTCCAAAGAACCAGAGTTCAATTCCCAGCACCCACGATGGCTTACAACTTTAGTTTAAAGTTGCAGGATATTTCATTACACTGTGAGCTCCAAGATTTTGACCTGGAAAAACCCTGCTGTGGTGTGGCCTAGCCTAGCACACCCTTTAAGTCCAAGGTCAACCCCAGGTCAAGAAAGAGTTGGGTTGGGGATTTAGCTCAGTGGTAGCGCTGCTCTAGGAACATAAGGCGTGGTTGATCCCCAGAAAAAAAAAAAAAAAAGAACCAAAAAAAAAAAAAAAAAAAAAAAAAGAAGCAGAGTAAACAACAGTCTGACCCAGTGAAGATAAAAACAAGAACAAAAACAAAAACAAAACAGGAAAGAGAAAGGAAGGGCTTTGAGTTGCAGGGTATTTAAGACAATGGGGAAAAGGGAAGAGCTTTTTCTTTCTGGGATGTCAGTAGAGTAGGAAGGTCAGCTGGGCACTGCGCTGCCTCTCTGAGCTAGCATCTGGCTCTGAGTGTCTTCATTGGTGAAAATCGGACGGTCGTGTTTGTTTGTTTGATAACAAAGTAATGTCCTCTGACCTCAGCAGGCACCAGGCATGCACATGGTACACAGACATGTATGCAGGCAAAGCATCCATACACATAAAGTAAATATTAAAAAGGACATGGCGGCACAGGCCCCCAATCCCAGCATTAAGGAGTCAGATCTCTGTGAGTTTGAAGACAGCCTGGTCTACAGAGAGTTCCATGTCAGGCAGGGCTACATAGTGAGTCTCTGTTTTAAGAAATTGTATGTATATGCATGCATGCATACATACATAATGTATATGTAGAGCGAGTCAGTCTGGGCCAGTAAGCTGGCTTCTTGGGTAGAGTAAAACCCAACAGGTTTGACAACCTGTGTTTGATCCCTGGGCATCACACGGTGGCAGAAAAAGACCAAACTCCCAAGAGCTGTCTGTGTTCTGTACACAAAACAAAGCAAAATACTAGAACATCATCAACTGACAGGATGTAGAATTACCCAGAAGAACGGGCTCAGGCACCCCTCTGAGAGAGGTTCTAGACTGGGTAAACTGTGGGCAGTACTAGCCTATGGCTGGAATCCTGCCATGCCTAACAAAGAAATGGGGTGTGGCGTGGGGGGTGCTGGGTGCCAGAATTTCTCCCTCCCTCCTCAGGGCTCCTGCCACCCTGTCTCCTCCGCCTGGAGGCACTGCACCCTGGACTGTGCACCACAACAAACCCCCTTAAGGTGCTTCATTTGAACGCAGCAGCAAGAAAAGCAAGGAAGTCAATATATAAAACACATTTAAATGGCAGCAAAAGAAACAGTCCAAGTTTGCAATGCGCCCAAGATGGGAGTAAAGGTTTCTTTACAGCAGACATACAAAAAAGGGAACGAGAGGAGGAAGAGGAAGGACGAATTCACCTCCTCTATCATACTGAATGCCTATAATCAAGCACTGGAAAAGTGGAGGCAGGGGGCGTTGAGAGCCTAAAGCAGTAAGAGGTCTCGAGGGGCCTTTCATGAAGCTGTGAAAGTGAAGCCTGAATTTTGAGTTGCCAAGGAGAGCTGCACACAGGGTATGGAACCAGCCTCAGAGACAGGCATATGTTGGAGGTACAAAGCTGGAAGGGTGGGGCTCTCAGCCCCCTGACATCAGACATGAAGCTACAGAATTTGGAGTTTTCATTACTCGGCTTTAGGACTTGGTTTGGTTCCATATTTCCTCACCGTGCTCTCTTTTGTCCCTTTTAGAGTGGTAGTTTATGTCCTGTGCCATCATATGGTGGATATATGTCATTTGATTTTTTTTTTATCTTATAGGGGATTAGAGTTAAGAGATTGCCTTGAGTCTCAGAAGAGAGTTAAACTTCGAACTTCTAAAGTCTTTTAAAAGTCCCTACTTCTATTTCATGTGTGTGAGTGTTTTGTCTGCATGCCTGTCTGTGCATCACATGCATGCAGGGAGTGCCGGAGGACATCACAGTTCCCTGGAACTGGAGTTACAGAGGTTGTTAGCCACCATGATGAGTCCTCTGCAAGGGTGGGTATCCAGTGCTCTTAACTGCTGAGGCCTTGCCCCCTTAAGCAGGCCCAAGACTGTGATAGATTTGGGGAGGACTTTTGAAGTTGGACTGAATGTATTTTTGTATTATGGTCTGGCTGCCAGCCTAGGGGGCAGGGAGAAGAATGTGGTGGTTTGAATGAGACTGGTCCCATAGACCCATATTTGCATGCTTAGTCCTAAATTGGTGGAACTGTTTGGGAAGGATTAGCATGGGCGGTCCTGGAGAAAGGTCACTGGTGTTTCCAAAGCCTCTCAGAATCCCCAGTGCACTCTCTCTGCCTTCTACTTGGGTTTCCAGATGTCTGCTCTCAGCTCTTCCTGCTGCAGTGGACTCTAACTCTCTGGAACACTGTAGCCTTTTTTGTATGAGTTGCCTTGGTCCTGATACTTTATCACAATAACAGAAAAGTAAGTAATGTAACTTCTTTCACCACTGTGGTTCCATCTTTCTTTTTATAGGTTTCTTTTCCCTTTTCTTTCTGTTTTCTTTTGAGACTGAGTTTTACTAGGCAGAGGAGGCTAGGCTCAAACTCAGAGATCTGCCTACCTTTGTCTCCCAGGGAGCCCGGCTGTATGCTATCATCCAGGCCTTATTCATATAACTCAGATTTATTATTTTATGTGTGATGGCATTTAGCTTGCATGTATGTGCGTGGACCTCCTGTGTGTGGTGCCTGAGGATTCAGAAGAGGGTCTTGGGTCCCCTGGGACTAGAGTTAGTTGTGGGTCACCATGCGGGTGCTGAGAACAGTCCCCCAGGACCTCTGTAAGAGAAGCTAGCAAGTACTTAGCCACTGAGCTGCCTCTTCAGGGCCATGAGTCTGCCTTTCACTTCTGTGATGCCCACTGTTGTGATTCATGTTGATTTAAATTATATGTCTGGGGTTGTTTGTTTGTTTGTTTTCAAGGCAGGGTTTCTCTGTATAGCCCTGGCTGTCCTGGTACTTGCTCTACAGACCAGGTTGGACTCAAACTCAGAGGTGAACCTGCCTCTGCCTCCCAAGTGCTGGGAATTTTAGTGTCTACTTTCAGTTTTATTTCTAAGTGTAAATGCCAAGTTCTGCTAAGTCTGTCATAACTTTTGGAAGAATTCCCAGAGTGTCTGTTGCCTTTCCCAATAGTGGGAACTGCAGGTTCCTACTATCACCAGCTCACTAACATTCAGTTTCTGTTTCATGGCCTCTCTAGTTCCCTAATGACTCCTGAGTGAAGATCCTTTCCTGTATTTGTTGGGTTTTCAGACAGAGTCTGGGGTAGCCCCAGGTTGGCCTCAAACTAGCTATGCAGGGACTCCCTGACCACACACTGCCAGGCCTTGTCGGTTCTCCTTAATCACAGAGGAAGGCTCCACAAGAAGTGTTGTGACAGGAGACAGAGGAAATCAGGGTTCTCTAGAGGAGCAGAACTTTGAAAGAGCAAACCTACACACTTACAGAGAGGAAATGCAATACAACGGCTTACAGGATACTGTCCCACTAGTTAAACAGTGGCTGTCCATCTACTGTAGACTGGCCAAGAATCCAGTCGCCAATCATTTAGTTCCCAAGGCTGGATGTCTCAGCTGGGCTTCAGTCCAGCCTGAATTCGTGGAGAAGTAGGCTCTAATGCCAATGAAGGAATGGATCTTTAGTGAGAGCACCAGGTAAAGAGCAGAAGCACCCTCCTTCCTTGTCCTTTATGCTGGCTGTCAGCAGATGTGGCCCAGATCAAAGGTGGATCCTCCCATCTCAAACAATTTATTCACAAAATCCGTTCGGGCTTTAGTTAATTTCAAATATTGTCAAAATTGACCACCAAAAAATAGGCATCGCTGAATGGAGAGATGGCTCAGTGGTTAAGAGCACTGACTGCTCTTCCAGAGGTCCTGAGTTCAATTCCCAGCAACCACATGGTGGCTCGCAACCATCTGTAAGCACGACCATCACAATGCACTCTTCTGGTGTCTGAAGACAGCTGCAGTGTAATCACATAAATAAAAATAAATCTTTAAAAAAATAACCATCCCATATGAGGAGTCACAGTTGTGAATGGGGAGTCACAATGGTGAGGGGGAGTCACAATGGGGAAGGGGGAGTTGAAGCCGACACCCACCCTTAGAAGCATGAAGTAGACAGGCAATCCTTGGTAAGCAGGAATCACAGGCAAGTCTTTTATCCTGTCAGCCAGAATATTTTTGGGGGATGAAGGGAGGGGGAGCTATACCTCAGAGGTAGAAGCCTGTGTGGCATACAGGAGGTCTGGGTCCCACCCCCAACATCCCAGAAACGAGGCATGGTGTCTAGCATCTGTAACTACAGTCCTTACGATGCTAGAGCAGATTAGTCCTGTCATTCTTTGCTAGGATAGGGTCATTGAGCCGCAGCTACAACAGACCCTGTTTCAGGACAGCTGTGGTGTGTGCACACAGCCCCAGTTACCTACAACAGAGAACGCAGCACTGCTCTGTGTAGGTGAACACGGAACATGACTCTGGCTGACAGAAGCCAGACCAAGGAACCACATGGATAAGGTCTGTCCCTCTCTCCTTGGTTCTCTTGGGGGTGAGGAGATGGCGAGATGACTCCTGGGATGAAGCCATTTGCCACCCACCAAGCCTGACTACCTGAAGTGGATCCCCAGCCCCACACAGTGGAAGGACAGAGATAACTCCCACAAGCCGTCCGGTCCTGCTCGCAGGTGTGCTCTGGCACAGCCACAGGTTTCCTTGGGACCTTCCCACACTCACGAGGTTCTTCTCAATTCTTCATCAGTCCACATTCACTGTGCTCAAACAATAAATATGAGTCGTCTTTCTCTCTTATAAAAATGGCTTTAATTCTGTTTATTCCACAGGGAGCCTCCTCATGATGATGTGGGGTGTCTGAGTGACTGTGAAGTGTGTGCATACTCTAACCCTACGATGGCTGCCAGGCAGCTCACAGCCATGCAGTGGGATCTGATGTACATGCAGACAGACACTCATGTGCATAAATACATCTTTTTTAAAAAACAAACAGGCAGATAAGCAAAAAAACAAAATAAAACAAAACCAACATAAAAAAAGAAAAATCAGATGAAATACACACAAACCATTAAAACACAACATCAAAAGTCATAACAAAACACCAGTAAGGGGAAATACCCAATCAAATCAACGAGCCCCACCCCCCAAAAAAACTCCTCTAAAAACACCATTGAATTCATTGTTTTGGACATTTACCGCTAGGCATGGGGCCTACCCTTACTTGTGGTTTGTGTACTCAGTAAGACCCCATTGGAGAAAACTAATTTTTCCTTTGTGATCAATTGACACTTGCAGGTAGCTTCTAGGTTAGTGTCTAGTTAGGGTTTCCATTGCTGTGAACGGATACCACGACAAAGGCAAGTCTTATAAAGGACAACATTTAATTGGGGCTGGCTTACAGGTTCAGACGTTCAGTCCATTATCATCAAGGCAGGAATATGGCAGCGTCTAGGCAGACATGGCGCTGAAGGGAACCAGGAGAAAACTGGCCCCTTTAGGCAGCTAGGAGGAAGCTCTCTTGCCCAATGGGCAGAGCCTGAGGCTAAGAGAAGACCTCCAAAGCCCACCCCCACCCCCACAATGACACACTTCCTCCAACAAGGCCACAGCTCCTAATGGTGCGGCTCCCTTGGCCAAGCATTTCCAAACCACCACAGTTGGGGTGGGGCTTGTGTCTACCCCCCTTTCTCAGGGTTAAGACCCATCTAGCTTGAGCCCGTGTAGGCCGGGTACGTGCTGCCGCAGTCTCTGATCAAGTGTGTCAGTTCTGCTGTGTCCAGGAGACCTTACTTCCTTGGCATCCTCCAACACTTGACTCTTCCTTTTGCCGCCTCTTGGGGTTGGGGATTTAGCTCAGTGGTAGAGTGCTTGCCTAGGAAGCGCAAGGCCCTGGGTTCGGTCCCCAGCTCAAAAAAAAAGAACCAAAAAAAAAAAAAAAAAAAAAAGAGTTGCCATGGTTGTGATGTCTCTTCACAAGCAATAGAGAGAGACCTTTTGCCGCCTCTTCCACATGGTTCTCTAAGCCCGGAGGTGGGTATTTGATGGAGACATCCCATTTAGGGTTAAGCATTCCAAGGTTTCTTATTCTCTGCACATTGTCTAGGTGTGGGTTGCTGTACCTGTTCCCATCTACTGCAGACAGAAGCTTCTCACGATGGCTCAACAAGACACTGAGTGGTCTGTGTAGGGAACGATTACCATTTTACTGCTACATGCCGTTAGCAGGATATAGTCTTTGGTTCTCCCTTGAGCCTGTGGCCTATCTGCTCTCATGTTCTTGGCCACCAAGGCAGTGATACACGTATCCCATCTCCTGGGCGGGCCTTAACTCCAACCATAAAGTAGCTGGTTACTGACAATGCTGGGCCACCACTGCACCAGCATAGCTGGCAGGCAGGTCACCACTTAGATGGATTTGTGGCTGAGTTGGCGCTCGCCTTTCTCCTGCACGTAGAGTACCATCCAACACCCTGAACACCAGTCAGTAGGGCTGAAGGCTCTAGGAGACACCGGCATGTTCAGCGAGATGTGCGTCGTCTTCCAGGCTTCACCATCAGTTTGTGAAGAGCAGCCAATTGCTTTGGCAATGGCCGAGGTTGTTTGGGAGTTTGCACGGGGCTCCCTTTGGCCAACAACTCAGATCAGATGTAACTGATTCCTGGCATGGAGGTTTTACCTGGTGGCGAGATGTCTGGTTGGAGCTTTGTCTCCCCGTATTTGGTGACTGCATTTAGATTTCTTGCATACATGTATATATTTTAAGAGGCTTCTGCTGTAGGTTTCCACAGGAAGCCTCACATGGCTGTTAGTGCTAGCCCCTCCCTCCATTCCACCCTTAGCCCCTCTACCCCCTCTACCCCTCCAGTTCTGGTGTCTCCTGCCTCATCCCTCCACAACTATGCATTTTCTTTCCACTTCCTTCCTCGGGAAACCCTCTCCTCCTACCTTCTCCTCCCGACCTCTATGGTTAAACGGTCGCAGCAAGCTTCAAAGTTAACATACAGACGTACTTACCTTTCTGGGTCTGGATTACTTCACCTTGGCTTCCATCCAGTTAGCCATGAATTTCATGATTTCTTTCTCTTTTTTTTTCAAATGAATAGGTCTCATTTATTCGGTAGAAAACGCCTAACTGCATAAAATAGGGAAAAATGGCTGTATTTGAAAACAAAGGGTCAGAGTAGAACGCAGAGCCGTAAGGAGCAGCATCACGGAACACACTGAAGAGGTTTGTGTGACAGTCCCACTGGAGCCTCCGCTGTCAGATTCTCAAGTACTGATTTGTACTGCGTGTTTTCCCACTGGCAGATCTCACTCTTCAAAGCACAAGGAGAAGCTATGTCTCACTGAGCCTAGCGTTTCAAAACTGGTTACTGTTACTCTTGGTCATAGTACATCAGTAAGTCAGGGTCCACAATGAGGGTGTCTCCATCCTTCCTTTGTGGCCGGTGATCACGATAGTGCACAGGTAGAAAGGCCTGGAAACAGTCGATGCACTGTGCATCCGGCCGGGCATAAATGGGGACTGCAGACTCTTTGGACAAATAGTTGGGGGCTTCTATATTTAAACTTCCTGACACTGTCACTGCCACTGGTCTGTTTCTCTTGTAGTGAAGCCAACTCGTACGGATCCAGAGTCCTGTCAGAATGCAGTGTTTAATTAAGAGCGGCAGGTCCACAAGTCCTCAATGCCTTCTCCAAATTTCACTTTTACTAAAAGCTCTCTGTGGAAACCATCTTTCAAAAATTCTTGCCTCAAAATAATTTAAGAACAAGTGGCCCTTACACCTTTACCAGCGCTGAAGGGAGCGTCGCTGATGTCTGCGGTGAGCCTGCCAACCAGCCCAGCTGCCCAGAGGAGTAGCCAGGACACTGGAACCCAAGGGGCGTGCGGGACGAGCTGGGGTCATGGGAGGAGTCTGAGCACGTAGAGCTCGCTCCCACCTTCCCCAGTGACCCGGACAGAACGCTGCTTGCGCTCCCACCCTAGGACCCCCCTATAACTCCGTGATTTCATTCTTTTAAACAGCTGAATAATATTCGGTTGTGTAAATTTTCACTATCAAGTCAGCTGTTGATGGACGTCTAGGCTGTTTCTGTTTCTGGCATAGAAACTGTAGAGCAGCAGTGAACGCCGATGAGCAAGGGTTATTTTCCTCCCTGTTTTTTTTTTTTTTTTTTTTTTTTCCTCCCTGTTTTTTGAGACAGGGTTTGTCTGTGTTTCCCCGGCTGTCCTGGAATTCACTTTGCAGTCAAGGATGGTCTCGAACTCTGGTCCTCCTGCCGGACTCTGGAGTGCTGGGATCAGAGCAGTTCTGACCCACACCCAGCTGTGTGTTGGTTTTGTATCCTGCTATGTTGCTGCAGGTGTTTATCAGCTGAGGTTTCCTGCTGGGGTTTTAGAGTCCTTTATGTATAAGATCACAGTATCTGCAAATAAAGATACTTTGATTCTTCCTTTTCTATTTGTGTCCACTTGGTCTCCTGTTATCTTACAGCTATAGTTAAGACTTCAAGTACCGCTAAGTGGTGGCAGCTCATGCTTTTAATCCCGGTATTTAGGAGGGAGAGGCAGGCAGATTTCAGTGAGTTATAGGCCAGCCTGGTCTAGAGTTCCAGGACAGCCAGGGCTACAAAGAGAAACCCTGCGTAGATAAAAAGAAAGACTTCGAGTATTATATTAAATAGATACGGAGAGAGTGGACAGCCTTGGTCGGTTTCTGATGTTAGTGGAATGTTCTGCGTTTCTGTGTAGGTTGATGTTGGTCGCTGTAAGTCACCTTTATCATTACGAAGTGCATTCCTTGGATCTCTAGTCTTTCCAGGACTTTTATCACAAAAGAATGCTGGATTATCAGAGGATTTTTCTGCATTTACTGAAACGATCAGATGGGTTTTTTGTCTTCCAGTTTGTTTATCTGGTAGATTAGATTTATCAATTTACATTTGTTGAACTATCACTGAATCTCTGGGATAAAGAAGTCTACTTGATCATGATAGATCGATTATTTTTTGATGTGATCTTGGACTTTGCAGTATTTAATGAATATTTTTGCCTATATAAGGGAAATTGGTCTGTAATTCTTTCTTTGTTGAGTCTTCATATGGCTTAGACACCAGAAAAATTGGAACCCCGGAGAAAGATTTAGGCAATGTTTCTTCTGTTTTTATTTTGTGAAATAAATTTGAGCAGCATTGGTGTTAATTCTTCTTTGAGGGTCTGGTAGAATTTTGCACTGAATCCATCTGGCATTGGACTTCTTTTGGTCGGGAGACTTAATTACTGCTTCTATTTCACTAGGGATTATAGGTCTGCATATTAGGGTCACTGTTGCTGTGTGTGAACGGACACCATGTCCACAGCAATCTTGCTTTGTCTGTCTGTTCCTAAGATTTATTTATTTTATGTTTTGGGTACTTGTCTGTGTGTACATTCAAACACCATAAGATGGTGTCAGACAGTTGGGAGCCACCATGTGGTTGCTGGGAATTGAACTCAGGACCTCTGGAAGAGCAGTCAGTGCTCTTAACCGCTGAGCCATCTCTCCAGCCCCTGATCTTTTAATCAACAGATAGGGGTAGGAGGGAGACAGAGAGAGAGAGAGAGAGACAGAGAGAGAGACAGAGACAGACAGAGAGACAGAGACTGGGGCCTGGGTAGGTTTGAAATTTCCAAACCACCAGTGACACACTACCTCCACATCCAATCCTTTCCAAACAGTTCATAAAGCTGGAGACTAAGCAGGCAAGTATATAAGCCTATTGGGCCATTCCCCATTCAAACCACCACATTCTATTTAAATTTCCTGTATTTAACTTTGATGGTGGTATATATCAAGAAATTACCCATTTCGTTTATATTTTCCAATTTAGTGGAATCCAGATTTTTAAAGTATGTTAAAGGTTGAGATTTGAGCCAGGCATCTGTGCTCTGGAGCCTGCACTCCTGACCCTGTCTGTATGTGTTCAGATCCACCTCACTTATTTCTGTTACTGGGATGAAAGACCCTGACCAAAAGAAACTTAGGGGACACAGGTCTATTATAGCTCACAATCCCAGAGTGACAGGAACTTCTGACAGTTAACTACATCACATCTAGTCACGAGCAGAGCTCTGAGTCCATGCATGCTCACACGCATGCTTATAAACATACTCAGGCACATGCTCACTCCCACCCTCCCACTCATGTCTTACACAGTTCAGGATCCAAACCCAGGGAACTTCCCATGGTGGGCAGGTCTCATTTAGCACAATGAGCGTAGTCACCACAGTCTAACCGGCTCTAGGCAACCTGACTGAAACTCTCATCTCAGCTGATTCCAGAGTGTGTTAACAAAATTAATTATCACATTGTTTTCTTCTGACCCAGGATTACGTCACTAACATTTGAGGTTTGTTGGTGCTTGTGTGTTTGTTTTGTGAACAACTAGAGTTGTTCCTGGATTTGAATCTAGGACCTTTCCCATGCTATGCGAAATGTTCTACCACCAAGCTATGTCCCCCTTAATTTTGTTTTAATTTATTGAGACAGGGTTTTTCTGTGTAGGCCTTGCTAACCCAGAACTAACTATGCAGACCAGGCTGGCTTCAAACCCAGAGATTCACCTGCCTCCCTTTCCCAAGTGCTTGGATTAAAGATGTGATTTCTTTTTATCGTCTTGTATTTTGTGTGTTCCAGTTTTGTTCCCACTGCTGTGATATAATTCCTCACCAAAATCAACTTGGGGAAGAAGCAGGCCATTTAGCCCACAAGTCCCAGTCACATGCTCAGTGAGGGAGTCAGGGCAGGAACTGGGGTACAGCGGCTTGCCGGCTTGCTCAGCTGCCTTTCTTGTACAGCTCATACCCACCTGCCTAGGGAAAGTACCATCTGTGCTGGGCTAGACCTTCCAGCATCAATTAGCAAAGAAGAAGATGCCCACAAGGCAGTTCCTCAAGTGAGACTCAATTTGCCAGATTAGTTTGTGTTGAGTGGACAAGAACTAGCCACACAATGTTTTGTCTGTGAGTGTGTGTGCATGGAGGTCAGAGAACACTTGTGGGAGTTAATTCTGTCCTTCCACTATTGTAGTACATGGGGATTGAACTAAGGTCAGCAGCAAGTGTCTCTATTCCCGGAGTCATTTGAAGCCCAAATAGATCCCTCGATTTTTGCTGGTCTGGAACTATGTAGTTCCATACCAGTTCGAGAGGATGGCCTCTCTTTTCCAGCTCCTGACTCAGCCTACCAAGTACTGGAATTACTGCATGTGTCAGCACAGATACACTTGGACCTGTTGACCCAAAGGTTTGAGGCGCATTGTTTGCAGGGTGAGCCAGTATTCTATTCACTATCTAACATTCCATCACCCTCAACTTAAGAGACCAAACCCCTTATAAGGGATGGTGTAAGGTGTAAAGGGAAATCAGGGATAGCATTGATTCTGGGGAGGCTATGCTCAGACCCATCGCCAGAATCCCAATTTTGGAGTACTAGCACCCATGCTATATTACAGCTTGAAGCGCCCTTCACACAAGTCATGACCAGAATCCAGCTTAGCCGCCGTCTCCGGCCCGCTCCGCCTACAACTTGACTGACCAATGGGCGACATGCACCTTCAATAGGGAAGGGCCGACAGCAGGCGGTGCAACGGAAGGACCCGCAAACCTCCCCATTTAGTCATCTTAATTTTTGCCTGTAAGGAAGTGCTTCGCCATTTTTAGGTCTGTCGTTTCCCCCACCAAATCCAGTGTTTAATAGCAGACCTGGAGAAGTCTCAAGAAATTTGCAGTAGCCTTAGAATGCTTTCTAGCAGATTAGGCAATTAACCCGGGCAGCTCGCCTCTCTAGGGCCCTTCACTCAGCATTCCGCGGCTTTGGGGTCGAACAGAATCTGAAGCCAATGGGCTTTGCCGAAATGAGAAGTGGGCAGAGCCAATCCTTAAAGGATCCACGCCCCTTGAGTAGAGGGTGACCCGGATGATGGCGGCCGGCGGGGCCGTAGCACTGGCCCTGTGGCTACTCCTGCCAGCAGTAGGAGTGGGAGAGGCGGGGCCGCCGCCCATCCAGGACGGCGAGTTCACGTTTCTGCTTCCCGCCGGGAGGAAGCAGTGTTTCTATCAGTCCGCACCGGCCAATGCTAGTCTTGAGACCGAGTACCAGGTGAGAGGGTCCCGGATCGGAATAGAGCAGTAATGGGGGCGTGGCCAACAGGCGGGAGGGGCGGGGCAGGGGTGTGGCCAGAATGCTTCAGCTCTTGCTGTGAAGGGGCATGGTCTGCTCAAAGCTTTTTGGGTCCTGGTGGCTGTTTGGTACATACTACTAAGCAGCCAGGTAGATGCCCACCTTGGACTGCTCAAGGCGGTGGCGGGGTGGCTTGATGAAAGACCTCACCAGGAGGCGTCTTAGGGACCTGGAAGGGACCTTGTAGGTGTGGATGTGGGTCTTCAGATAGGCCTTTGGGAAAATCCAAATAGCTTGCTGGGCAAAACAAAATAAAACGCTTGCTGCTAAACCATGATGGTCTCAGTTTGATAACTCTAGGGTAGAAGTGGAGAACCGACTCCTACAAGTAGCCCTCCAATCTCCACAGGCACTACTCCTCTACCCCAAGCAAAGAAGTGGGATTTTTGTGGTTGGTTTTTTTTTTTTCCCTTTTTCTTCTTCATGGGTCTTTCCCGGTTCGGTTTGACCCAGGCCTTCTGTGTCAGATAGGCTTGACTCAAAGCTGCCCGTTCCCCAATTCTTACCTGCTCCTCAGGTGATCGGAGGTGCTGGGCTGGACGTGGACTTCACCTTGGAGAGCCCTCAGGGTGTGCTGTTGGTCAGCGAGTCTCGAAAAGCTGATGGGGTGCACACGTGAGTGAAGTCCTGCCCTGCCTTGGTTCAGTTACAGCCCCGCAGCTCCCCAGTGGCCTCAGGTTACCATCCTACTGGTTCCACAGACCAGCTGGCTGGTCACTCCAGGGTCATGTCTGTCTCATCTGTCTGCCCAGGGTGGAGCCTACTGAGGCCGGAGACTACAGGCTGTGCTTTGATAACTCCTTCAGCACCATCTCAGAGAAGCTTGTGTTCTTTGAGCTCATCTTTGACAGCTTCCAAGATGAGGAGGAGGTAGAAGGTTGGGCTGAGGCTGTAGAGCCAGAGGAGATGCTTGATGTGAAAATGGAAGACATCAAGGTGAGTGGAGTGTCATGGTGCGTGCTTATAATCCAAGTTCTGAGGAGGCTGAGGCAGGACTTCAATGAGTTGAAGGCCAACCTTATTTACATAGCAAGATCCCATCTCGCAAAATCGAAAGAAAGGGCTGGATAGTTCAGTTGGTGGAGCACTTACCTGGGACTCTCCCACACCCAGCACTGCACAAACTGGGTATGGGTTGCTCATGGTCAAGAGGATCACAAGTTCAGGGTCATCCTGGGCAGCTTTGGACTGGTGAGCTGGCTCAGTAGGCAAAGGCAATTGGCACCAAGTCTGACTACTGGGACCCACATGATAGAAGGAGAGAACTGATTCCTGCAAGATATCCTCTGACCTCCACTTCTAACCCATAGCAAAACCAGAAAACACCAAGGGGTAAAAAAGCAAAAGGAGGCTGGGCATGTAGATGAACAGATAGCCAGAGCCAGTGCATGGTAGGGGTGGGGATTCATACTCAACGGCCTGGCCTTTTCCTCTCTGTGCCCTGGCAGGAATCCATAGAGACCATGAGGACCCGGCTGGAACGGAGCATCCAAATGCTCACTCTGCTCCGAGCCTTTGAGGCTCGTGATCGTAATCTTCAAGAAGATAACCTCGAGCGGGTCAACTTCTGGTCAGCTGCCAATGTGGCTGTGCTGCTGCTGGTGGCCGTCCTGCAGGTCTGCACACTGAAGCGCTTCTTCCACGACAAGCGCCCTGTGCCCACGTAGCCCCAGCCACAGAGGATGACAGAAACAGGAGGGCATGGGTGTGTGACTTGCTGGACACCTCCCGGACTCAGATGAGACACTGCACAGTTGGGTCCTTAGCAGTGGCCCCATGTGTGTCCCTTCCTCAGTGACCAGGGAGTGCCAATGGCTCGTAGACCCCTGGGGGGGGGGGCTCAGCAACAGTGCCTGTTTCGTGGAAGGTGGACGTGTTGGGCGCTGCAGTATGGGGACATGTTACCCTGGATTTCTCCTGAAATCGTGCCTTAGCTTCAGTCTTCCAGCCATTAGGATGGGGTCAGGCTGTGGAGCTGCCCCTGCCCTCCAACTAGACCCCCAGCTTGTGTCTCTGCTTTGCTCCTGGGGGTAAGCCTTCTTTACTAGGGCCTGGGAAGGAGACACGTCGGCAGCACACGTCTTGCCAGGACAGTCACTTTTATTGGAAAGGAAGGAGCCCTGGTCCCTTGGCCCACAGGGCCAAGCTAGTTGATGGTTTGGTTAGAGAACTGTAGAGCGGACCCCTTCCTTCTCTCTGGTGCAGCACCTC